>NC_082661.1:231651838-231960528 GCF_025265405.1 Mesoplodon densirostris
AAAAAAGAATCTGCCTGCCAATGCAGGGGACATGGGTTTGAGCCCTGGTCCCGGAAGATCCCACATGCTGCGGAGCAACAAAGCCTGTGCACCACAACTACTGAGGCTGCACTCTAGAGCTCGTGAGCCACAACTACTGAGCCTACATGCCACAACTAAAGCTCGCGTGCCTAGAGCCCTTGCTCCACAACAAGAGAAGCCACCACAGTGAGAAGACTGCGCACCACAGTGAAGAATAGTCCCCGCTCACCGCAACTAGAGAAAGCCCACACACAGCAACGAAGACCCAACACAGCCAAAAATAAATAAATAAAACATATTAATTAATTTAAAATAATTAGAAGCCAAATATTATAAGTACTACATATGCTCATTGTTAATGGATGTCATTGCTTCTAGGTCTCTCACATGAATAGAGCTGGGAAACTATCTGTCTATTTATCTATCTATCTCTGTTTATATTCATTCATCTATTAAAACCATGACCTTATACTGGTGCTTTCAATTCCAATCTAACACTACAGGGTACACTCTCATTCTCTCTTTTCCGTATTTGTAACTCTTCTACAGCTACATGAAACTTGAATCTCATTACCCTTAATACATTTGCTCAAGATTAGAATACACAGAAATTAGTGTAGGAATTGGTAACCCATACCACTGTGAAGGGGTAAAAAAGAAACCTTCTAACTAGGCTTCAACATTTGTTTACTGTTTTTTTAAGGTAAAGTTTACATACAGTAAAATAAATATTAACACACAATTCAGTGAATTTTGATAAATGCATACCTAGTATAATCCACACCCCAATAGCGATATTGAACACTTCCATCATCCCAACAATTTCCCCCTCCCAGGCAATTCTTTCTCACTCCCCTGAGCAACTGCAGTTCTAATTTTTTTCATTATATGTGAGTTTTGTCTGTTCTACAGCTTTATATAATGGAATAACACAATGTGTATTCTTTAGTGTTGGGATTCTTTTGCTCAGCATAATGTCTGTAACATGCATATGTGCTGTGCGTGTCAATAGTTTTGTTTTGCTTTTTCATTTTTTTTTTTTTTTTTGCTGAGAATTGTCTCATTATACATATATACTCCACAATTTGTTTATCCATTCTCCTGTTGATGGACATTTGGGATGTTACCAGTTTTTTGCTATTATGAATAAAGCTGCTTTGAACATTCTTGTACCAGTCTTTGTGTGGACGTATGTTTTCATTTTTCTTGGATGTATAAGAATGGAGTTGCTGTGGCATGGGTAGGTATGTATGTAACTATAAGGAATTGCTCAACCTTTTACCAAAGTGCACCTCCAATCTGTTTTTTGCTTCATTTTAACACCTTTCTTTTGAACTTGTGTGGGGCTTTGACCTCTCCTACTGTATGAGCGCCCTCCATAAGAAGGGCTCTAGTGTTGGACTGGTTTGAAGGCACACAGGGAGCTCTGAACTGCTTGGAATAGGCCAGTCAGGCTTCTAGCTGAGCTTCAGGGAAGTGGTAACAAACCTACATTCTCAACTCTGAGTCTCTGATATGCCTCCAGGTTCCCTTCCCCTTCTCAACTATGCAACTAGTCAATTCTTAACACTTAGTGGAGTTGTCACACTTCAACTGCAGCTGGATCTGACATGTGCAAGGGGCATTATCTCCCCTCCCAGGACTGCCTGAGACTTTGTACTTTCAGAGCTCATCTTATCCTCTACAAGCCCTGAGATGCCGTGATGTTGAGGAGTGGGTGCGTAGGCAGCGCCTCTCTGTTGGGTGATTTGACCCCTTTGTTCTTTTAGTCATCTTCTGGCTGAGCAATTGGAGGCAATTTCATGGCTGAACCTGGCTTTAGGCTTCGTGATATCTGGACTTCATGAGCTCTGTGTTTATTTTTTTTTTTTATTATTTTTTTTTTTTTGTGGTATGCGGGCCTCTCACTGTTGTGGCCTCCCCCGTTGCGGAGCACAGGCTCCGGATGCGCAGGCTCCGGATGCGCAGGCCCAGCGGCCATGGCTCACGGGCCCAGCCGCTCCGCGGCATATGGGATCCTCCCAGACCGGGGCACGAACCCGTATCCCCT
Source organism: Mesoplodon densirostris (assembly GCF_025265405.1). NCBI lineage: Eukaryota > Metazoa > Chordata > Mammalia > Artiodactyla > Ziphiidae > Mesoplodon > Mesoplodon densirostris. The sequence continues at coordinate 231,653,910 of NC_082661.1, forward strand.
GCATCGGCAGGCGGACTCTCAACCACTGCGCCACCAGGGAGGCCCTTGAGCTCTGTGTTTAGATGAGAATTGTCAGAAACAAAATGACTAAGGTGCTTGAAACTCCACAGTGTCCCAAAATACAGTAAAACATCTATACCCCAAAATAGCACTTACACAACACGGGGAGTGTGCATTGCCTTGCTCTTTCTCCATTTCTGTGGATGCTGTTGGATTTTCTCTCCCCACATCAGTTCATCCTCTTACCTCATCCCTTGCTTTGAATGCAGTATGTGCTACAGTTTTCTTATCAGCTTCAGATTCTTCTTTTCCCCAGCAACCTCCTCACCTTCAGACTCATTCCTACTCTTCCTTTTCAGGTTTATTGGTGTCATAGGGCATTATCATCTATTATTGCCTAGCATGTCTCCTTAAATGCAAGCGATACTAAAACTTTGGTAATTACAGTGCTTGCCTTGTGAAGGACTTTAGTGATTAAAATGTTTTATCATTGGTGGTTGTCTTGCATGATATTTTTAACGTGGCTACCTTGATGAACGTTTATACTGTAAACAGAGCTGAGATACTCATCTAAAAAAGAGCAGTAAAAATGCATTTCCTGGTGAGTCAGTTCATTTTAGGTAACAAACCAGAGCCTGGGTTATAGTGCCTGTAGCACGTTCACAGATTACGTGTCAGAAGAAAACTTGTGCTGATGATGAGAACAGCCTGGAGAATGTGTCAGGAGCCCTGGTTCTCTTCAAAGAGGAAAACCATTGCCACTACTAATTTCGACTCTGCCTTCTTTCTACTTCCTGAAACATGACATTCTTCTCAGGGAAATCTGGGGTCTTATGCTGGTTCTCATAGCTCCAGCTAAGATGCTCTTTAACCCCTCTTGCCTGGGGAGGGCTATCAGAAGTGTTCTTTCTTGGTCATCCTACCAGGGACAATTTAAATAGCACTTTAAACCACAATATATTCATCCTCCTGTTACAGCAGGCAGACAGCTAGATATGAGCAGAGATATGGGGGCAGGGGCCAGGTGGCAGGAAATCAAGCATCTGGTAAACAGCAGGGGTCCATGGGCAGACAAAGAAAAAGCAGGAACCTCTAGACTGACAGGAAACCACACATTTTAGGTGACAAGTGTCCAGGAGACAGACAAAGAAAGGTGAGGAAAGGCAGGAATCTCCCGCATCCGAATGTAACCTGTTGCTTATTGTGCTGTCATTACAATAAAATTAGCCTTGCAGATAAGAAGTACCCATCATGCACTAACGCCATGACGCTTCTGATCTAAGCTAAAAAAGGACAAAAATCTTCCCCTCGGGAAGGTGGAGCTGGGATGAAAATCAGGGAACACGACCCCCAAACTCCTCCTGCCTCAGTGAATACTCCACCTCTTCATTGGTATGCCCCTCATAACCAGCTGGCCAGAGAAACCCAGGGCAGCAGCTCCGCACCTGTCTGCCCGCTCTCCCTCTGGGAGCGTATTCTTGCTTAAATAAATTCCCACTTTACTTTCTTAACTTCCCTGCCTCTTCTCTGAATTCTTTCCTTGACGAGGCAAGAACCTTAAATTCACTGGGAACACGCCCACTTACTCATCCAGCCTTCCATTTATCCTCCTACCAAACATTTATCGAATAATCAGTCACTAATGTGCTCAATAAATGTGTTTAACACAGTGGACAATTAAATGTGAATAAGGTATCCCTTTCCTCCAAGAGACTGGAGTTTAGAAGACATGGGGGGCCAAAAGTGCCTCTTTGTAAGTGACTAGAATACAAGTAAGAAAGTAATGAATTCCACTTAAGAGGTATGAACAGTGCTATGTCAGTTCGGAAGACTGGTCCCCACACTTTTGGTTTGTGCAGCCCATTAAAAAGATTTTTTGCCTGCCTGCTGGAGATATATGATATTTATATATGTTACATGTATGCACCTCATACTAATATATTACATACATTATAATCATAAACAATATTAGAAATTAAAAAGATAATTTTAAGAGGAAACAGTATTTTTTGAAATGACTTTAATTTTGTTGAACAATTGAAAACTTTTCTTACTTAAGTATACAGTTAATAATTTTTTGGCAGTAAGAATGTGATTTATATGTCAGATCTGATTTTTGCATCTAGTGTGGTTGATGTAAAGCTCATATTGGGAGAGGGGAATGTTATATCTGTCATTTAATTCTTGTTTGTTGGTGCTTATATTATTTTTAATTTGTAGGGTCTTGTAGAAAAAATATTAAGCATGTTGTGAGGCTTAATTTAACTAAAAAACTAGATAAGACTATCCAAAAACCTATATAAACTGCAATATGTCATAATATACTGAAAATGAATGAAGGATATGTGTCACAGCAAATGTTTTGTCATTGTGGAACTCCAGACTTTTGAAGCCTAATTTTCCATGGAATCCACGTCTGATGCATGGATCTAGTGAAGGTCCTAGTGTCAATATGTATATTAAATAATAGTAGCCTTTAACTTCTTTCTTATTTTTAAAAGGAACTATCATAGACGTTCAAATATTTTCTTTCCACACTCCAATAGATTGTTTGCTCTTCTCTTGGAGTGTGTGTATACTAATTTAGAGACTTCTAGGTTGGAGGATGGTTTGGATATGAGTCCCTCCTATCTGAACACATTAGAGAAAGCTTTACACAGGAACTTAAATTTGAATGAGGAGTAGAAACTGGAGGAGAGTAAGTACTGCTGTGGAAGCACAGGGTATATGGAAGGAATAATGAAATTCCATTATTTTAGAGTATCAGAGGAGAATTGTGGGGAAATTAGCACCAGAATATGGAAGGCATTGAATACCTTACCTAGGGTAAGAATTTGAATTTTGCTCAGCAGGCCTTGGAAGGCATCATATGTATATATTTGAATTGGGAGTTCTTTAATTAAGGGAGGCAACTTTTCCTTTATTTTAACATCTCTCTTCTTTATCTCTAAGAAAGTGGCTCTTTCCTTATTTCCATTCCTTTCTCTACACAGCTTGTTATCGCATTGTTATATCTACCAGTCTAGCAGTAGATAGGGTCTGGGATTGAATGGGTGGTCGGCATGGTGGAAGAGAAATTCAATAAATTAAGATGCTTTTTACATGATCAGTGAATGGTTTAAGTCAGAGGTAATGAGGGCAAAGTGGAAGACAGTTTAGTGAAGGAAGAGAAAAACCACATGTCTGTTTATAAAGTTTCCAGCCTGGGTAACTAGGAGAGTAGGGGTCAAGAGAAATGGAGAAGGAGCAGATTTGAAGGGGTCATTAATGACGTGGAGGGCTATCTAGGTAGAGGTCCCCAAGGTAAACCTGAGAATGTTGGTATGTTAATTGGACTAAAAATAATCTACACAGAGGGAGCATTAAAGAAATTAATGATTCATGTGGGAACCTGGTCAAAAGAAGAGGATCTAAGGCAATGTTGGTGAAATACATCCCAACATTTTAACCCAGCAGTTCCACTTGGATCTGAGACTGGGGAATCTTGACTCTTCATCTCTTAATCCAATTATTCATGTCTTTGGTGATTGTAGCTACCTCATAGATTCTTTTCTATCAGTGAAGTAAAGTTAACGTGTTTCAGAAATCAGATTTCAATAATCTTAGGTAGCTAGTTTAAAAAAATACTAAGAGAGCTTAGAAGTTGTCTTCTATACTGAGAACTTAAGGAGCCAAGCTGTCCAAAGGAGCTAAGCATACTCTTGGAAAATATCATAAAACATAATGAAAGGTGAAAAAAAGAGAAGTTTCTGTACACAGAACTACATTTGAAATGGAAATAAGGCAGAATACTACCAAGGCTAGCTATAAGGCTACTGACTTAAATGATCTTGGCAATATAGACCAAACAACTGCACTAAACATGTAGTTTAATTTTTTTTTTCCTCAGAGAATTGTCCAGTTTGAACCGATGAGCTGCTTTGTTGTCAACAAAAAAGCAAAATCAGAGATTATTTTAAAAGAAATATAGAGTATTAATGAAGTTTTTAGGACAACAAAACATCCTAGATTGGGTTTAGGAAATAGTTTGGGAAAAAAATAAAGCAAGATATAGATGCATTACTAGCAATTTATTAACCATATTACACTTAGTGGAGGAAGAAGGATAGTAATGGATATTTTGTTATGGGCTGAATTGTGTCCCCCCGCAAATTTGTACATTGAAATCCTGACCCTCGATACCTCAGAATGTAACTGTATTTGAAGATGGGGTTGTATAGAGGTAATTAAGATTAAATGAGGTCATTGAGGTGGGTCCTAATTCAATATGACTGGTGTCCTTATGAAAAGGGATTAGGACACAAACATGCACAGATGGGTAACCATATGAAGACACAAGGAGAAGATGGCCACCTATAAACCAAGGAGAGAGGCCACAGAAGATACGCCTCAGAAGATACCAACATTGCCAACACCTTGATCTTGGATATCTAGCCTCCAGAACTATGAGAAAATAAATTTGTTTACACCATCCAGTCTGTGGTACTTTGTTAGGACAGCACTAGGAGATGAATACAATTTTTAAAGTTAAAAATGGGAGACCTAGGGCCTCCCTGGTGGCGCAGTGGTTGAGAGTCCGCCTGCCGATGCAGGGGATACGGGTTCGTGCCCCGGTCTGGGAGGATCCCATATGCCGCGGAGCGGCTGGGCCCGTGAGCCATGGCCGCTGGGCCTGCGCATCCGGAGCCTGTGCTCCGCAGCGGGAGAGGACACAGCAGTGAGAGGCCCACATACCGCAAAAAGAAAAAAAAAAAAATGGGAGACCTAAATAAAAGGTTATATATATATTTTTAAACTTGGACAGATAACTGAGTACTCATGAAGAAAAGAACCTGTCAAACTCATTCATTATGACATTAGGGTTTGGAAGACTGGATGCAGTCTTTTGTTTTTTTTAATTAAAGATCCATTTATTCTCCAGTTCTGCCCACATGCAGACAACCTCCTTGAAAAGAGGTTGAATCCTTACGTTAACTTTAACACCCTGTTATCCCCATATCTCTTCCCTCTTGCGTCTCCCTCCCTCCCACCCTCCCTATCCCACCCCTCTAGGTGGTCACAAAGCACCCACCTGATCTCCCTGTGCTATGTGGCTGCTTCCCACTAGCTATGTTACATTTGGTAGTGTAGATGTGTCCATGCCACTCTCTCACTTGGTCCCAGCTTACCCTTCCCCCTCCCCGTGTCCTCAACTCCATTCTCTAGTAAGTCTGCATCTTTATTCCCGTCTTGCCTCTACGTTCTTCATGACCATTTTTTTCTTTCATTTTTTTAGATTGCATATATATGTGTTAGCATATGGTGTTTGTTTTTCTCTTTCCAACTTACTCCACTCTGTATGACAGACTCTAGGTCCATCCACCTCACTACAAATAACCCAATTTCATTTCTTTTTATGGCTGAGTAATATTCCATTGTATATATGTGCCCCATCTTCTTTATCCATTCATCTGTTGATGGACATTTGGGTTGCTTCCATGTCCTGGCTTTTGTAAATAGAGCTGCAGTGAATATTGTGGTACATGACTCTTTTTGAATTATGGTATTCTCAGGGTATCTGCCCAGTGGTGGGATTGCTGGGTCATATGGTAGTTCTAGTTTGAAGTTTTAGTTCTACTTTTAGTTTTTTAGTTCCATAGTGGCTGTATCAATTTACATTCCCACCAACAGTGCAAGACGGTTCCCTTTTCTCCACACCCTCTCCAGGATTTATTGTCCATAGATTTTTTGAGGATGGCCATTCTGACCAGTGTGAGATGATATTTCATTGTAGTTTTGATTTGCATTTCTCTAATGATTAATGGTGTTGAGCATTCTTTCATGTGTTTGTTGGCAATCTGTATATCTTCTTTGGAGAAATGTGTATCTACATCTTCTGCCCATTTTTGGAATGGTTGTTTGTTTTTTTGATATTGAGCTGCATGAGCTGCTTGTAAATTTTGGAGATTAATCCTTTGTCAGTTGCTTCATTTGCAAATATTTTCTCCCATTCTAGTGTTGTCTTTTTGTCTTGTTTATGTTTTCCTTTGCTGTGTAAATGCTTTTAAGTTTAATTAGGTTCCATATGTTTATTTTTGTTTTTATTTTCATTTCTCTAGGAGGTGGGTCAAAAAGGCTCTTGCTGTGTCATAGAGTGTTCTTATGTCATAGAGTGCCCTTATGTCATAGAGTGTTCTTCCTATGTTTTCCTCTAAGAGTTTTATAGTGTCTGGCCTTACATTTAGGTCTTTAATCCATTTTGAATTTATTTTTGTGTAAGGTGTTAGGGAGTGTTCTAATTTCATTCTTTTACATGTAGCTGTCCAGTTTTCCCAGCACCACTTATTGAATAGGCTGTCTTTTCTCCATTGTATATTCTTGCTTCTTTTATCAAAAATAAGGTGACCATATGTGCATGGGTTTATCTCTGGGCTTTCTATCCTCTTCCATTGATCTGTATTTCTGTCTTTGTGCCAGTACCATACTGTCTTGATTACTGTAGCTTTGTAGTATAGTCTGAATTCCAGGCACCTGATTCCTCCAGCTCCGTTTTTCTTTCTCAAGATTGCTTTGGCTATTCGGGGTCTTTTGTGTTTCCATACAAACTGTGAAAGTTTTTGTTCTAGTTCTGTGAAAAATTCTATTGGTAGTTTGATAGGTGTTGCATTGAATGTGTAGATTGCTTTGAGTAGTATAGTCATTTTCAGAATGTTGATTCTTCCAATCCAAGAACATGGTATATGTCTCCATCTGTTTGGATCACCTTTAATTTCTTTCATCAATGTCTTACAGATTTCTGCATACAGGTCTTCTGCTCCTTAGGTAGGTTTATTCCTAGGTATTTTACTCTTTGTTGCAGTGGTAAATGGGAGTGTTTTCTTAATTTCACTTTCAGATTTTACATCATTAGTGTATAGAAATGTAAGAAATTTCTGTGCAATAATTTTGTGTCCTGCTACTTTTCCAAATTCATTGATTAGCTCTAGTAGTTTTCTGGTAGCATCTTTAGGATTCTCTGTGTATAGTATGATGTCATCTTCAAACAGTGACAGTTACTTCTTTTCTGATTTGGATTCCTTTTATTTCTTTTTCTTCTCGGATTGCTGTAGCTAAAAGTTCCAGAAGTATGTTGAATAATAGTGGTGAGAGTGGGCAACCTTGTCTTGTTCCTGATCTTACTGGAAATGCTTTCAGTTTTTCACCATTTAGGATGATGTTGGCTGTTGGTTTGTCATATATGGCCTTTATTATGTTGAGGTAAGTTCCCTCTATGCCTAGTTTCTGGAGGGCTTTTATTACAAATTAGTGTTGAATTTTGTCAAAAGCTTTCTCTGCATCTATTGAGATGGTCATATGGTTTTTCCCCTTCAATTTGTTAATATGGTGTATCACATTGATTGATTTGCGTATATTGGAGAATCCTTGCATCACGGGGATAAAGCCCACTTGATCATAGTGTATGATCCTTTTAATGTGCTGTTGGATTCTCTTTGCTTGTATTTTCTTGAGGATTTTTCCATCTATATTCATCAGTGATATTGGCCTGTAGTTTTCTTGCTTTATGACATTTTGTCTGGTTTTGGTATCAGGGTGATTGATGGTGGCCTTGTAGCATGAGTTTGGGAGTCTTCCTCCCTCTATTATATTTTGGAAGAGTTTGAGAAGGATAGGTGTTAGCTCTTCTCTAAACATTTGATAGAATTTGCCTGTGAAGCCATCTGATCCTGGGCTTTTTTTTGTTGGAAAAATTTTAATCACAGTTTCAATTTCAGTGCTTGTGTTTGGTCTGTTCATATTTTCTATTTCTTCCTGGTTCAGTCTTGGAAGGTTGTGCATTTCTAAGAATTTGTCCATTTCTTCCAGGTTGTCCATTTTATTGGCATAGAGCTGCTTGTAGTAATCTCTCATGAGCCTTTGTATTTCTACAGTATCAGTTTTTACTTCTCCTTTTTCATTTCTAATTCTATTGATTTGAGTTTTCTCCCTTTTTTCTTGATGAGTCTGGCCAATGGCTTATCAATTTTGTTTATCTTCTCAAAGAACCAGCTTTTAGTTTTATTGATCTTTGCTATCATTTCCTTCATTTCTTTTTCATTTGTTTCTGATCTGATCTTTATGATTTCTTTCCTTCTGCTAACATTGGTGTTTTTTTGTTCTTCTTTCTCTAATTGCTTTGGGTATAAGGTTAGGTTAATTATTTGAGATGTTTCTTGTTTCTTAAGGTAAGTTTGTATTGCTATAAACTTCCCTCTTAGAAGTGCTTTTGCTGCATCCCATAGGTTTTGGGTCATTGTGTTTTCATTGTCATTTTTTTCTAGGTATTTTTTGAATTCCTCTTTGATTTCTTCAGTCATCTCTTGATTATTAAGTAGTGTACTGTTTAGCCTCCATGTATTTGTATTTTTTACAGATTTTTTCTTGTAATTGATATCTAGTCTCATAGCATTGTAGGCAGAAAAGATAATATGATTTCAATTTTCTTAAATTTACCAAGGCTTGATTTGTGACCCAATTTATGATCTATCCTGCAGGATGGTCCATGAGTACTTGAGAAGAAAGGGTATTTTGTTGTTTTTGGATGGGATGTCCTATAAATATCAGTTAAGTCCATCTTGTTTAATATGTTATTTAAAGTTTGTGTTTCCTTATTTATTTTCATTTTGGATGATCTGTCCATTGGTGAAAGTGGGGTGTTCCAAGTCCCCTACTATGATTGTGTTACTGTTAATTTCCCCTTTTATGGCTGTTAGTTTTTGCCTTATGTATTGAGGTGCTCCTATGTCGGGTGCATAAATATTTACAATTTTTATATCTTCTTCTTGGATTAATCCCTTGATCATTATGTAGTGTCCTTTGTCTCTTGTAATAGTCTTTGTTTTAAAGTCTACTTTGTCTGATATGAGAATTGCTACTCCAGCTTTCTTTTGATTTCTATTTGAATGGGATATCTTTTTCCAACCCCTCACTTTCAGTCTGTATGTTTCCCTAGGTCTGAAGTGGGCCTCTTGTAGAAAGCATATATATGGGCCTTGTTTTTGTATCCGTTCAGCCAGTCTATGTCTTTTGGTTGGCACATTTAATCCATTTACATTTAAGGTAATTATTGATATGTATGTTCCAACTACCATTTTCTGAATTGTTTTGTGTTTGTTATTGTAGGTCTTTTCCTTCTCTTGTGTTTCCTGCCTAGAGAAGTTCCTTTAGCATTTGTTGTAAAGCTGGTTTGGTGGTACTGAATTCTGTTAGGTTTACTTGTCTGTAAAGATTTTAATTTCTCCGTCAAATCTGAATGAGATCCTTGCTGCATAGAGTAATCTTGGTTGTAGGTTTTTCCCTTTCATAACTTTAAATATGTCCTGCCACTCCCTTCTGGCTTACAGAGTTTCTGCTGAAAGATCAGCTCTTACCCTTATGGGGATTCCCTTGTTTGTTATTTGTTGTTTTTCCCTTGTTGCTCTTAATATTTTTTCTTTGTATTTAATTTTTGATAGTTTGATTAATATGTATCTTGGCGTGTTTCTCCTTGGGTTTTTCTGTATGGGACTCTCTGTGCTTCCTGGACTTGGTTAACTATTTTCTTTCCCATATTAGGGAAATTTTCAGCTATGATCTCTTCAAATATTTTCTCAGTACCTTTCTTTTTGTCTTCTTCTTCTGGGACCCCTATAATTTGAATGTTGGTGCATTTAATGTTGTCCTAGATGTTTCCGAGACTGTCCTCATTTCTTTTCATTCTTTTTTCTTTATTTTGCTCTGTGGTAATTATTTCCACTATTTTATCTTCCAGGTCACTTATCCGTTCTTTGATGCAGTCTATTTTGACTTTAACCTGTTTAAAATTATATTCAATAAGAAAGCTTCATCATTCTATTAAGGAATGAGTTTACAACCATCCTATGGAGGCTCACTGGTTTGGGGACGAAACTCAGAGCATGGTTATGAGAATACATGCCCACTTGGGAGAGCAGTGTTGGTCAGGACAAAATGGTCAGTAATCTAGAAAAAGAAAAGAGAAACATAGTCATTAAACTTGCTGCTAATAATAGGGTAGATTTAGAGCCTAGGCTCAGCACTATTTATGTAGATTTCTTACTAATGTGAAAAAACGATAAGACATTCACAAAGAATTTCAATTAATAATGTCAAGTAGCTGTGGCAGAGCAATAATTACTAATCTTTTGTCTGGCTGATGGATATTTTAGGGATGATTATCAGGCAATGAAGCTAGAAAGTATCCCTGCAAGGAGTGGAGACATCACAATGAGAGTCAGTAGTAGAAGAGCAGAAATCAGGAACCATGAGGTCATCTTCCAGTTATGCCTGCCCCTAGCCAGACAGTCCCTGGGTCCCATTTTTAAGCTCTAGATTCTGCACTAAGAATGTAGAGGACTTAGAAAGTATTTAGTAGTGAAGATAAAAATAATTAGGGAATAAGATCTATGAGTATAGGTTAAAATAGCTATGATGATTCAACTAAACAAGAGAGGCCTGGGTTATTTAATAGTACTTTTAAAAAAGAGAGAAAAGAATGGTTTAGTCATAATTGAAGAAAATCAACTATTCTTCATTTACACAGCAGGGGTCAAAACAAGAGGAAATGAGCCCCAACTGCAATGTGTGGGATTTAGATTAAACCTAGGGAAGAACTGGCTGAGTGGGATGAATTACTATGGAAGGGTATGGAATTTCCTACTTGGTAGATCTTTAAAAATAGTCTCTCATGTGTCAAGGCTAATTTAAAAATTAAATCCTGTCTGAACAGTAATGCTGGAGACTGGTGAATTGGGAGGTGTAGGAGAACATCATAAACACTGAAGAGACCTTCCAATCTTAAAATAGATTGACTATCTTGAAAATAGTACTAGTTATGAAGTAAGATATTAGAAAATCAGTTAGAGCTAATATATTTGTTGTGCTGTATTCTTATTATTTTATCTTTCTTCCCCCATTAATCTGGGCAGAAGTTTGGGCATTTGCCAAGCAAGTTATAATTGTCTATTGTTAAGATTTAAATCTCTTGATTATACAACAAGCAGCCAGAAAGACCAGATGGACAGGTGGGGAAATTTCTGTTTTGAGGAACAGTAATAACAACAGATTCCACTGTCCCTACAAGTTTTATTCTATAACTAACTTCTAGATGCTCACTAGCTGGACTAGATGCTGTGGGAGTACAGAAAGGGAATAGGTCATGGTTTCTAAGCCTTTAAGAGTGTGTGTGACATCTATGGGGTGATTGGATAAATACATGTGGAAAATTATTGCACAATATCAGCCAGAATTACTGAATAATGTGATATGGGCAATTTGTGCTGGAAGAGTTGGATGGTGGTTTTATGGGCTGGAAGTGTCACAGAGGAGAGAGGTTTTAAAGGATAGGAAAGAATTAAGGGAGAGCAGTGATAGAGGAAGGACATTTCTGGTAGCTATGTGAGCAAAGGGATGGAAGTGAGAATATGTGTACTGGTCTTTGACACACTGAAGAGCCTTGTATAATTATAACCTTTAGGACAAATTCACAGTTGTTCATACATGACACAAAGCTGTTATGATTTGCCGTTGCTGACTTCTGTGATCTTCCTATCATTTTGTTCACTCTCACTCCCTTTTCTTTGTCACAACCTAGTGTCTGAGTTCAAATTCCACTTCTGCCACTTTCTAATTCTGTGACCTTGAATCTTGGTTGCTTCATGGGAAAATGGAGATAATAATAGGACCTATCTCAAGGAGTTGTTGTGAGGATTAAGTAAGCTAATAGATGCAAAGTGCTTAGAATAGCACCTGGCATCAATAAAATATTATCTATTGTAATATCTATTATAAATATTATCAACAATATACATGTAAATAAATTATTGTAAATATTAAAGGGGTAAATATTATCTATTGTAAGCATCTATAAAATATTATCTATTATTATAATTATAAATATTTAATCCTTTAAGCCATCTCCTCCTGGTAGCCTGTCCTTTGCCAAGCAGATTGCATTTGCATCATCCTGTGTCCTTGCTGTCCCTTGTTCTTACCTGGCTTACAGCACATCCTGTTCTGCACTGTAATCCTAGGCTGACATGATCATCTTGTCCTGGATCATAGGGTCCTGAACCAGCCATATCTTTTCATTTCTGTATCCTGGAGTCTATAGACAGGCAATCAATATGTGTTGAATAATTAGGTGACTGAATGAATAATTGATAGAAGCATATAAAGCTATGGATTCACAAATTATACCCTCCACCCACCACCACTACACTGACTCAATCCATCTTGTTATTAATGCTAAAAAGTAATATCAGCCACCCCCCAAAAAAAGTCAGTGGAATATGTAATGAAGGTATATGGGTCAAAATTCAGTGGTTTGAAAAAAATAAAATAAATATATATACATTAAAATTTAGAAAATCCATCTGTTGTTTCTTATTGTTTTTAGAATAAATATCCATACATTTTACCATGTCCTAGAAAAAAAATTCAATGATGTGTTATAATTGGTCTCACTCAAGAAATCTTTACAAAATAGGTTTGCAATCATACTTCAAAATTTAAAGGCTAACACTAACTATATAATCTTATCATACTGTACTCTGAAGATTGATTCAGTAAAATCAAGACATGAGATATTTCCATAATCTAATTAGTTGTGAACTGTACTTTCTAACGTTTTTCTTAAAAAATTCTTAGACTGTAGAGGTGGAGGTGATACACGGCTAGGAATCAGGAGATCTGCAATGAACTTCTTTGGTCTCCAGACCCTCTCCTTTGAGGCTTTGACCTAAATAGCCTGACTCTGGATTCTCTTAGCTCAGTGAATCTCTGATGTAGCTGGGATTATAATGTAGATTCCCTGAATATAGACTAGGGGTCTTAGTCACACAACCAGTCACTTCCTAATTATTTATTAATAACTTTTTTAGAAACTGTAACAGATAAAATTTTGGCAGTGGAGATTTTTTATGTCTTAAGGAAAAATAAAACAGTAAAACTAAAATGTTTTGTCTAAAATAACAGGTAAAACCTTCTAAACTATTAGTTAATAATAACCAGTACTACTTGTTAGTTATCAGTATGACAATTTAAAGAACTCTAGTGCACAAACTAATCACTTTTAAAGGCAATTTTTTAATTGTTACATATTTTTATATTTACATATAAAAGATAAAGTATATATTTATCTCAGAGAGTCCATTATTAGAAAATGTATCTATTAAAAAATCAGATAGACCTGTTGTATGTGCCTTCAACCTAGGTCTGGTTCTTTTTGAGGATGTGGCATTTGAAGGCTATAAATGTACTAGTGAAACAGCTGGAACACCACACACAGTATTCTAGGCATTTTAAGAACCACGTGGGTTAGCTGTGTGGTGGATCAGATCAATTACTAAAGAATCAACAGGTGTGGATGAAATTAGCCATGGCATATTCAGTCTGTTACTTACTCTTATCTATTAATTGAATTGTTTAGTGACTGATCTGATCCACCATTTAGCAACTGAAGTTAATTAACATATCCAGCCTGACTCTACTATGCTCTGGTTTAGTGAGACATAGATGTGGCCACTGCTGTCCTAGTTCAAACAGACAGCAAAAATAGGATGATGGAGACACTAATCTGAGAAGGTGATCAGACTCTCAAATATCCATTTCAGTTTTGCCATCAACACTCCAAGGAAAATCTTTCCATTTCCGCTTTTTTCTACTGTCATTTGTACAGTTAACATTATTTATTTTAGAAATATATAAAACATACTCTTCCCCTTTCTTTACAACATCCTCTCTCTCTCTCTCTCTTGCACACACGTGCTTGTCTACACAGTAAAGAATATTGCAAGTATTCTGGTGGTATAACACAGTAGCCAAAAGCTTTAGAGTTAAATGGGCCTGGATTGATGTTCCTCTTTCCTGCAATGAAAGTTACAATATCTACTTTCTAATGTTACAGGGATTAAAGTCTACCATGAACAGAAAATCCTTAGCACATGGTGAGTGATACATACTAAATTATCAACTAATGCTCCCTCTTGTTTCCAAGTGGTGATAGATGATAGTCACTAGAAGTAGATAGCCATTTTTTCCCTCTCCCATCATCATTTGATGGAAAGTTTTGCTTACCTTTTACTAGATTCATTGTTGCCTGAAATGGAAAATGATACCCCAGGATGAGTGGCAACTGGGATAAAAATAGTGTTGTTTAGAATCAACATAATTTATTTTCTTCTTTCATTGCTAATTATCATCTGGTATTAGTAAATAAAGAAACAGCCTAAACATTCACCAGCTAAATAAAACACTGGCTCTAAGGCATAAGTCTCATTACATGAAATGTAGTTTAAAAATTGACCTGCAAGGCGGAGACAAGATGGTTGTGTGGGTAAACACTGAGTTAGCATCTCCCCACAACTAGGGCAGCTGCCAGCCACTGGTGGGGGACTCTGATACCCAAGGAGATGGGAGGAACCCCCAGGTGAAGTAAAATGGGGAACTGAAGCGGGAGGAGAAGTGGAGGTCAGATAGGACTGGCACCCCTGAGGCTGGGGAGATCAGGAGAGGCGGGTGGGAGGGGCCCTCTGGGAGGAGTGATAGAGGAGCAGAGGGCAACTACATTGCCCACTCAGACCAAGGAGCCTGCTGAGCTCGCAGGCTGGTACCCCCCCCAAAGCCCCCTCCAGGCCACATGGGTCCTGGGAGCATAAGAGAGAGGCTGGGGAGAGCAGGAGAGGCAGGCAGGAGGGGCCATCAGGGACTGGAGGAGCAGGAGAGGAGAGGAAGGCATTTGGCCCACCCACTCGAGCATAGGAAACCAGCTGGGCTCCTAGGTGAGGTACCCTGCCCTCTGAGACCAGGACTGGGGGGCATGCCTAGGCTTCTTCTGTTCCATTGAGCCTAAGCCCCACCTCCCACAGCCCCCAGGGCCTTTTTCAGCCCTGTGGGTCTTAAGTATAGACCCCACCCACCACCAAAAACTCACCCTTGCTTAAGCCCCGCCCTCCACAGCAAAGGCCTTTTCCCCCCATTTTTTTTCTTTTCCCTCCTCCTTTTTTTTTTTTTTTTACTATTGTGATACTGCTGTACCTTCTACTTGTTGATTCATCTATATTTTTATTTTTATATTCTTTCTAACATATCTGTTAGTTTCCTAGTCTAAGTTTATATTTTACTTTGTTATTGTTCTTTTTTTTTCTTTTTTCTTTTTGCCACCCCATGAAGCTGTGGGATCTTGATTCATGAACTGGGGGTCAGACCAAAGTTCCTGAAGTAGGAACTCCAAGTCCAAACCACTGGACTAACAGAGAACCTCAGACCCAGGGAATATTCATAGGACTGAGGTCTCACAGAGTTTCTCATTTCAGCACTAAGACCCAGCTCTACCAACAGCCTACAAACTCCAGTGTTGGAAGCCTCAGGCCAAATGACCAGTAAGACAGGAACACAATCCCACTCATCAAAAAAAAAAAAAAAAAAAAAAGACAGCAAAAAAATATGTCACAGATGAAGGAGCAAGGTAAAAACCTACAAGACCAAATAAATTAAGAGGAAATAGGCAATCTACCTGAAAAAGAATTCAGAGTAATGATAGTAAAGATGATCCAGAATCTTGGAAGTAGAATGGAGGCACAGATTGTAAAAATATAAGAAATGTTTAACAAAGATCTAGAAGAACTAAAGAACAACACATGAACAACATGTGTTGAGATGAACAACACAGTAACTGAAATGAAAAATATACTACAAGGAAATAATAACAGAATAACTAAGGCAGAAGAACGAATAAGTGAGCTGGAAGAGAAAATGGTGGAAATAACTTCCAGGGAGCAGAATAAAGAAAAAAGAAAGATTGTCTGAACACAATCTCAGAGACCTCTGGGACAGCACTAAATGCACCAACATTCAGATTATAGGGGTCCAAGAAGAAGACAAAAAGAAAAGTACTGAGAAAATATTTGAAGAGATTATAGTTGAAAACTGCCCTAATATGGGAAAGGAAATATTCACCCAAGTCCAGGAAGCACAGAGAGTCCCATACAAATAAACCCTAAGAAAAATACACCAAGACACATATTAATCAAACAAACAAAAATTAAATTGAAAGAAAATATACTAAAAGCATCAAGGGGAAAAAGAAATTAACATACAAAGGAATGCCCATAAGGTCATCAGCTGATTTTTCAGCAGAAACTCTGCAAGCCAGAAGGGAGTGGCAGGATATACTTAAACTGATGAAAGAGAAAAGCCTACAACCAAGATTACTCTACCTAACAAAGATCTCATTCAGATTTGATGGAGAAGTCAAAAGCTTTTCAGACGAGCCAAAGCTAAGAGAATTCAGCACCACCAAACCAGCTTTACAACAAATGCAAAAGAAACTTCTCTAAGCAGGAAACACAAGAGAAGAAAAAGACCCACAAAAATAAACCCAAAACAATTAAGAAAATGGTAATAGGAACATACATATTGATAATAAACTTGAATGTAAATGGATTAAATGCTCCAACCAAAAGACACAGACTGGATGAATGGATACAAAAACAAAGCCCATATATATGCTGTCTACAAGAGACCCACTTCAGACCTAGGGACATATACAGACTGAAAGAGAAGGGATGGAAAAAGATATTCCATGCAAATGGAAATCAAAAGAAAGCTGGAGTAGCAATTCTCATATCAAATAAAATAGACTTTAAAATAAAGACTGTTACAAGAGATAAGGAGGGACACTACATAATGATCAAAGGATCAATCCAAGAAGACAATATAACAATTATAAGTATTTATGCACCCAACATAGGAGCATATCAATACATAAGGCAAATGCTAACAGCCATCAAAGGGAAATTCAACAGTAACACAATAATAGTAGGGAACTTTAACACCCCACTTTCACCAATGGACAGGTCATCCAAAATGAAAATAAATAAGGAAACACAAGCTGTAAATGACACAATAGGACAGATAGATATAGTTAATATTTATAGAACATTCCATTCAAAAGTGGCAAAATACACTTTCTTCTCAAGTACACATGGAACATTCTCCAGGGTAGATCACATCATGGGTCACAAATCATGCCTCAGAAAATTTAAGAAAATTAAAATCGTATCAAGCATCTTTTCTAACCACAACGCTATGAGATTGGAAATCAATTACAGGAAAAAAACTTATAAAAAACACAAATACATGGAAGCTAAACAGTGTGCTACTAAATAACTAAGAGATCACTGAAGAAATCAAAGAAGAAAGAAAAAAATACATAGAAACAAATGACAATGAAAACATGATGACCCAAAACCTATGGGATGCAGCAAAACAGCTCTAAGAGGGAAGTCTATAGCAATATAATTTCACCTCAAGAAGCAAGAAAAATCTCAAACAATCTAACCCAACACTTAAAACAACCAGAGGAAGAAGAACAAAGAAAACCCAAAGTCAGTAGAAGGAAAGAAATCATAAAGATCACAGCAGAAATAAATGAAATAGAAATGAAGAAAACAATAACAAAGATCAATAAAACTAAAAGCTGCTTCTTTGAGAACATAAACAAAATTGATAAACCCTTAGCCAGACTCATCAAGAAAAAAAAGGGAGAGGACACAAATCAATAAAATTAGAAATGAAGAAGGAAAAATCACAACCAACACTGCAGAAATACAAAGGATTATAAGAGACTACTACAAAAAACTATATGCCAATAAAATGGACAACCATGAAGAAATGGACAAATTCTTGGAAAGGTACAATTTTCCAAGACTGAACCAGGAAGAATTAGAAAATATAAGCAGACCTATCACAAGTAATGAAATCAAAACCATAATTAAAAATCTTCCAACAAACAAAAGTCCAGGAACAGATGGCTTTACAGACGAATTCTATCAAATATTTAGAGAAGAGCTAACACCGATCCTTCTCAAACTCTTCCCAAAAATTGCAGAGGGAGAAACACTCCCAAATTGATTCTGTGAAACCACCATCACCCTGATACCAAAATCAGAAAAAGATATCACATAAAAAGGAAATTATAGGGATTCCCTGGTGGTGCAGTGGTTGAGAGTCTGCCTGCTGATGCAGGGGACATGGGTTCGTGCCCCAGTCCAGGAAGATCCCACATGCCGTGGAGCGGCTGGGCCCATGAGCCATGGCAACCGAGCCTGCATGTCCGGAGCCTGTGCTCTGCAACGGGAGAGGCCACAACAGTGAGAGGCCCGCATACCGCAAAAAAAAAAAAAAAAAAAGAAATTATAGACCAATATCACTGATGAATATAGATGCAAAAATCCTCAACAAAATACTTGCAAACAGAATCCAGCAACACACTGAAAGGATCATACACCATGATCAAGTGAGATTTACCTCAGGCATGCAAGGATTTTTCAATATACACAAATCAATCAATGTGATACACCACCTTAACAAATTAAGGAATAAAAACCTTATGATCATCTCAATAGATGCAGAAAAAGCTTTTGACAAATTTCAACACCAATTTATGATTAAAACTCTCCAGAAAATGGGCACAGAGGGAACCAAACTCAACATAATAAAGGCCATATATGACAAACCCACAGCAAGCATTATACTCAATGGTGAAAAACTGAAAGCATTTCCACTAAGATCAGTAACAAGACAAGGATGTCCACTCTCACCACTCTTATTCAACATAGTTTTGGAAGTCTTAGCCATGACAATCAGAGAAGAAAAAGAAATGAATACAAATTGGAAAAGAAGAAGTAAAACTGTCACTCTTTGCAAATAACATATAGTATACATAGAAAATCTTGAAGTTGACACCAGAAAACTGCTAGAACTAATCAACGAATTTGTTAAGATTGCAGGACACAAAATTAATGCACAGAAATATCTGGCATTCCTATACACCAGCAATGAAAAATCAGAAAGTGAAATTAAGGAAATACTCCCCTTTACTGCTGCAACAAAAAGAATTAAAATACCTAGGAATAAACCTGCCTAAAGAGACAAAAGACTCGGAAAACTATAAAACACTGATGAAAGAAATCATAGATGACATATACAAATGGAGAAATATACCATGTTCTTGGATTAGAAGAATCAATATTGTGAAAATGACTATACTACCCAAAACAATCTACAGATTCAGTGCAATCCCTATCAAACTACCAGTGGCATTCTTCACAGAATTAGAACAAAAAATTTTAAAATTTGTATGGAAACACGAAAGATCCTGAATAGCCAAAGCAATCTTGAGAAAGTAAAATGGACCTGGAGGTATCAGGCTCCCCAACTTCAAACTATACCACAAAGTTACAGTAATCAAGACAGTGTGGTACTGGCACAAAAGCAGAAAAATAGATCAATGGTACAGAATAGAATGCCCAGAGATAAACCCACACACCATATGGTCACCTAATTTACAACAAAGGAGGCAAGAACATACAATGGAGAAAAGACAGCCTCTTCAATAAGTGGTGCTGGGAAAACTGGCCAGCCACATGTAAAAGAATGAAATTAGAACACTACCTAACACCATACACAAAAATAAACCCAAAATGGATTAAACACCTAAATGTAAGACCAGACACTATAAAACTCTTAAAGGAAAAACACTCTTTGACATAAACCACAGCAAGATCCTTTTTTGGCCCACCTCCAAGAGTAACGGAAATAAAAACAAAAACAAATGGGACTTAATTAAGCTTAAAAGCTTTTGCACATCAAAGGAAGCCATAAACAAGACAAAAAGACAACTCTCAGAATGGGAGAAAATATTTGCAAATGATACAACAGACAAAGGAATAATCTCCAAAATATACAAACAGCTCATGGAGCTCAATATCAAAAGAACAAAAAATCCAATTATAAACTAGGCAGAAGACCTAAATAGACATTTCACCAAGGAAAACATACAGATGGCCAAGAAGTACATGAAAAGATGTTCAACATCACTAATTATTAGAGAAATGCGAATCAAAACTACAACGAGGTATCACCTCATGCTGGTCTGAATGGCCATTATCAAAATATCTAGAAACAATAAATGCTGGGAAGGGAGTGGTGAAAAGAGAATCCCCCTTCACTGTGGTGGGAATGTAAATTGATACAACCACTTTGGAAAACAGTATGGAGGTTCCTTAAGAAACTAAAAATAAAACTACCATATGACCCAGAAATCCCACTACTGGGCATATACCCTGAGAAAACCATAATTCAAAGAGTCATGTATCACAATATTCATTGCAGCTCTACTTACTATATCCAGTACATGGAAGCAACCTAAGTGTTCATCGACAGATGAATGAGTAAAGAAGATGTGACACATATATACAATGGAATATTACTCAGCCATGTAAAGGAATGAAATTGGGTCATTTGTAGAGATGTGGATTGATCTAGAGACTGTCATACAGAGTGAAGTAGGTCAGAAAGAGAAAAACAAATACCGTATGCTAATTCATGTATATGGAATCTAAACAAACAAACAAACAAAAAATAACCTGGTACTGATGAACCTAGTTGCAGGGCAAGAATAAAGATGTAGACATAGAGAATGGACTTGAGGACATAGGTTGGGAGGGGGAAGCTGGGGCGAAGTGAGAGTAGCACTGACATATATACACTACCAAATGTAAAATAGATAGCTAGGGGGAAGCAGCAGCATAGCCCAGAGAGATCAGCTCTGTGTTTTGCGATGACCTAGAGGGTTGGGATAGGGAGGATGGGAGGGAGGATCCAGAAGGAGAGGATATGGGGACCTATGTATGCATATGGCTGATTCACTTTGGTGTACAACAGAAACTAACACAGTATTTTGAAGCAATTATACTCCAATAAAGATTAAAAAAAAAAAAGCTGACGTGCAGTGCGTGAAATCATGTTTTAATCTTTTAACAGATGCCTTCATTGTGAAGTAGAGAGTGGTAGATAGAAGGTAAAAACTGAATTGTAAGACTTCATCCAGCACTGGCTTCTACAACTGAGGGGAAATACAGATAGTATGTGGAAGTTTTGGTGAAAAAACCCAGAGATGCCAAGAGGCTGCAAGGTGAAGCCTGGGAGGAAATGCTAGCAGGGTAGTGATTATAAAGCCTGGAGTGAAGCTTGGGCAAAAATGACCCTAAATTCATAAAAAGAGTTGAAACTCAGCTGTGCAGCATGGCGGCCTTATGTTCAGACAAGGCCAGGTCAGACTCAGACAAGGCGAGAAAAAGTCCTCCTCATCCTTTGGGGTCTTTAATCCTACTTCCCTGAAGAGGAAGTCCCTTCCCATATGTCCATCTTTCCTGCTCTTTCTTACACACCCTCCCCCTCTGCTTTTGCTTTTCTCCAGTGTATCTGTGGAAATAGTAGAAGATTTGGCACTAGAAATTCTGAATATGAGATTTCAGCAGGTAATGACTAGGTGTATGAACTTGAGCCAGTCCTCGGGTTTACCTTTAGAAAAAAAATGAATAAATGTCTCCTACAGTGTAAAAGAAAGAATAATTTCGGTCTCATAGAGCTGCTGAGAGAATAAAATAAAATAACTGGTCCAAAAATCATTTTATAACATGTAGAGTAAATATGAACATGGGGTTTTAGTATTATCGATGTATTTCCTCACTCTATGTCTTTCCTCTCTCCCTTGCAATTCCAAGTAGCAGACAGCAGAGAAGACAGATAGAAAAATTGCCTTCTCACCTTTCTTTATAAAGTAGCTTCTTATCTTTAAGCAAAGGCTTAGTGATAGAGGAATGTGTCTTGGGCTCTCTGAGGCTTTATTCCAGTCTTATGATTTCATGACAAATAAACCTTCACACATTTCCTCTGTAGGGTTGTTTATTGCTTTTCTTCAGGGCCCACAGCAGTCACTATCCTCTTCTCAATCTATACTTTGATGCCCTGGAAATGTCCTAAGGAGAAAACTAAGGAAACAGCCCATTTCTAAGGCATGATTATATTGGTGTGGATGATGCAGCCAGCCCATTCCAGGTTTACCACCACCAAACCTTGCTCAATGTTTCCTGCAGCCAATGTGGATTTAATCCTGCTGTGTTTGTGTCTTGGAAAAGGAGACCAGAGAGCCCCAAGCCCTCTGCATTGACCATGGCTATGGTTTCCATGGTGATCCCAACAGAGGTCAGACCTCTGCTTCCTGCTGTTTGAACTGTGTTACCTGAATGACACAGGGCTGAGTCCTAGAGCCCTCTCATTACTCTGGCTTTTCTAAAATCACAACGAACACTGACTTAGCTCTAACGTGCTGGCCTGCCAGGGACCACATTCCTTCACAGCAAAACCTAGGTTCTGCTGAGTGGAAGCTGCAAGTCTGTGCAGGAAGGTGGAGAATCACATTAGTTTTGTCCCTCATCTGTTTCTGTCATTAAGGACTGTATTAGTTTGTTAGGGTTGTCATAACAAAGTATCACAACTGAGAGGCTTAAACTGCAGAAATTTACTGTTTCACAATTCTTCAGGCTGGAAGTCGGAGATCAAGGTGTTGGCAAGGTTGATTCCTTCTGGGTGCAATGGGGAGAATCTGTCTCAGGCCCCTCTCCTAGCTTCTGTTGATTTGCTGGACATCTTCAGGGTTTCTTGGCTTCTGCTGCATCACCCCTGATCCCTACCTTCATTTTCACATTGCATTCTTTCTCCCTGTGTGCATATCTGTGCCTAGATTTCCCCTTTTTATAAAGACACGAGTCCTATTGGATTAGAGCTCACCTTAGTTCAGTATGACCTCAACTAATTACCTCTGCAACAACCCTTTTCCAAATAAGGTTACATTCTGAGGTACTGAGAGTTAGAACTTAAACATATTAATATTATGGAGACACAGTTCTATCCATAACAGGGACAAACTCTCAAATATATCTTTATTAAAGTACATTTAGTACTCAAAATATATAAAACATAGTTCTGAGTACTCTGGACATTGCTTAAAGATGTAAGTTATGAATGATACCTGCCTACTAAGAATTTACTTTTTAGTTAGAAGTTAACCTTGTAGCTGAGAAGAGTTAAACAAATATATAGAAAGAATCTGACCAAAATTAATAGTAGATTTCCAACTATTTTTTAAGCTACAGAAAAATATTTGAGATTGGGGACCCAATATAGAAAATAGAGAAAACATATTTGCTGTGATTCAAACAAGGTAGAGCATTTAGAGTGCCTTCTGCCCACTTCTTTTCATAGCAGCCATTTAGTCTTTTCATGGAGGAAATATAATTCAATTAGAACTCCAAAGAATAGTTTGATCTGAAAAGACAGAGCAGAGGAAAGGGAATGTTTAAGAATGGAGCTCATAGTATGTGAGGAAAAGTTTGGAGGTAGGGATATGGAAGGAGTCTTCAGAAACTAGAGATCCAAGCTTTTTGGAAGACAGTGGAAGCAAACATAGAAAAGATTGGAATCCTAGGATGGAGGATTTCATCACTCTTGACTGAGTTCAGATCTTTGAAAGAAATTCCATGGGATTGGCAGCTGTGCTGGTCTCCCAGTGACCTCCATACACCTAAGTCATCTTATTTCCTTGCCTGTATCTTAGCCCCATTTTTTTAAACATCTTTATTGGAGTATAATTGCTTTAAAATGGTGTGTTAGTTTCTGCTTTATAACAAAGTGAATCAGTTATACATACACATATATCCCCATATCTCTTCCCTCTTGCATCTCCCTCCCTCCCACTCTCCCTATCCCACCCCTCTAGGTAGTCACAAAGCACTGAGCTGATCTCCCTGTGCTATGCGGCTGCTTCCCACTAGCTATTTTACATTTGGTAGTGTATATATGTCCATGACACTTTCTTACTTTGTCCCAGCTTACCCTTCCCTGTCCCCGTATCCTCAAGTCCATTATCTAGTAGGTCTGGGTCTTTACTCCCGTCTTGACCCTAGGTTCTTCATGACCATTTTTTTTTTTTTTTTTGCCGTACGCGGGCCTCTCACTGTTGTGGCCTTTCCTGTTGCGGAGCGCAGGCTCCGGATGCACAGGCTCAGCGGCCATGGCTCACGGGCCTAGCTGCTCCACAGCATGTGGGATCCTCCCGGACCGGGGCATGAACCCGTGCATGACCATTTTTTATATATATGGAATCTTATCCTCATTTTGATGGTTACCAATCCCTAGATTACTTTTTTCTTAGAAAAGAAGCATTGAAACAATAGTCTACACACAGTTTGCTTTTTCTAGTAGAACTCATATAGGGTCTTCAGGAAAGTGGAATTATTTCAGTTTTATTAATTTATTATTTATTAAGCCGATGGCTCCAAGTCCCTAAGCTTTGTCCCAGACATTAAAATGGGCAGCTGTGTGTCATCAACACAGATATTTTCTTAGACGTTTGCTGAAGCACCATTCCCCACTTTTTCTCACAATCAGTAGCTCTTTTTATACACATTTTAGAATTAAAAAGCAAAATAAAAAGAGATCACATAATAGGCAGGTATAAAATGAAAATGGGAGTGGCTGATTATGTCACAGAAGCAAAGAGCTGTAAATAGAGGGAGATCAGGAAGAGCCCTGATAGGAAAACAAACTGCAAATTAGATTATTCCATAGATTCCAATTACTCTAAGCAATACAGAATTAAGGAGTGGAAGATCAGCACATCCACACTCCATAATGGCTAGGAAGATAGAAGAATGGAGCTAAAAGTTGTACACATAATCTTGTTCTTCAGATAGGTATACGAGCCTGGGAGTCTACTCACCCAAAAATAAATAGGAAATGGAGCTGAGAAATTTTGGATAATGGATGACTTCTTAGGGAAATAAAAGAAAAAGAATGTTAAGTATTACAGTATATGGAAGTGAAATAACATCTCAATGACTTATAATTAAAAGAATAGAACACAAAAAGTGAATTTGTGCAAGGAAAAGAAGAAAATTTAATACAAATTTAATGAAAACACCCTGTCTTAATACTTTTACTTTAGTGGGTAAACACCCAGTTTAAAAGAAATTAAAATTCTTATGAAACAGAAGCAAAAGCCATCCAGAATAGCAGTGTTATAAAAGTAAACATTGGGGGGGTGGGATTAATTTTTTTGGAAAACAACCAATAACTAATCATGTAATGACAGAATGAAAGTCTGCTGGTAAAGGGAAGAATTAATGTTGAAGAAAACCAAATGGGTAATGTAAAGGGTGGGTGTGTAAGTGCTCCAAGCAGGCAGAGGCGTAGGATAAAGAAATGACAGTAATGGGAGAGAAGAGAGCAGATAATGAAGATAGAGAACAAAGATCCAACATAGAAATTACACGTGAACTTAAAGAAAATGCCAAACAATGGGAGCAATGCAATAAGCAAAGGCAAATTGAACAGTAATTTCTGGACTGAAAAAAACAAACAACAACAAAAAAAACTGGTGAACGTGGATTGAAAAAGCTCATCATGTTCAAAAAAATTATGAAAAGAGACCCTATGCTAGCTATATCTTAGCCAAATTTATGAATAATCAGTGACATCCATGTCCTTACACAAAATAGATGGAGACTCAAATTAGGCTAACATGAGAATTTATTTACAAAGAGACTAATTACAAAGGAGTGGGTGAGATGTAAAAGGACTGAAAGGAATTAGGTAAGAGCTCAGAGTTTGCCACAGCCAGTTGTCACTACCCATGGGCCCAAGGGGAAAAGAGGGTGGAGAGAGAGGTTATAGAATCCAAACTGTGAGTATGTTATGTAGAGCAGGCCACCTTGAGATAATCAGTGACTTTCTGTTAAAAAATATATTTGCTTGAGGCAACCTCATGAGGGCAAAAAATACACTAATCTCACTCTCCTTTCTCCTACAAACTGTTGGCCCCATAAGCTAAATCCAACAGAAAACACAGAGCAGGGATCCCAATGGTGTAAGTTATTCAGGCCAACCCCTCAGGACAAAGAATAACATGGAGAAGGGAGTGATGAATAGATGAAAGATACTTGGCACAGCAATCCACCTCCCTACACACAAAAAATCATGCAACATTTGATAATGGGAGGAATAAAAAAGAAAGAATGAATGGAATGAATAAATAAGAGTGAAATAGCAGGCGTAATAAATATTTGTTTATATAGTTATGATTATTCTTAATATATTTTAAAACAGAATGCATGATTTTTAATAGAAAACATATATAAAATAATTTAAATTATGATTATAGCCTGTGTCTCAAGAACACAGATTAGAGTAAGATAGGATGGATAAATTGATTAATTTCTGATCTCACAAGGTATATGGGAAAGGTAAAATGCATTATTTTATTTTTCACTCTGATATTTAGAAAAAGCTATATTTATGTTTGGAAAACTTAAAGGTTAATTCAAATAGACACAAAGTATACATTCTAACTTACTGGAGAAAATTTAAGTTGCACATAGCAAAATGTGAAGTTTTTAAAAAGATAAAATAAGAAGACTAGAGTAAGGCAAAAAATATTTTAACAGTTAATTACATGTTATAATCTTAATAAAAGCTGAAGATATTCAGATTAGATTTTAAAAATCCAATAGTATGCTGCTTTAACAAAATACAATAAACTAAATGAAAAAGAAATAAAAATTATATTACTCATCATGACCTATAATATTGGTCCTCATGTTTTTTGATCTCAAGATCTCTTTATGCTCTAAAACATTATTGAGAATTCAAAGAGTTTGTGTGTGTGTGTGTGTGTGTGTGTGTGGATTATACTTATCTATATAGATTGCATTACAAATTAAAACTGAACTATTTTTTTAGTAAGGTTAATTTATCTATATACAGTGCAAGTCTATGAAGTTTGACAAATCTATAGTGCTGTATATCTACAACTACAATTAAGATACAGAATGTTTCCACCCCCTTTTGAGGTCAAATCCCTCCCTCCTCTCCCAGCCCTATTTTCTGGCCCTATTTACTTTTGGCAACTACCATATAAATGGAGTTATACATTATATAGCCTATGGAGTCTGGTTTCTTTCACTTAGCATGACGCTTTTGCGATTCATCTATGTTGTTATATGTATCAGCAGTTAAGTCCTTTTTATTGCCAAGTAGTACTCCATTGTATAGCCACACCATGATTTATTTATTGATTCACCAGTCAGTGGATATTTGGGGTTTTCCAGATTTGGGTTGTTAGAAATAAAGAGCCTATGAACATTTTTGTATAGGTTTTTGTGTGGACATATGTCTCCATTTCTCTGGGACCCAGAGAGTAGGATTTTTATGTCAGACAATAAGTGTAAGAAACAACTTTATAAAAAACAATTCCAAAGTGGTTGAATGCCTTTGCATTTCCACTGATGACATATAAGAGTTCCACTTACCCAGTATTCTTGCTGAGACTTGATTTTGTCAGTTTAAAAAAATTTTACTTTAGCTATTCTAATAGATTGTAGTATTATCCTATTGTGGTTTTAATTTGCATTTTTTTAGTGACTAATGATGTTGAGCACGTTTTCAGTGCTTATTTGCTCCCTGTGTCTCTTTGGTAACGTGTTTGTTCAAATCTTTTACCCATTGAATTGTTTGTTTCCTTATTATTGAATCTTAAGAGTTCTCCATATCTTCTAGATACTAGTCCTCAGTTAGATATGTGTTTTTCAAAATATTTTCTTCTATTCTGTGGCTTTTCTTTTCTTTTTCTTTTTTTAACAATCTTTTTCAAAGAGCTGAAGTTTTAAGTTTTGATGAAGTCCAATTTATCAATTTTTTACTTTATGGTTCAATATTTTGTATCCTGTCTAAGAAAACTTTGCCTAACTCAAGGTCACTGGACTTTCTCCTATGTTTTCCTCTAGAAGTTTTATAAAAACTGAGAAAATTTTAAAACACAAAATACACAGGCACACATACTATTAGCAATCAGATTGTGATGTATGTATGTATCAGAGCCATACATCACATAGACTGGAAAGTTTCACTGTACATTCCTGAGAGAATGGGAGTGAAGAAAGAAAATAACATCTTAGAATTATTCTGAAAATATTGAACTCATGAGCTTTCTGAAAGGGTCTCAAGGACTAGCAGGTGTCGCTAGACCACATTTGAGAAACTGATCTAGAATGTGAAGACAATCAAACACAAACTATGAGTGGCAATATTAAATTTCAAATGAAATAAAATTCAAGGCAATACATTAAAAAAGACAAAAGGGTATTTTCATATTGACAAATTCTCCTTCACCCAATGAAATTATGATAGTTCTAAGTTTTATATACCAAATAACACAGCTTTCAAATATATTTTAGTAATCTGGAAATATAAGTATACATTAAAGTCATTGCATTTTTATTTGAAGAAATTATTGATATTATACCTCTTTATTTCTTTAGCAGATAAAGATCACAGTAATATAGATACACAGATTTTAAGGAGAAGGAATTATTTTGACTATATAAAACTTTATATCTTGTACACAGAAAATACAAGTTATTTTTAAGCATTTGTTGAACATTTAGAAATATCATGCTAGATCTCAGAGTGGAATGTAGTTTGCATTCTTTGAATAAATATGATAAAATTAGAAAGTAACTACATAAATTAAATGAAGAAATAGAATAAAATTTATAGGACATTCTTCTAAATAATTATTGGATCATAAAAGAAACCAATACTACATTAATAAAAACTTAGAAAATAACAAATAAGAGAACATTATATGCCAAAAACAGATTGACAAAGTCGTACTCAAAAACAAATCCAGACCCTTAGCTTTTTTATTAATTAACCAATAAAGAGGGAATGTGAAGGAACTTTGTAGCATTCAGAAAAGAAAAAATAACAATAAGTAAGCTTAAGTAGTGAAAATTAAATGATAAAATTATAGAAAAGGAAATATTTTAAAAGTGCTTTCAAAGGAAATGAAAACACTAACTCAAAAAGATATCTTCACCCCTATGTTCACAGTAGCATTATTTACAATAGCCAAGACATGGAAATATCCTGATTTCCACTGATGAATGAATAGATAAAGAAGCTGTGGTATATAAACGCAATGGAATATGATTAAGCCATAACAATGAGAAAATCATGCCATTTGTGACAACATAGGTGGACCTTGAAGGCATTATGCTAAGTGAAATAAATCACACAGGGAAAGACAAATACTATATGATCTCACTTACATGTAGTACTTATATGTAGTATCAACAAAAAGAAACAAACAAAAAACCTACAAGTAAAGAAAAAAGGATCAGATTTATGGTTACCAGAGGAGGGAAGTGGGGGAGAGAAGAAATTGGGGGAACGTGGTCAAAAGGTACAAAGTTCTGGCTATAAGATATATAAGTACTGGGGATGTAATGTACAACATGATGACTATAGCTAACCCTGTTGTAAGATATACAGGAAAGTTATTAGGAGAGGTCTCCTCACAAGGAGAATTTTTTTTTCTTTTTTTGCTTTCTGTTTTTATTGTATCTAAATGAGATGATGGGGAGCGTATCAAGATGGCAAAGTAGGAAGATGCAGAACTCGTCTCCCCCCATGAACACATCAAAAATACATTGACCTGTGGGACAACTCTCACTGAAAAAAGAACTGGACACTGGCAAAAAGACTACTATACAACTAAGGTTGTAAGAAATATCCACATGGAATTGGGTAGGAAGGGAAGAGAAGTGATCAGTTCAGGACCTGTGCTCCTGGGAGGGAACTCAGAGGAAAAGGGAGATTACCTGGGCAGAGATCCTCCTGGGGTAATGAGAGGTTTGAACTACGTATTTGGCATCCTAGCCCTGGGGTCCAACACAGGGAAGATGAACTTCCTTGGCTGGTTAAAGGGCCGGTGGGACCAACAGGAGGGCTGTGGGAAGCCTAGACTCTGCTCATGATATGCATGTGCAAACTTGTTTGCTCCCAAAGTGGACTGAAAATTGCACATGTGGCTGATTAGTTTCCCACAACTGCTCCAGGGAATTCTCCAGCCTGAACTGAGGGAATGCTCCATCCCTGCTTGGGAGCTCAGCTGTGGGACACAGATGGGATTCAGCCCCAAAGTGGTATTCTGAGCAGGGTAGGGGCAGCCATTATTGATGCTTACACAGGCAACACATCAGAACCATTCTGGATCTCTGACCCTGGCTGGACTGCCACAGCCCACATCCTGACACATGCTGAGTGCCCATGCCAGCCCCTCTTGCTCCAGCACTCCCCTCTGGGACGAGGGGGTCAGCATTGAGAAGGGAGAGAGAACTCTGTTCCTTTGTTAAAGGGAACAGAGGAAGCTCAGACCTGACTCACAGGTCTTCTGCTCTAGCAACTTGAGGCCCACCATTGCCCCTGATAGGGTGGTGACAGCCACCTAGCAGAGGAGAAGCCCCAGCTTACACCTGGCTATGGCCCTAGGACCTTCATCTCCAGCACCACCTCCTACCAAGGTAATAGCTGCCAGCACACTGTGAGGAAAAATGTGACTAGTCTTCACATCAAATCCAGCTCTCCCACCAAAACCACTGGGCACATATAGACTGTATTGAGATGCTCCCACATAAGTCCATTCGTTCAAGACTTCAATAGGTAAATGTTTCACTTAATTAGAGAAAGAGAAAGTTAAGTAAAGTGATAAGACAGAGGAATTTGTTTCAACTGGAAGAGCAAGAGAAACCCCCTGGAAAAACAACTAAACAATTTACCAGACAAAGAATTCAAAGCATTAATAATAAGAATGCTAACTAAACTAAGGAAAAGAATATATGAACACAGTGAGAATGTTAATAAGAAAGTATAAAAATGAACCAGTCAGAACTAAAAAAAAATACAATAATTGTAATGAAAAATACACCAGAAGGAATTAATAGCAGACTAGGTGATACTAGACTATTGCATAAGTGATGTGGAAGATAGAATAATGGAATCACCTAATCATAACAGCAAAAGGAAAGACAAACCAAAAAATGAGAACAGTTTAAGGAACCAGTATTAAACATACTGATACCCACATTTTAGGAGTCCCAGAAGGAGAAGAGAGAGAGAAGGGGTTAAAAAACATATTTGATGAAATTATGGCTGAAAACTTCCCAAACTTGAAGAAGGAAACAGATATCCAAGCACTGGAAGCAAAGAGGTTCCCTAACAAGATGTACTTAACTAGACCCACATCAAGATATATATTATATTTAAAGTGAAAAAGTTAAAGGGAGAATTCTAAAGGCATCAAGAGAAAAACAAAGAGTCATATACAAGGGTTGCTCATAAGGATATCACCTAATTTTTCTGCAGAAAGTTTGAAGGACAGAAGGCAGTGGCATGATACATACAAAGTGCTGAATAGGAAGAACCTGCAACCTGGGATACTCTACCCAACAAGATTGTCATTTAGAATTGAAGGAAAGATAAAGAACTTAGGCCAGCAAACACTAAAAGAGTCCATCAATACTAAACCTACGTTGAAAGACATGTTACAGAATCTTCTCTATGTGGAAAAAGAAAAGACTATAACAAGAAGTAAGAATTTATAGGAAAGAAAAAAACTCACTATTAAAGGCAAATATATAGTAAAGGTTGAGGATCAACCACTTAAATAAGTTAGTACAAGGATCAAAAGACAAAAAATTGTAAAATCAACTCTAACTACAATAATCAGTAAAGGGATAAACATGAAAAAGTAAAATATGACATCAAAAGTACAGTATGTGGGGGAGGGGAGTAAAAAATCTTTTACAATGTCTTTGAACTTAAAGGACTATTTGTTTAAAGCAAGTATAGTTATAGTTCAACCAAAAATCAAATTGATTTGGTAACCACAAATCAAAACCTACAATAGATGCGCAAAAACAAGAGAGAAAGGAACACAAGCGTACCACCAAAGAACATTATCAAACCAAAAGGGAAGACACAAAAAGAAGAAGAAAAGAACAGAGTAGAACTACAAAGCAACTGGAAAATAAGTATTAAAATGGCAAAATGACGTACTTATGAATAATTGAAATAAATGCTCAAAAATTTATTTAGCTCCCTAAATCAAAAGACATAGGGTGGCTGATTGGATATAAAAAAAAAGACCCATCTATATGCTGCTTACAAGAGACTCACTTCAGAGCTAAAGACACACACAGACTGAAACTGAGGGGGTGGAAAATGATTCATCATGCAAAAACAAGAAAGTGGATGTAACAATATTTATATCAGACAAAATACACTTTAAAACAAAGTTTATAACAATAGACAAAGAAGGGCATTATATAATGATAAAGGGATCAATACAAGAAGAAGATATTACATTCACTAACATATATGCACCCAATAGAGGAGCATCTAACTATATAAAGCAAATATTAACAGACATAAAAGAAGAATTTAACAATTATACAATAATATTAGGAACTTTTGCACCCCACTTACTTCAATGAAGAGATCATCCAGACAGAAAATCAATAAAGCAACAGTAGTCTTAAATGACACAATAGACTAGTTGGACTTAGATAGCTACAGGACATTCCATCCAAAAACAGCATAATGCACATTCTTTTCAAGTACACATGGGATGTTCTCCAGGACAGATCACATGCTAGACCATAAGACAAATCTCAATAAATTTAAGAAGATAAAAATTATATTAAGCATTTTTTCTGACCACAATGGTATGAAACTAGAAATCAATTACAGAAAAAAAAATGGGAAAAACATAAACATGTGGAGAGTAAATAACATCTTAAGAAAACCAATGGGTCAATGAAGAAATCAAAGAGGAAATCAGAAAATACCTCAAGACTAATGAAAATGGAAACAAAACTTCCAAAATCTATGGGATGCAGCAAAAGCAGTTCTCAAAGGGAAGTTTACAGTGATACAAGCCTACCTCAAGAAACAATAAAAGTCTCAAGTAAACAACGTAAACTACCATCTGAAGTGATTAGAAAAAGAATAAACAAAGCTCAAAGGCAACAGAAGGAAGGAAATAATAAAGATGAGGAAATAAATAAAATAGAGACCAAAAAAGCAATAGAAAAGATCAATGAAACCATCAGCTGTTTTCTTTGAAAAGATAAACAAAATTGATAAATGTTTAACCAAGCCCATCAACAAGAAAAGAGAGATGACTGAAATAAACAAAATAAGAAATGAAGGAGGAGAAATAACAACCAATATCACAGAAATACAAAACTCAGAAGAGAATACTACAAACGGTTATATGCCAAAAAATTAGACAAACTAATTGGACAAATTTCTAGAAATATCTAACCTTCCAAGACTGAATCAGGAAGAAGTAGACAATCTGAATAGACCAATCACTAGTAGTGAAATTGAGTTTATAATGAAAAACTCCCAGCAAACAAAAGTCCAACACTAGACACCTTCACAGGGAAATTCTACCAAGCATATAAAAAAGAGTTAATACTTATCCTCAAACTATTCCAAAAAGTTTAGATAAGAGGATTGGAAACCCCCATTTATTCTTCAAGGTCACAATTACCCAGATACTTGAACCAGAAAAAGAAACTACAAAAAATAAATATTACAGGTCAATGATGAATATAGATCAAAAAATCCTCAAAAAATATTACCAAACCAAATTCAACAATATATAAAAAGGATAATACACCATGATCAAGTGTGATTTATTCCAGGGATGCAAGGATGGTTCAACATTCACAAATCAATCAATGTGGTACATCACATTAACAAAAGGAAGGATAAAAATCACATGATCATCTCAATAAATGTAGAAAAAGCAATTAACAAAATTCAACATCCATTCACGAAAAAACTCTCAGCAAAGTCGGTATAGAGGGAGCATATCTCAACATAATAAAGGCCATTTATGACAAACACAGCTTACATCACACTTATCAGTGAAAAGCTGAGAGCCTTTCCTCTAAATTCAGGAACAAGACAAGGATGCCCACTCTTACCATTTCTACATAGCACAGCAATAGGACAAGAAAAAGACATCCAAATTGGAAGGGAAGAAGTAAAACTGTCACTATTTGTAGATGACATGATACTATATACAGAAAACCCTAAAGTCTCCACAAAAAAAACTATCAGAGGTAATAAATGAATTCAGCAATGTTGCAGGATAAAAGATTAATATACAGAAATCTGTTTCTTTTCTATACATTATTAATGAAATATCAGCAAAAGAATGTAAGAAAACAATACAATTTAATTGCATCAAAAAGTATAAAATACCTAGGAATAAACCTTACCAAGGAGGTGAAAGAGCTATACTCTGAAAAGTATAAACCATTGATGAAGGAATTTGAAAATGATACATACAAATGGAAAGATATCCCATGCTCTTGCATTGGAAGAATTAATATTGTTAAAATGTCCATACTACCCAACTACAAATTTAATGCAATCCTTATGAAAATACGCATGACACTTTTCACAGAAGTAGAATAAATAATCCTAAAATTTATATGGAACCCTGAAAGTCTCCAAATTTCCAAAGCAATCTTGAGAAAAAATATGGAGGTATCAGCTCCCTGACTTCAGACTATACTACAAAGCTACAGTAATCAAAACAGCATGGTACTGACACAGATACAGACACATAGATCAATAGAACAGAATAGAGAGCCCAGAAATAAACTCATGAAATTATGGTCAATTAATCTATGACAAAGGAGGCAAGAATATACAGTGGAGAAAAGACCATCTCTTCAATAGTGGTGCTTGGAAAACTGGACAGCTTATGTAAAAGATGATTAGAACATTTTCTCACACCATATAAAAAAATGAACTCAAAATAGATTAGAGACTGAAATGTAAGACCTAAAACGCTAAAAGTAGAAGAAAATATAGGCAGACTCTTTGACATAAATCTTAGCAATATTTTTTTTTTTGGATCTGTCTCCTAAGGCAAAAGAAATAAAAGTAAAAATAAACAATGGGACCTAATTAAACTTAAAAGCTTTTGCACAGCAAAGGAAATCACTGACAAAATGAAAAGATAACTTACTGAATAAAAGAAAATACTGGCAAATGACTAATAAGGAGCTAATATCCAAAATATATAAACAGCTCAGATAACTCAATATCAAAAATACACACAACCTGATTTAAAAAGGGGAGAAGACTTGAATAGATATTTTTCCAAAGAAGGCACATAATGACCAACAGGCACATGAAAAGATGCTCAACATCAGAAAAATGTAAATCAAAACCATACTGAGATACCACCTCACAACTCTCAGAATGGCTATCATCCAAAAAACCGCAAATAATAAATGTTGGTGAGCATGCAGAGAAAAAGGAACCCTCATACACTATTGGTGGGAATGTAAATTGGTGCAGCCACTATGGAAAACAGTATGGTGTTTCCTCACAAAACTAAAAATAGAGTTACCATATGATCCAGCAATCCCACTCCTGGGCATATATCTGGAAAAAAGGAAAGCTTTAATTCGAAAAGATACATGCACCCCAGTGTTCACAGCCACACTATTTACAATGGCCAAGACATGGAAGCAACCTAAGTGACAATTGACAGATGACTGCATAAAGAAGATGTGGTGTATACACATGGGATATTACTCAGCCATAAAAAAGAATGAAATTCTGCCATTTTCTACAACATGGATGCACCTAGAGTGTATTATGCTTAGTGAAATAAGTAAGACAGATAAAGACAAATACTGTATGATATCACTTATATGTGGAACCTAAAAAATAAAACAAACTAGTGAATATAAAAAAAAAGAAATAGACTCACAGATATAGAGAACAAATTAGTGGTTATCAGTGGGGAGAGGGGAGAAGGAGGGTCAAGATAAGAGCAAGGGATTAAGAGATACAAACTACTATGTATAAAATAAATTAGCAACAAGGATATGTAGTACAACACAGAGAAATATAGCCATTATTTTATAATCACTTTAAATGGAGTATAATCTATAAAAATATTGAATCATTATGTTGTACACCTGAAACTAATATAATATTGTAACTCAATCAAAATATACTTCAAATCAAATCAAAAAATACTTCAATCAAAAACATAAATGAGATGATAGATGCTATCAAAACTTATTGTGGTAATCATTTCACAATACAGTAAGTCAACCATTATTTTGTACACATAAATGTATACAGTGATATATGTCAATTATGTCTCAATAAAATAGGAAAAAAATAAAAAATATACACTTTGGAAAGTTTAGTGAAAAAAGGGAGACAAAATGCTAATAAAATATTGTAAATAAAAGTGAATATACCAAGAAGTGACAACATTTTTTAAATAAGTGTGTATATACAATTTTCTTATTAATTTAAAAATCTTAGTGACACAGATACTCTTTTGAAAAAAGAATTTCCAAAAAAAATAGAATAGAAAACCAAAATATATAAATAACCATAAAAGAAATTGAAAAATCAATATAATAATCATCAACAAAAATCACTGAGACTAGTTGATTTCACAGGACTATTCTTTCAAACTTTCAAGGAAAAATTACATGCTTTACATTTAAACAATTTCTGAGAACAGGAAAAGATGGTTTAATTTTTTTAAACTAGCATAAAACTTAACACCAAATATAGAACAAAAGAAAACTATGCCCTCTTCAAAATGTTAAACATGTGAATGTCCTGTCAGAAGTTAATAGTTATTCTATACAGAAAATTTTCTATATATTTAACCAAATAAATTTAATAAACCATGGATAAAACCAATCTTAACAGAGTACTTTAGCACAGTATTATATACTAAAATGTCTTATAATCTTCTGTAATTTACTTGAAAATAAGAAATGCGCTCCCTTATTTCCTCTTTACCACACTGTATACCTAATAACTATTTGTAGTGCCTGGCCCCTTAGTGTTCCAAGCACTGGTGTATGCTCAAGTTCTCAGCTACCAGAGAGATGTCAGAGACCAAAGTCCATGATTATCGTACATGTTGAAATCTTAAATAACAGAGATCAAACTGATGCTGGCAAGATATTCACAGAATCATTCATCATTAACTTTAGATTTTATCCTAAGAATACAAGGTTGAGTTACTACTATGAAGCACATTAGTAAACACTTTAAAATGTTAGATTTACAAATATGAAGATTTAAACTAATGGCAAAATGGGTTCTCATAAAACAAAAGAGAGGAATATATTCCTTTATGAAATTGTCAAAGATGGGGGAAGCCTGGTTACAAAGCTGGCAAGATTGCTGCCAAGTGGCCCAGCTCAGGTCCTGCTGGTGAGAGTGTCACTTGGCACAGTCTTTCTGGGGGACGATTTGGTGTATTTAATCTGTAATAAATTCTTAAAAAATTAAAAATTCTTAGAAGCCTTAAATTCTGAGAGAATTGATGAGAGAGGGAGAGAAGGAGACAGAGAGAGAAAGAGAAATTGACAGAGACAGATGCATGGTTAATAGTGTCCTTAATTTATAAACTCGCTCCAGACCTTTAGAACAAGTTATCCTCCAGCCTCCTTTCCTGACTCTCACCCCCACAGCCAAGAGACTTCAGTGTTAAGGAAAATAAAATTAATTCTCCAAGTAAAAATCATTACCAACTCCCAAGTAAGTGATATGTAAATGGTTATCTGCAATTGTGGGTTAAATTAATACTGAGGTTCTCAGGCCATATCAGGAAGACCATATCTGGCTCGGTCATCTGGGCTGCAGTAGCCAGGGTTTCCCTGAACAGCAATAACTTGAATTGCTCTATTGCCCAGGTTCCTGAGAACTGAAAGTGTGAGGACAGGCCAGTTTACCAGCTGCTTCCTTGAAAGTCCAGAG
Source organism: Mesoplodon densirostris (assembly GCF_025265405.1). Lineage (NCBI taxonomy): Eukaryota > Metazoa > Chordata > Mammalia > Artiodactyla > Ziphiidae > Mesoplodon > Mesoplodon densirostris. The sequence continues at coordinate 231,691,497 of NC_082661.1, forward strand.
GGACAACTGAAAGGGACAGCTGTGGTTTGTTCTTCAATCAGAACTTTCTTCCTTTGGGATTCTTAATGCAGTTTGGGAAATTGTATAACGTATTTTGTTATCCATTGGCTCCCTGCCTTGGAATGTCAGCCACAGCTGTAATGCAATAATCAAGGGGTGGGTTTTGGTTCCCCTGCAGTCCTGTAACTACAACGTCATGCTAATGCATCTCCTGCAGGATCACAAAGAATTCATAATGCCGGCAGTGGAGGGGCCTGGATGTCTCTGACACCTATTTGTTACCTTCAAGTTCAGCAAGGATGAAGCTGGAAAACACAAAGGCTGTAACCTAAATCCCACCTACTCACAAAGACTTGTCTCTGATTAGGTTATCTGAATAAAACATGATTTGGAATCTCACATTCTTATTTTAAAAATCTGGGTTTTGTGGGATATGCTAGATTGGAAAACTTTCTCTATTGTTTTCCAGTTGCATGTTTTACTTCACCTTTTATAGACTTCTGAGAGCAACAGCAATGAGACTGCTGAGAATATTTCATTTGTATTGAACATAATGAGAATTTGGATAAATGTGTAAGTACAAAAAATCCTGTGAGCTTGTGTGTGTGTGTATGTGTATATGTACATCTATGTGTTGTAACTATGTACGTATTTTTCCATGGCAACAACTGGAGACAAATAGAGCAATTAGCAAAATTTTTCAAATTATTTTAACCAACCCTTTGCCATTCTGAAATTTACCAGGATATGTATTGATATTTACTTATCTTCTTCCTCTTTTGACCACACTTTTAGGACTTGCTGCTTATAACAAAGAATAGTCTATTAAATATTTAAAAGCATTCCAAAGCAACTTTGTCACAGCTATAGCAATTTTATGATTAATTTTTCAATCGGCCCTCATTTAAAGGCCTAAAGCAAATTTTGTTTTGTGAAGAAGAGTGAGTGATGGAAGAATTCTATTGCAAAGACTTTATTAAAATAAAATATTCTGAAGTGCACAATTTAAAGAATGTGATTTTATGCTGCTAGTACAATTTAATAATGTCATTTACACTAAGTTTGATGGAATAGCAGCACTAGAAAGTCATTAAGCTAAATATTAAAAATGTTGTCTTATACTTTTGGGGATATAAATAATTTATAGTGTGGAACTGACAATCAGGATGAGAAGCAGGGAGTGGCTTCAAAATATCTCTGGACAGTGTAAATGTAAGATCTGACTGATTTTAATGTATAGTCCTGTGATTCATTCATGGTACATTGAGGTACATTATGCTAAAGGAATAAAACAATGTAAAGTCTAGTTGAAGGGTCACCAAAGATTCACTTGGGCCAGTCACTTAACTTCTTAGTTCCTCAATTTTATAATCTGTAAAATGGGCTCATTTGCACAATGGAATGAGCAGAGGCACTTTGAGAATATGGCTGTAATAGTAGTAGGAACAACAAAGGTAATGCAGTGGACCATGGCCAGGTTAACCACATTGCTTTGTTCTTAATGCTTATGAGGGTAAAATTGTGGGACAGATTTCAAGAAGCAAAATTCTACTTTAGAAAAGCTCTTAGAAGAGCGTGCTTTGCTGCTTTCTGCATATCCGTTACATTTTTCTCACCTTAACTGACTTTTTTCCTCACTAGAAACTTCCATTCCTTCATGATTTTAGTGTGTATCTGTCTCATCATATATTTTAATTCTCACTCATATCTTGCTCATTTATTTAGTTGTTCTTAGTTCAAATGTAAGAGAAAGGAAACTTATTCGTCCAGTTTATTTTCCAGTGCCAAGCCATGGATCATATGTCACTAGCCAGCAGGAAGACTGGCTGTTATTGAGATAGTGCCAACCCTGGTCAATGGAGGTCAATGTTTATGGTAGAAAATATTTCTGTGGCAGCAATAGACCCGAGGCATGGAAATTTCACTAACAGGTGCTTGTGGACAAGTAGGTGCTGATGGAAATCATATGTTCATCTTGACATTCTGAACTACTTCCAGCTTCTTGAAAGTGATATGATATTTCTTTTCTCTGGGTCTTTGTAGATACTGATTTTTCTTGTTTCATTTCTCTAATGGATCTTGAACTTTGCTCAATAAATAAGCTTACTCCCTTGATTTGAACCTCCAAAACCCCTTTCAATATGTAACTCTGTCTTGGCATTTGCCTATGCATGCTTTCAATGAGCTGTGCTCATTGTGGGTTGGGGAAATAGAATCTTGACAAGTGGGTTGGAGAAAACTAACATGAATAAAGTGTAAATACTTTCTTTGATTGGGTAAAAGCTGTCTAAGCAACATCATGCTACCCTGCAGATATTTCTTCCACTTTTTGATTTTGTGATGCATAGAAATAACCAAGCAAATAAATAAAAAGATCAAACTCTGGGAGAAAGGAAGATGAAAAGGTAAACAGAGAGTATCTCTTTCATTAGTATGCAAAGAGTTGGAAAAGTGAATAGGCTGAGAAAAAGAGGAGACCAAATCTTCTAAAAAACAAGCTGCTCAGGGAAACTTTGTTGGAACAAGCTTGACATTGGAGAACAAATTGCTGAGAAGTGATTTTGACTGTCTGAAGAGGTAGAACTAGTGAGGAAGCTCTTGCATTTGACCTTAGATATTTTTCCTTTCAAAAGTGTATCTAAAATGTTTTCTGCTATAATAGTTAATATGGTTTAAAATAATTTTTAATAACATGATTTTTGGAGCTAAAAGGAGATAAAGTCTACTTGTCTCTATGATAAGCTAACTAACCAGTATTTGAAAGCCTTCCAGCTTGGGTCATGTGACTGACACTCTACTACCACCTTTTGTAAGCTCACCTGTCTGGTTCCTCTGTTTGAGTCATTATTAAACTCAACTCATTAACTACAAAATTAAAGATAGTAATCACAATGTGAAAACTGGTAGATGCAGTAATGAATGTGATAATGGAAAGAGCTAGGACTTCTTTCACTTCTGAAAAAAAGAAAAAGAAATAAAACATTAGCTTTCATGTATGAGAGGGCTGAATTAAACACCAATTTTAGGATCTACCCTTTTTGTAACCTCAAAAAACTTTCTTCAATCATTTATTCATTCACCCATCAGATATAGAATGAGTATATAAAATGAGTGTTCATTATGTGCCCACAACTGTGCTAGATACTAAACACAAGGATAGCAAAACAGGGGAACCCATGTCCTCCAGAAGTCTAATCCAGAGACTACTGTCAACTTGTATTTTAAATATTAATAAAGTTTTATTTCTTTTTTTTTAAGTTGGGAGATATATGATGAAGTAGTTTAATTCTTTCCTACAAATCTGAAGGGTTATTATGAAAATGAGATACTTCATAGTACATGATATAAGTACTTCACACATGTAAATATTTATAATAAATGGTATTTATTATTTCCAGTGTCTTCCAAAATGTTTAGTATGGGATTATAGTAGTACTAGTAATAAATATTAAGAACAGAATCAAGTGGAATTTTTAAATTACTTAAGTCAGAGAGATAAGTACAGTGGATGAGATACAATTTGTGTCATATATAAGAAGAATAATGTTTTCCCAGTGATCATATATGCCATAAATTCTTTTTTGGAAGCTATTGGGAAATAAACTATAAAATATATAATATTAATTGTTCTAGAAAGACTTTATGAAAAACAGGCTTTTATGAGCTATTTAAGTAAGGGGAGGGAGAAAAGTAGATGAGTTTAGATAGGGAGGCTGTTCTGAGTTTAGAGTGCAGCTTGGGAGAAGGCTTGGCTGTGGGTGGAAGTGAAATGCAAATAGGAAGAAGGCTGTTTGCACATGTGCTCATAGAAGCAGAGTGAAGCTCCACAGAGGGATAAAGGAATTTAAGGGGAATGAAGGATAAAGGAGCAGTGGTTAAATAGATTCATCCAAATCCAAAATATAACAGATGACTCCAAAGTGAAATAGTGTACTCCATGGTTCAAATGATGGACACAGTGGAGGGAAGGAGACTACTGAAGTCAGAAGGTACCCAGGTGGATAGTGAGAGAGGCTTACTTCCTAGAGATTGAAAGGAAGACAAAAATGATAGGAAAGTGTCAGTTCTTGGGAATACTGCTTGGAATTACAGCAATTTACTGCTTGTTTTGTTCTGTTTTAATTGTGATAAAGTGTATATAACATAAAAATTTTAAGTGTACATTTCAGTACAGTTACGTATATTCACACTGTTTGTGAAGCAGATCTCCAGAACTTTTTCATCTTGGGGAATGGGGAAACTATATACCCATTAAACAACAACTACTCCTTTCTCCCTTGCCCTCTAGCCCTGGGCACACACTTTGTTTCCATGAAGTTGACTACTATTGGTCCCTCACATAAGCAAAACCATACAATAGTTATCTTTTTTTGTGACTAACTTATTTCATTCAGCTTGGTGTCTTCAAGGTTTACTTGCCTGTTCTAAACTCTTGGGAGAAGTGTAACTAATCAGAGAAGCTACCTTGGTGATGGTAATGACTATAAACTTTCTTCCTGGAAACTTGAAGGAATCAGATCTCAACCAGGGCTGTAGGAATTGGGGGGCAGAGGGAAGGATAAAGAGATGGAGGGGAAACAGCTTAGACAGAGAAGAGTAACAGTAATATGGATGAAGCTTGGGAAGAAAATAGAGCCTGAAAATATAACCAGAGGTCACCAGAAAAAGAAAATGGGAATTGGGAACATTTTATACTGTGACCTAGATTGAGCACTGGTTCTATGGAGTGAATGGGAACTCCCCATGGGGACAGTCTAGTTTGGACTCTGACACTGGACAAGGAATCTCGAGAGCATGTCTTTAAAACAGGCCATGTAAAAAACAATCCAAGCTTTTACCCTGGCAAAGACTAATTTCTAATTAAGTCCTAAAGAGGAGTCTGAAAGAAGAGTGGACCAGATGATGTGGGAAGTGAATCAACTGTCTGGTATTGTGTGCTTCTTGGAGCCTTTATATGTCACTGTCTATGCCATCTTTCACTAAAATGTAGACTGTGAAGAATTGTAAAAATGTGGCCATATTTTCCAAGATGATATCAATTAGTGTGTGTTGATGGGAAAATTTAAGATTATTGTGCATTATGGGAAAGTGTAGCTGGGTAGACACAGGGAAGACTTTATAAGTATAGCATAGAGCACTAGTTGTTATTACTTGAATTATGTAAATAAGTTGTTTCTGAAGCAGACATAGTTCTTCAGGTTATTCCTGGAATTCCTAATACCTTAAACTATGAGTAGATTAGGCCAACACTGGTAGTATTCTTTAATTCATTTATTCTTCAATCTATTCTACAATTTTTTATTAAGTACCTACTCTGTGCCAGGTCATATTCTAGGTGTTGGGAAAATAGAGAAAGATAAAGCTTCTGCTCCCATGGAGTTGAAATTCCATTGGTAGTGGACAAGGAGTAGAAAATAAGAAGAAATAAGTTATTGGACACACAAGATAATTTTAAGTCATGATATGTGTGATACAGAAAATAAAATAGGATGATGTGATAAAAAGTCATGAGGTGGTGTGAGGCTTGGGTAATAATGAAAGACTCCTCTAGGGTGGTGACATTAGAGCTGAGACACTAAAGACAAGAAAGAAGTCAGCTGGCAGTGGGGGGATGGAGGGTGGCTGAGGGAGGAACAAATGCAAAGGCCTAAAGCAGAAATGAGTTTAAAGAGGTCTCTGAGGTAGGAAGAGAGTATGGGGAGGGAGGAGTGGAAGGAGATGCAGTTGGAGAGAAAGACCTGGTCTGATCATGTAGGCCATGGCATGGCACAGAATGGGAATTTTATTCTTAGTGTAGTGGGATGCCATTTGCTGAAGAGCAATTAAGACCAAAATATCGACTTTATTACTATTAAATTGATATTGGAGAATGTGACCGAAGGATCATTATTCCTGATGACGTTGATATTTGCTGGAATGTGACTAAACTATCAACGTTGTTATTAATAAAACAAATATTGGAGAATGTGGGTTATATCTGTGGACAAGTGGGGGGTCTCCTCCTATAGACACATGGGGGAAGAAAGCAGAAAGGGCATGCTAGAAGGTCATCTATTCCAAAGGGTTCACTGGAGGAGTTTTAAGTAGGAAGTGACACTATACAATTTCGGAAGTACAGGAAAAGTCCCTATGATTTGAATTCCACCATTAGAGATGTATTTCTCTGCTTCCTTCCTTGGTTTATCAAACATTTACTGAGAATCTATCACCCATCCATTGCTGTTCCGGGTGCTGGTGATCCAAACAAGAGTTCCAACCCTCAGGGATCTTCCAGTTTCATGATGGAGATGACAAATTAACTAGTGCTGCTGGAGGTTTGAACCAACAGAGGTTCTTTGAGGGGAAAAAAAAAAATCCATGTTTAGGAAAATTCTAGAATGGGCTGTTTTAAATTATAAAACATAAGGTCTCTAAGGGGGTAGTATGATGGTAGAGATTTGGACAGAAAAGCAAAACTGATCTGGATAATAAAATGTCAGGAATTTGCAGTTTTCATATTGGCCTCCAGGACTTGGAATAAAGCAGGGGGAGGAGTGGGAAGCATTTTGGAAGCAGAGGGGCCCAATATGGCAGGCAGACTGGGTTCTAGGGAGAGAGGAGCCATTTTCAAGGAACTGGGATGTAAAGTTATTTCCTGCCCTGGGCTGGAAATTATCTCCTATTATTTATGACATTATTTTGAAAAAATCTTTTATGTACAACAGTCCTGTATTCCTGGTAAATTAGAGGCACACAGAAGAAAGGGAAATGTCTGTTCTGGGGGTGAAATACTAGAAAGAGACCTGTAGCTCACAGAGGTAGGACAGTGAAAGGGAACAGGAAATCAGAGTGAGCAGTGGCGGGGGTATAAACCCCTTGGAAATGCAAACAAATAGAGGAGACTGCGGGGGGCTTGCCCCTGAGCCATCTTATGTAGGTATTAAAGGAAATAAGTGATACTCCAGAGGGACTGAGGACCTGGGAACTCTTGGGTGGCGAATATTTGGGTTACACAGAAAATTATTGCATAGAATGGTAAATTTGCATAGAATCGATAAACTTGGCACAGAAGCCTGGGGGTTAGGGAAAGTTCCCAAGGAGGGCAGAAGTTAGCTGTGAAGCTGAGGACTGGGTGGGGCACGGTAGGAGAGGCTTCCCAGGCCAAGGAAAGTGCAGAAGCACACAGCTGTTCAGGCAATTGCAAGTTAGTTCCTAGTACCTGAAAAATCAGACTGAAGGTGGTGAGACTGAAGGGTTAGTGAGCATCAGATCCCAGAGACGTTTCTAAGCTGTGCTCTGGGCCCTATCCTGAAGGCAGTTGGGTGGCAGGGGGAGGGGGTTTCCTGGAGGATTTTATAAGGAAGTGACACATAAGACTTTTTTGTTGAACTGTAGTTGATTTATAATATTATATTAGCTTCAGGGGTACAACATAGTGATTCAATATTTTTATAGATTATGCTCCATTTAAAGTTACTCCAAAATAATGGCTGTATTTTCCTGCACTGTACAATATATCCTTGTAGTTTATTTATTTTATACATAGTAGTTTGTATCTCCTAATCCCATACCTCTATGTTGTCCCTTCCGCTTTCCCTTCCCCACTGGTAATCACCAGTTTGTTCTCTATCTGTGAATCTGTTTCTGCTTTTTTATATTTCTCCTTTGTGATATTTTTTTAGATTTTGCCTATAAGTGATAACATCTTTTAAACTGTGTTTATGCAAAGGATGGCTTCAGGCAGATTGAGAGTTGATTAGGAAATGAGTGCAGGCTTCTTCGGAGGCTCTTCCCACCTCTCTGCCCTCCTGTTGTAACTTCCAATCATCCCAGACTCTCAGGCCATATCCTGGGGCCAGGATGCCCTCCTGCTCCTTGGGGCATCACATGACATGGTCTGGTCTTACTGTCCTCCCTTCTTTTCCTCATCACAGATCCCTGGTCACCCGTCTAGAAGCCTTGTTCTCTTCTAAAGAAGAGCTGGTAAAGAACTTGCTCTTTCTGAGGAGCATCTTCTCATCAGGGCCCTGAGGGGATGAACTTGCAGTGACTTTGTACCTTCCCCAGACCACAGTCTGTGCTTCATGTCCAGCGCCTGGCACCTTGCCTGGGATGCAGTATTAGACCAACACAAAAATCTAATTAATCATTGCAACCACTTTATCTTGTTCCAATTTAGAGATGAAGAAAGATTATTAAGCTTATCCGGGGTCATATACTTGCTGAGTGGCCCAGCGAGGATTTACAGGGAAGTGGTTGGCCTCCAAAGCTCAGACTTGTCATTCTATCATGATGCGCTGCTTGCAGAGGCATAATTAACATGAACTTCAAAAAAGAAGCCAGCAGTGTGTGTCATTTCCATGTTCTGGTAGAGTGACGGAGAAATTCGATGTGGACCTAGGATAATTAAATGGATACATGACTTGTTGAACAACCATATATAAAGGCATTGATGGATGAACGAATGTGGGCCTGGAGCAAGATGCCTCATGGCTAACCCAGTGTTAAGTCCTCAATTACGTCCTCCTCAGCAATTTTGTTTATGACTGGAATGAAGATATATGGGTAATATTTATTTAGCTTGTAGTCACACAAATGCCAGAGGTATAACAAAAATGACAGACTCATAGTTCAAAATGATCTTAACAAGCTAAAATATTGGGCTCAATTTTCTCCAACTTTTTTTTTTTTTTTTTGCTGTACGCGGGCCTCTCACTGCTGTGGCCTCTCCCGTTGCGGAGCACAGGCTCCGGACACACAGGCTCCGCGGCCATGGCTCGCGGGCCCAGCCGCTCCGCGGCATGTGGGATCTTCCGGGATCGGGGCACGAACCCATGTCCCTTGCATCGGCAGGTGGACTCTCAACCACTGCGCCACCAGGGAAGCCCTCTCCAACTTTTTGATAAGAAAAATTCCATATATGAAAAATGTTGAAAGAATACTATAATGAATACTCAGGTACTGAGTACTTAGGTTAAACCATCGTTAATATTTTATCGGTTTTATTTACCTATCTTTCTAAATATTTATTCTTTTAACAATTTGAAAGCAAGTTGCAGGCCTCATAAAATCTGACTGTTCATAATATCCAGTTCATATTCAAATTAAAAAAATTTTTTATTGTAAAATATGTGTAATATAAATAACATTACTCTTGATCATTTTTAAGTGTGCAGCTCAGTGGCATTAAGTACATTCACATTGTTGTGCAACCATCAACCACCATCCACCTCTAGAACTTTTTCATCTTCATCCTCAATTTTTGATTCCCTGAATTTGATATGAAATTTTGTAGGAACAGTACATATAATCTAACACTTGGATCTAAAAGCCAACTTCATAAGCACAGGGCTGAGAAGGTGGGAACATATGTGTAGCATGAATAAAAAACAATTAGAAATTTTAGTTGACAATAAGTTCAATAAGTTTGTGAGTGTCAAAAAGTGAGTGCAGGGCTTCCCTGGTGGCGCAGTGGTTGGGAGTTTGCCTGCCGATGCAGGGGACACAGGTTCGTGCCCCAGTCCGGGAGGATCCCATGTGCCGCGGAGCAGCTGGGCCCGTGAGCCATGGCCGCTGGGCCTGCGCGTCCGGAGCCTGTGCTCCGCGGCGGGAGAGGCCACAACGGTGAGAGGCCCGCGTACCGCAAAAAAAAAAAAAAAAAAAAAAAAGAGTGTAAAGTTAGCCTGAAGTATAGTCCTGGACTCAGGGAAGAGAGAAGTCTGTTTTCTTTTGCTGCTCAGACCCTATTGGGAATACTGTGTCAGTTCTGGGATCCATACCATTAGGTAGTCAGGAAACTTGTCAGGAAGGTGAAGGGATTTTAAACAGGCATCATCTGAGAAAGAGAGGAAGAAATTGGATATTTTGGGTTTGCGAAGAAACCAAACATTAACACCTTAAGTAAGAGATGTCATTTTAACTGCCTTGGAATATTTAAAGGACTCCCATTTGGAAAGTAAATTTGTTTTGTCTAAGAGGTGGTTCGAGGGCTAATAAGAGGAAAGTGCCATGGGAAAGGCTTCAATTTGGTTTAATAATTTAATCATAATTGCTGGAGTTGATTGAAAGTGTTGCCTTAGGAAGTAGCTTGTTCCCTGTCACAAATGGCATTCACTGTAATACTTGGTAGAGGAAATCCAAGCACTGAGTGGCTTTTTAGACAAGATGATTTTAGAGTCTCTTCTGGATTATGTTTTGTTTAGGATTCTTCTAGTTGCAAGAAACAGATCCACATAGTTCCTTCTTAGGTAGAAGAGGAATTTACTGAAAGAATGCTTGAACTGTTGCATATGAGCAGTGGCAGGGATGAACACAGAAACTCAAGTAGGGCAGAGCTCTCTCTCTCTCTCTCTTTTCCCCTTCCTCCCTCCTCTCCTCCCTCTGACTTGCTCTGTTCTCTTTCTCACTCTCGTCCCACTCTCTCTCTAGCTCTGGCCTCAATCTTTCTCACTGACTGGGCAGCAGCCTGGTCAGAAAAAAAAGGCTGCTGACTGTTTCTGAATCTTAAGATGCTTGGTTGGAAAATTGTGGAGAAATGCTCTGTGTTATCAGTCACCTCTGGCTAGGAAAAAAAAATGAGGATGAACAAACTGGCTGGAGGTGTCAAATTGTGAACTCTTTCAGGTAATGAGGGACCCTATGGTGGGAGTTCAAATGCTACAAAGGACAGGGTGAACGTTAAGACCCTGTACTGCCTTCAATGACATAAATGGCCAGTCCTGAAGGAAAATCACACCATCTGCAGAGTCCTTCATGGCAACCTCAAGCCACCCTGAAGGATAAACTGCTGGAAGGTCACCTGGATGGCCACATGAAATGTTGTAACATAGTTGGGGGCTACTGGGAAATCCCTGCTACCCACAGACCAGCCAGGAATGCAGCAAGTAAAGTAAGGCTTTCTTTTCTGAGAAAGTAGGAGGAACTGTGAGACAAGGGCAGTGGTGCATACCAGCTTAGGCTCTGCAAACATTTGCTTGTTGCTGAAAGCCAAGGGCGAGGCCTGAGACCATGGGACAGTAGCTGAGATCCCAGCGTTTTAGTAGAAAAGTCCATTCTTCCTTTATACACAGGGGAACTGAAGGTCCTCAAGGTGAAACAACAATGCAGTGGGAGAAATAATCTCGAACATGGGAGTTCCCTGGCTCCTGATATTTCTTCTGTTCTCTACACCATCCTGCCTCTGAGAAATTGAAATGGTCCTATGGTCTTTCACCCCATGTCCTCTGCCTGCTTTTTGTCTGTGGAAAAACTTTAGCCAAAGAATGGATTTAATCAGAGAAGTGAGAAAATGCAGAAACAAAGGAAAACAATCCAACAAGACTAAATAATAGTAGTTTAGTCATTAAGCAAAGTCAAGGACTCTTAGTCCCTCCTCAAGGGCTATAGATATTATTCTGAGCCATATCCTGTGAGCTGTCTTACACATACTGAAACCCTCACCAGGCGAAAGAAGTTAACTACATGATGACCAGACTGTAGCCATGACATAAGTTGCCACAATTCTGAGAACTGGCCTCAAAGAAATGGGGACAAACCAACCATTGAACTGAAGATTAATTTTACTTAAAACAATCAAGATGACCCTGGTCAGACCACCGCTGACCAATTTCAAGATGATTGTTGGAGCTGACTGTGCGTTTCCACATGTGGCCCCCTCCTTCGTCTAGAAAAGCTCTTGTCCACTGACTGTCAGGGCGGAGTTGGCCTTTGGACAGGAGTCCGCCCTCCCCACCTGTCGCCAACATCCAAAATAAAGCAAACTTTCCTTTCCACCAAACTTGCCTCTTTATTGGCTTTTGAGTGGTGAACAGCAGGACCCCACTTTCGGTTACAAAATGACCTTATCTCTAGAGAGGACCCGTATGACTTCCTAGGCATTTATGGTTTGAGAAGGACCCAGGCTTCGCTCTCAGAGGGAGGACAAATGTCCCCAAGCACCAGGTCATGAGGTCATTGCCAGGACACCAACTGAGGAACTTTCCATTTTAATTTTTGTACTAGTTGTTTTTAAATTTGCTGAATATCACGTGCATGCACACTAATTTTACTATGAAATTATTCATCCCTGGGAAAATTCTACAAGTCATAGCAGGGAATTCAGAGAGAGCACATAAACATGTTACATGTCCCTGGGAGCTAAGTCTCCTCCCTCTGCTACTGCCCACCTCCTGGCTTTCTCTCTCTAAGGCTGACCTGGACCAGGACGGTTCCAGAAGGGGAGGCAGGCTTCAGAATGAATGGTTGTTAGTGCAGCTAATCTGGCTTTTGTATAATCCACCGTGAAAGTGGAAGTAGAATGATTCTGTTGATGCTGACGACAACAAGGATGAAAATAGGTTTCAGGTGGATCTACTTTGCTGTTCTGAGAACGTTGACCGAGTGCCGGGGTAACTGATGAAATGAGAGCTAAAGGGAGCGCATGCTGCTGCTTCTCTGAAAATCCATAAGGGGAATGTCAATGGTTTGAATGTTTCATTATAGTTTATATTTCATAAGATGCTGCAGGGTACAGAAAGAATCAAATGTAATGGTTAAAAAAGGAGGAGCGGGAGTGATGAGTCCTGGAATTGAAAATAATCATCACCCTTGGTTCCTGTTGGTAAATAATAAAAAACCTTGGGAGGAAAAAGGCGATGCCTGAAAATAGAAACCCTGACATGGACCTAAATAGGTCTACAAAAAACAATTAGGACAAAAGAGAGACAACCTTACTTTCTCTTCCCAAACATTGATGCCAGAAAATAGAAAAGAGGTACCATTTGGGAGAATTTGTTACAGAATATAACAGTGGCAACAGTGACAACGAACACGTTCTGGTCTCACAGTGAGTTGTGGATGAAACCTATGACAGTGAAAAGTGTGCTCTGTGTGGAAGCTACAGCACTTGCAAATATATGGCTTTTTTCCTCCCTGCATCTCTTGATAGGGAACACATACTCTATGGGAGACGTATGCATGTTCATGCACAGAATAAATCAAGAGTGAGCCCAGCAGGCTTGGGATGTGAAACAAGGCCGGGAAAGAGAGCCCACTGCTTTTCTGTTACAGCAATCTGGTAGCCCCCAAAAGTTCCCGGCCATCTGTGGGGATATCTGCTTTTGAGGGTAGGCTTCTAGAGGGTAGCAATGTGTCCTTTTAATGTCGTCAGCAATACAAATTTTAAATGACTACTTGGATGTCAGAACTTAGGCAATCTGTGGGAGGGTGTTACAACTTTCCCCCATTAAGTTGTGTTTTAAGCACAAAAGGCTACCTGTTAGACAAATTGAGCACCATTCACGTGAAGAGCGTTGCCACAGGTAGCTCAGGGAGGATAATGTAGATGGTGTGCAGCTTGTTAAGGCAGAGACTTTCACCTTTTTTAATGGTGACCAACACTGAACACATTTTACATTGAGATACATTATACACACACACACACACACACACATACAAACACACGAAAGATTCTTATGAAACAATAATTACCCTAGTTATGTGCAATGTTCCCTAATTTTCCCATTCCATTCCATTTTATTTCCTCCCTCCCTCCCTCCCTCTCTGCCTTCCTTCCTTCCTTCCTCTGTCTCTTTTTTTTCTTCTATATATTAAATTGCTTGTGCCTTCTGTTTGAACCACTCTGCATTAAGGGGCCTAAAGAGACACAGCAGAGCATCTGTGCTCTATCAAACAGGCTGACTGTAACCCCTAGGAGGGACAAGCCATCACCAACACCTAGCACAGGGCATAGTGTATTAGTATCTGTAAAAAGATACTAATGATGCTTACTTCTTGGTATTGCTGTGAGAATGAAATGATTTAGAACAGTACTTGACGCATAGTTGGCCATCATTTTTATTGGTAATACTATGATTAAAGACTCAGTGGCAATTTCTGTCAAGCAAAGCCAATTTACTTGGCCATTCTCTTATTCATTCATTTCGGCCATGCCTCCTACATTTCCTGAACAATGCAAAGCATTTTACATTCATTACAGTTGTTATCTTCTCAACAACTCTATGAGGCAGGGACTATTAGTCTCAGTTTATAGATGAGGTTTAGAGTGGTGAGCTACTTGCCTAACATACCATATCTAGTCCTTGACTCCAAAGTCTGAGCCATTATATGGAGGGAAGTGGAGTCGAGTAGAAGGTATTTTAGACAGATAGATTGGCAATTGCAGAAGTTTGGAGGAGGATCCTAACACTTTATTTCATACATGTCATTTCCCCTCTCACCTTTGGGAATACTGTGAATTGGATAAATGTAAGGAAGGCAGACAGGATACATATCCTTTGTGACATAAGAAAGGAATAAGAAAAGTATGGGTTTACTTTCTTTCAAGTTCCCATACAGCTATTTTCTTTCAGAAGCTTCTTCTCCTCAGTCCTGTGGGTATGATACTGTTGTGGTGGGAAGACTGCAGTCATCAGAAGGGATTAGAACTCCAAATTTGATAGACGTCAAGGAAATGTGGCAAGAGATAGGTTATCTGCAAAGCTGGAACAAGAGGCAGCCAAGGTCAAATGGGCAAATCTGAGAAAATGGAGTACTAAGTAAGAACGTTTAAATGGATAAGGCTCTGGATCTGGTATTGTCAGGGAGTGCAGGTTGGATGGGCAGTGACTAATTTCTTAGGGTGAATTTTATATGCCCAGTTGCAACTTTTGAATGGCTGGGGCTACCTACCATCTTTGGCCTAAGCTTTCATTTTTGAAACCCAGCTTTGATAAGGGTGGTCATTATAGCCACCAAGTTCAAGAGCCGGTGGCTCTTTCTTCATGCAAAATTCCACTCCTTATTAATTATAACTTAACCTGCTTATTGAAAATTTCTTTTCCAATTTACATTCTCAGTGTAGTGAAGCCACATTTTCATATGTCATATGAAAATATTTCATGTTTATTGCACTTCCTGTCTGGTTCTCCAAGACAAGATTTGAAAATCAATTCACTCTTGCTTGTCTTGAAGGAAATCAAGGGCTGTCTACCTGTTGATCATCTAGTTTGGTATCATGGGAAAAGAAGCTGCACTTAATGCCAATGGCCTGTTTCTGAAGGAGACGTTTAAGGTGTTCTTAATGCAGAGTGAGAAACCCTCTCTTGTGGAAACATGAAGGGAATTTCCTTTCTAAGGATGTTCCTGTTACAAGTTTTTCACCCTACTCTGATTTTCCTGTAAAAATTGCTGGACTTTTTACTGATGTATCCCGATCCATCTTGAGTTATATCTTCCCTACTTGGAACCCTAAGATTAAATGCCCTTTGACATGAATGACTTTCATCATCTGGTGCCTTCTTATGCCACAGAGTTCCACTATTATCAATCTCCTTCTCCATTTCCAGGCAGCCTCTCACCATTCTTACCAAACTACCAAATATCCACACATGTTTGTGCACATTTTCAAAATATTTAACCTGGTACACCATGAACCATGGGCACTGGTCTTAACAAACCACTTGGTATTGACTCACTAATAGCCTAGTTCATTAGTATTTCATATTAGCATTCCAAATCATACATATCTGGGAAAAAGGAGATATTTCTTAGTACTCCCTATTGGTACAAATGGGAGGTTTAGAATCAGAAGTCCTGGACTGTCCTTTGAATAACATGCTCAGCCCTAACACTTCCCTTCTGCTGGGGTCCACTTCTCACTTTGCTGGGAACTCATGGACTCCTATCTGCTTTGTAAAGCTCTTCTTTCTCCACTGCTCATTGTTACTGCCAGCAGTTTTATTCTGTTGGTTTCTCTGAGCTGATGTTTTTACCTGTGAAATGTCCTTGCCTCCTTTATTGTCTCTTTTTCTGCTGATCTCTAGTATATCACCAAACAAAGTTGCATGGGAATATGTTTAGTGAAAAGCTAGAGAAGTTAAAGAACATGGCAGTGACTTAAGAAGAGTATGTTAAATCCTCCTTTAAATATGACATTTACCACAACTCTATCCATTTTCTAGGGGAAAAGCACTCAAAAGTTAAACCCTTCAGAGAAAGTTCTCTCTAGTAGGGTTTCTCAACGTCAGCACCATTGAAATTTTGGGCCAGACAGTCCTTTGTTGTGGGGCTGCCCTGTGCATTGTAGGGTGTTTAGCAGCATCTTTGGTTCTATCCACTGCATGCTGATAGCACCTTCCCAGTTATGATGACCAAAAATATCTCCAGACATTACCAAATGTCTCTGGGGAGGCAATATCACCTGTGGTTAGAACCAATCCTCTCAAGAGACTTACACTTCAAAATGTGGTCTACAAAGTAGCAGCAGCAGCATCACCTGGCACGCTGTTAGAAATGTAGACTCTTGTCTGTGTCCCTGGTGTACTTCATAAGAGTGCATTTTGACATGATCCCCTTATATGGACCTTAAAGGTTTTGCAGCCCTTCCCTAGAGAATGTCTCCCATTAGGTACCTCTCCTGCTCTATGATCAGATCCATTGTTTTCTCAGATCTCCTAATCTTTTCTGGATAAATTCCTACCTTTTGAGGAAAATTCCTCAAACTGCTCACAGGTATTTGTGTTGACTCAAGAGCCATAGCCTTCCCCTTTCCTTCTAACAGATCTTTCCCTCAATTCTGAGTTATTAAAGCTATAACAATGATCCAGAGGCTCTAGAATAATATCCCAGAAGATGAGTCTAGGTGGGAGAGGGGAGGGGGAATTGGGGTCAACAGGCCTGTAGGGAAAGCTCAGATGGGTACTGACACTCCATGTCTGTCCACTTTGATGTTTCCTTGCTTATAGGATTTGAAATTAAGCCTAGGCTGGTTCTGTAGATAGTGCTGTTATCCATCATGAACTTATAATACACTTTGTAACCCATGAAATTCAGAATCTATGAACTGGCACTAGGAAACGTTGAAAGTCTATCAATCTTTTACCAATTACTCTCCTCATTTCCAACAGTCTTTAAGTTTTAGAGTACAATATCATTGGTTAACACTCCTTCCCAATGAACTAATTTACACACTTGAATACTGTACCAGCAGGGCTAATATACCTGTGTTATTTTGACACCTAATATCCATTTTCTTTTAAAACTATTGATTGGTCATCTATTTTAATATTCTTGAAATTTAGAACTGGGGCATACACACACTTTCAAATACTTATACCCTTTACATCTCAAATCATATGTCATTGTTTAACAGTTAAGGCAACTAGTAGAATACACACCCACACATGTTCACATACACACAGTTGTCAGTTGCTGGGAGACAGTGTGAAAATTGGGAGCCATATAATTATAGACTTAATAGGGTGGGGTATAGTGTGAGGCAAGAAACTTACCTAGGGCACAAATGCTCTCTCCCAGATTCCTGAAAGTGCTGACTCTGGTTCTCACCCTGAGACCTAGTATCTCCATTCTGTGAGTGGCTTGTCTTCTTCCAGAGTCATTTCTGTGTCATCAAAGTCATGGATAACAACCAATGTCCCTATTGTTTCAAGATTTTTGCTCTTCATTTTTATTGTTCCCTACACTGTTTTCCTAGTCTCAAACTTTAGTCTTTTAATTTCATGAAGTTTGGCCATCCTGATTTCTTATCTTCGATGACGATAACCCCAGTAACTTGAAGATTAGGAAAGATAGGATTCAGAAGACCAGACTTAGAATTTTGTTTCCCAGATTCATTATCCCCATATGCCAATTATCAATTTATTGCCGTCTCACTCCAAACCCACTCTCCTTTGCACTAGTTTTTGATACTGAATCTGGATCCTATACAGATTTCTCTTTTGCCAAGTAGCTTCATGTTAAGCTTTATCAGTAGAGGATGCTAGAGGAACTCAGCATGCACTCCTGGTTCTGTTGCCTTTCTTCTTGCTTCTACAGTGCAGTGGCTGGCAGGTACTTTCATGTGTACCTTCATGTGACAGACCAAATGATACACATTCTCCAGCAAGTTTTTCTGGCACTTTAGCCAGCATCTTCTCAGTGAGTTTTGTAGGCATCTCAGCAAGAGGCTTTTCAATGAGTACCAGCACTCCAGTGGGCAGCATCCTTGACAGTGCAGCCAGGGAGACTCATGAGTGTTCACCCACATCAGTGCCCACCCCCAGCAAGTTTCTCTGGCACACCAGCGGGCTGTCTTCTGCTTGACAGTCCCACCCTGTGGTACCCCCGTGAACTTCAGTGTCTTCCAGGGGTCTGCAGCCACACCCTCTCCAACAAGGTCTACATCTCAGTCTTGAGGAGAGACGAATCAGGACTTCCAAGTTTGCTTCTTTCTTGAGAATTCTCTCTTATTCCTACAAGTAGCAGCTAGTCCCTTCATCTGCTCTTTCAGTCATCCTTAGGATTCTCTTTACCCCTTTCAGTATTATTCCTCTTTTGCCTATTTAATAATTCTATATGTAAAATTTTTCTGTTCAGATTGGTTGGTGTAGTTTTTGTCTCTTGACTGACTTACCCTCCAGTCCAAAAGAGAGGATTTACTAAAACCTGAATCTACTCTGCTTTTAGAAGGTGTCTGCAGAAGAGACAGGGCTCTTATAAGGATCCTCACCCATTTCCTTGTAGATAGATTAGAAGTGGAAGTTTTGAGTGGAACTACTTGGAAGTAATGAGGGGTTCATTAAAAGGTGGCATTCACCAGTAAGTCTTTGCTACTTCAGCTTGTCTTTCTGGTTCCTTCCTTGTTCACCTTCTCCCCTTCTCTAGTTGATTAGAGTGTCTGTTTGGATCCTATCTACAGACCTTTTATTAAGCCTTAGGCTTTCCCTGAGATTGATTATCTATCTATATCTATCTATCTATCATCTATCTATCTATCTATCTATCTATCTATCATCTCAGGGTAATATATAAATCTATATGTATAGATTAATATGTATTACATATACATTTATATATATATGTATATATTGTATTTATAGATAGATATTTCAGGGAAAGCCTAAATTATATATATATAAGCCTAAATGTTATATATATATATATATATATATATATATATATATACACACACACACACATACACACACACAAAATCAGGGTCTCCCTGGAGAAAATCACAGACTCTAACTTTTGTTTATTTTATTTTGTTTTTGACAATTCAGAGTCACTGGGATTGTTTTTTTTTTTTTTTTTTTTTTTTTTTTTTTTTTTTTTTTTTTTACTGGGATTGGTTTTGTCAATGGTTTTCTGCTCTCAGTGAAGAGTCTTTCTGAGTAAGTGCTGTGTGTATCCAGTATTAATGTTTTTATGAGTAACCATTGTGAGAATAATTGACTAGCCATTCTCATATTGCTTATGAAGTTTAATGGGAAAATATAAGATTTTTTCATTCTTCAGTTATGATTTTCTTGCCGGTTGGATCAAGGGGCCATCTGCTTTATAGAAAGAGTTTTTGAAAACTAACTTTCACGGGTCTCTAAAAAATGATTGGCTTGAAAATATACATCGGCTTTACCATGTCCTTAATTCTGCGTTTGGATGCAGCTAAAAAAGGAGACATTAATACATTTTAGTTTTTAGAAATAGGTCTCATATTTAATATGCATACTTATGAAAAATAAACTATACATCAGCATTTGAGACAATGGCCTTAGCCCTACTTTATAGCAGTAAAATATTGCAACACTGATTTCTGACTGATAACCTTCATAAATGGACCGCATGCCTTCCAATATGTTCTTGGCAAGTGTACCTCATTTTATTTTCCTGTTAATAAAATTGGCATAGAATTACATTGGGGGGGTCATATATCGGCTGCATGTAAATGAAATGCAAAATGTTGTTGCTAATAATAAATACACTGAAGTTGGAAGGTTGACAGCTATCTAAACTCACACACTAACCTTAACACAGCTGCTCAAGTAAAGGTTTGGTTTAACAAAGTGGCTTTCACAATCTACCATATTTCTTATTCTAAACTTTCCATGAGCATTTTCATTTGTACTTTGAGGGTTCTATCTCAGGATCTTAGAGTAACCTATGTTATCTGTCACCATTATACTGTCATGCCAGGAAAAGACAACTGTTCCATACATTTATTTGATACAGATATCTTATTGGAATTTTTTTTAAAGATAGTGTGTCATTTCTAGATTGTGAAGATGTAAAATAGAGGCAGAACTCAATTTTTTTCCATCTTTGTGGTCAGCAGCTTCATTCACTGATTTTGCATCTTAGTTATACTTTAGTGTGGAACAACCATAAAAAGTTCCATGCCAAATAAAAACAGCCTGAAAAATGATGTTTTCTGCTTACAGCATTAGTGCTATTATGGAACACAATTCCTCTGTTTTGAAAAACAATAGAGTTTTTTATGAAAATGAGTTTCCCCAGAGAATGCCACATGACTGTAGGCTATTAATTATACAGTTTTATTATTATCTTTTGTTCCGAACAATAGTGCTCCTGAGGTCCTGTGGAACTTTTCTCCCATGCGATCATGTCGAGTTTTGATTAAGCATCATTATACACAGTTCATTAACAATGTATCTTAAAATGAGTTTTTGATTGAACATTTTTATTGGTCATTTACTATAATTGATGGATTCTGTTGAAACTTCACATAAAAAAATTGCCAGGATAGTTACAGTATTTTTCATTATGCTCCTTTTCCCTAAAAGAACCCAAGTTTCTTTAAAAAAAATTAACTTCCAAAAATTAGATATTGATCTCTTGCCAAGGCAGTTGCTCCTTCCATAGTTCAATTAGGAGAGAAACAGAAACTGGTAATGTTGAATAGGAATAAGAAAAAATTGGGAAATTAAATAATCCTGTTAACTTAGCTGTCTTTTCCCTAGGGCCCAAGTCATACTTTAGGAGAGAAAATGAACTCTTTCAAGTTGATAAGGGTCCTTAAAATATATTACTGAACTTGATCAGTCTCACTGGATTCTCCAATATTATAATATTAATCTTCATGTTGACAATTTCTGCTCTTAGCTTAATCAAATGGTTAAAAGTAATTTGGCAATTGGTCAACTAATTACTTTTTCTAATACCTTTATAGTTAAAGAAAACTAGAAATCTCTTAGAAATTATTTAATGTATTAGTAAAAACTGCCTTATAATTTTTTATACTGAATTTATTGTCACTGGAGGTATTCAAGCAAATGCTTGATAGCTACACACTGGGAAGGAGAAAATGGTACAATAGACCATCTTTAATATTTCTTCCAACAGTAACCTTTCATGTGATCATAGTATAAAAAGTAGGACAGAGGTAGAAAAAGAACAGGAAACGGAGTTTGAAGACTGGTATTGTTTGGCTTCAGGCAAGTTACTTAACTTCTCTGGGTTTCAGTTACCTTACCTCTGAAGATAAGGAAATTGAATTAGATGATGTTAAAGGTTCCTTCCTACTGGAGCATTCCATGATTCTCTATTTTCCTAGTGGCTGAGGAATAAATGAAAGTCCTGCAAGAACCTATTTTTCATTGAGGAAACACAAACATGTGGGGTAGTGGAGCCCACTAGCAAACGATGGCAAATTTAAATTATAAAATTCCAATGATTTTATAGTTTTGTTATCTATTACATTAACTTAAATATTTCTACCTCATCTAACATTTTGCATAGATTTTCTCCTACTGAAACTACGAATAAGAAAAAAAGGAAAAAATTTTCTCTTTATAATTCTCTAGTTTCTTCTTTGAAATAGGAATTACTGCTGCCACTGGAAGTTTCTATGAGCTGGATCATGCTTTGTCGATGTCATCATAAAGAAAGGGTCAAATTAAAGCTTTCGGTGCTGATCATGGGATATTTTTCAGAAAGGGAAGAACTAGTCATTGCTTACTTTCTTATATCTCATCTACTTATTGTCATTATCCTTCCCCTCATATCTGTTTTCCTCTTTTTCCCTTGGGCAGAATATAAGGACTATTAGCTCACAAATACATTTCTAACCCTGGTGAAATCACATAGATCAAACAGTTAGAATTTCGTCAACCACCCAGACATTTTGGGGGGCCAAAAGTGCTCAGTCTTCTAAAACTTGAAAGAAAAGGAACCCTAAATGTCAAGTCCATATTTTATCTGCTCTAGAACTCTCTCTTCCTCCTCCTTCTATTTCTCTGTCCCAACATCCTACTCCTTTAAACTGCAAGGCACCACTGCAAGGAAGGAAAATATGCCAGGAATTCACTCTGTAACACTGAGTGGACCACACTTCCTCATTAACTTGTATCTCAGAATTTATTGATGATTACCTTAAGTGGTGGTTAACTAGGACACGTTCTCTACCACATCTTCTTGCCCTCTATCTTGCAATTTAGGTGGGGAAAAGTTATGGAAAAATATAATGTGAAGAAATTTAATCTATTGTAACATCAAGTTCACAGGTCAAGTTTAAAACTATATTGAAGTTCATTCACATGATATTTTGATTTATTTCCTGTATGTGAGGTGAATGAGCAAAGTAGATTTGTGAGCATTTAATATTTTAACTGAATGGAGGATAATCACTATTTTTGCTCAAATGTAAAACAAAGTGATAAGATACATTTTATTGCCCATTTTATTGTGGGTTGAGGTCTACTGAAATAATAAGAATTTCCTATTACCCTAGTATATCTTAACATATTTGGGTAAAAGAAAAATGTTCCAGAGTCAAGATGGCAGCTTGTACACCAACTAATTATTTGTTGGTGTTCTTAACCAGAAGGGGAAAAAATAGAAAAGTGTGACTCTAAGCAACATCTATTGAACAGCTTTATATATATATATATATATATATATATATATATATATATATATATATATATAGGGTTGTTGCTTAATATTATATTCTTCATGTAGAAAGAACAGAGTATGAAAACAGAGTTCAATGAACCAACCTGGAAATAAAATGGAAGGACCAAAGTGTCTTATCTTTGGCCAACAATAAGGTCTTCTGGGGAAAGCATAGAACTTGATAGTTAATAATCCTGGATTCTAACCTTTAGTCTGTCTTGACCAAGTAGTCAATCTGTCTTGACCAAGTAGTTAAGGCAGACTTGGAAAGTTAACTCATCTCTATCAGCTTTACTTTCTTAGTCAGTGTATGGACAAAGAATTGAGACATCCTTGGAAATCTCTGGCAGGGTGCCTAGCAGCCAGCAGGCACACACAAGGTACTCATGGGTTCTTTCTCAGTTTTCTCATCCATGAAGTGAGGGGTTTCATCTATAACACAATCATTTTCAAGTTTTATTTTTCTTTTTTTTTTGAAGCAGTAGAAAAGCTTTTCAATAACACCAACAAACTTTACATGGAATCTCAAGCTTCCACACAATCAGCACACAATCACCAATCTATTCTGCACCTTAAATCATTAGCTATTTCTTGGGCCAATACACAATTTGTGTGGGTTACACATGACAATGGTCTCTAGCGTTTCACCTTCTGTTTCCTCAAGGTAATTCCCCTGACATTTTATGATTAAAGGGTGTTAATACTGATGTGGTGAATGATAACAATCCTTTGAAATTGTGGTGGAGGTCATGATTCTATAAATAAAGAGTGGCACACCTAACTGCAGACAAGCCTGATTCAGGCAGAATCCTATAACGGATGTCATTTATCTGTGCCACTGACTGTGGGTGCTGGAATTTTTACTAAAATTACCATTTGGGGCCCACCCTGTTCAGATATCTATTTTTAACAATAAACTAAAAGTTTCTTTTAATTCAAGACTATATAAAGGCAAAAGAAGCATTTGGTTTAGCATAAATCAGACAATCGAAATAACTATATATTTTACTAAATATTTAACTTACTTAGACAATATCTATACTTAGCAGCACGGCATGGTTGGGAGAGCCTTCAGACTCAGACTAAACTAATTTTAAATCCCGGCTCTTTCATTTATGAGCTTTGTGACCTTGAGCAATTATTTTATCCTTGCTAAGCCACATTTTCCTCATTAGTGAAATGGAAATGAGAATTCATTCCTCATTTGGGTTGCTGTGAGATTGAAAAGAAAAAATCTGTTCTGGAGCCCAACATTGGACCCAGCTTATAGCAGATGCCCTTTACCTATTAATTCATTTTTGCTTAAAATGTGGTGTGGTGCTGATGCTCACTTATATAGTCCCTCCTCAACCAAAAATTGGAGAAACTTGACAACCAAGTTTGGCTAAGGATCTGCACCAGTACAGCTTGGTTCCTTATCTTATTTTACTTTTCTTTTGTGGCAGTTATTGATCATCACCAGAATCTTGAACTGATTTTTATACTAATTTACAGAGACACTCAGGTTCTGTGTTATTAGTTGTTAAATGTTTATACACCACAAAGAAATACATGTCTGCATTAACAGTATGCCTATCATCCTCTCAGCTACTAATGCTGCTGCACAGATTCATGCAGTTAGAGCAAGAAATCAGCTTTCTTTCAAAATATGCTCTGCAAAGTACCTGCTATTGTCATAAGTTTACCTAGGAATGTGCCATCTCTCTCTCATTAGATATTTTTTAGGTAGTAATGACTCCAATTTATACACCACATGAAAATTTTGGCTCTTCTTGCCAAAAGCACTAACTCCAGAATTAAACTCTCACAAATTTAATGTGCAGACGAGACACTTGGGGATCTTGTTAAAATGCAGAGTCCAACTCAGTAGGTCTGGTATAGGGCCTGAGCTTCTACATTTCTCACAAGCTCCCTGATGATGTTCATGCAGCTGATCTACAAACCTCAGTTTGAGTAGTAAGGCACCAGGTCCATCCTAGGTCACCTTGTCAATCATCCACTATGGCCCCTCAACCATCTCTTCCGCCCACCCACTTAGAATAAACAGATTTGGTTTTGTGTTTATATCTGTTTAATTCTGTATTACAACCCAGCCATGTTTGAAATACCGACAGAACCAAGAAAACCCTATTGCAAACTTGGAAATTTTCGGCTGTTTACCTCCAAAAAGTTATCTTCAAAAAGATAAAAAGCAAACAAAAACAAACTCACAACCTTGTGTCAATTTTAAATGCTGACCTCCTTTTATACAACTTCCTTCTTTGTGAATTTAATCATTTTTCTGATGATCTTGTAAGTTGATTTTCTAACCACAAAGAAAGTAAAAATCCATCATGGAAAAAACCCATTCTTATGACTTTGAAAACTATTAAAATAACATTGGCTTGTGACTACAGCTAGCCCCCCACAGGCCGAGCATTTATAATAACACACATTCCTTCTTCCCAACTTGCCTTCAACAGTGAGCCATCTGTAAGCCCTGTTTAATCAATGAGAATGATGCAGATGTGAAATGGATCTTCATGGATTTATTAATTCATCAGTAGCCACATTAAAGGCATATCAGGTAACCTGTTGATCTTTCTCTGAATCTCCCCCTCCCACCCCTAATCCTAAAACATGAGGATATTCAGAAATGTCATAAACTTCATTATTTTAAGAGCTGTTTCTTAAGAAAACTCTGGGCCAAGCGTTCTAGAATATATTATCGCTTAAACACAGATTTTCGTTGACAACATTCTGTGGGCATTCATTTAATATTAATATCAAGCCAAGGAAATAATGGTCCTTGTTTCTTTCCTTTAAAATGACAGGAATAGTGGGTACTTGTTCCTTCTGAAAAACAGGAAATATCTAAGCCAGCAGTATTCACACTGGTATCATTACTTGCATTACTTCAGTTATCGATTGAACCTTGCCAAATTCTCCACGATGCATCTGTCTACCAGGGAGGGAGAAGATTGCGTGAGAGATTGACTTGTAAAGGTTATCTCAGGATCAGATGATATGCAGCTCCCTGCCTTTTAAAAAGTCTTGAAAGGCTGGGAAACCAGATAGTGACCGAGGCACAGAAAATGGGGTGCCTGGCTGTAATTTTCTGAAATTAGTAATGTAATATTTTAACATAGTTGGTACAGAATTTGGACTTAGTTCTTCAGAAGGGATACCTAAACCAAATAAACACTCATCAGTACTCTTTTCTGTCACCTTGAAGCCACTGAAGTTTGAGTATTTTCCAGGGGGTAGAACTCAGGAGTCCATAGGAGTTTCCCAGATCCTGGAAGTTCTGCCTTCCTAGTCATTTACAGTGTGAGAGGGAAGAGGACAGAGCAGCCAGAACCAGAGGTCTTGGATGAGTTCATCCGCAAATCTCAGGGAGACTTCTTCTGGGCCCTTTTGCCAACATTTGAGTGGGTTGTATTTTATTTTGTCCCTTCTGTTGAGTCTAGACTGACAATACCCCCAAGATCTTGCCCTGGGGTCTGCACATTTATAAACACAAGAAAAGGAATTGTGGAGGCCTCGGTATGTTCTATGGATTTGGAGAATGCTGCTGGGAGTCCCGAGATCAATAAAGTACTGGCTTCCTCCCTTTCACCTCTTCCTTGCCAGTTTTTATTGCCCCAAATTTGCCTTTGTTCTTTTCTTCCCTTGCTCTTGGGGATCTGTGCCATAGGCATCTGATCTCTCTCTTCATCTCTCGGGGAAGAAAATAATCCTAAATGCTGAATGATTACATTTTAGGATTTTGCCAGCAATACATTTCAAGCTGGAGGAAAGAATGTGACTGCCTCTAGGTCCACCTTTCTTGTCTCTACCTTTACCTGCAACATGGCATAAAGTGCAGGGCTTTAGGCTTTGTTTGGACGGGTTTGGCTATTGTTTTGCTGGTCTTGGCAGAGGCTTCAGTATATATTAGTCCACATGGCTATGTGCCCACGCAGTATATTTCTTTCTGTGTGCCTGTTCCCCTTTCTGTTTGCATGTGTGTGCAGGTAAGGGGTTGCCTACACATGTGTAAGCAAAATATATGCACCGTGGGTGGCTTCTGTATGAGAGAGAAGGATATTTATTTAAAAGGTCAAAATAAGGATGATAAGAACTCAAATGAGGGTAAAATAGAAGCTCAGCCATGGAACAACACTGTGATACTTTGATAATTGGCTTCCCCTCAAGATCCTCCTCTCTCTCTCTCTCTCTATCTCTCTGGAAAACCACATTATGCTGGACAGGCCTTCTTTTAGACCAACAACTAGACAACCAGTAGGTGACAGAGAACAAAGAGGTATTCTGAAGAAATTTCCTTTCATCTCCCGTGGACTGAAGATGAGTTTCATTTATTCATTGTGCTGCAAGAAGACCCAGAAGCAAGCATGAAGTTTCTCAGATGCAGTTCTATACTCCCACTTAAGATGTCCTTAGATTTCCCTGAATCTTTCTCTTCTCCTTATCCCCAGAACTAATACAGAAAAGCAAGAAAGTAAAAAAATATGCTCAAATAAAAGGAAATTTGGATAAAACCCTCTTCCTAAGTAAAAGGAATAAAAGTTCTTGCTTCTTCTACCATTACAAACTACTTTTGCCTCTCAAGAATAAATTACTACTGCTGGGGCATATATATCTTCCAGAATTTTCTCTGAGAACTGTTGTGGCTAGCCTCCAAGGGCACCCCCTCCTCTGCAACTCTGTGACTCCTTTCTGGATTCTGGTCTCACCTCAGGGGAATGGTTGTTCCCTGCTGATTGAGAAGAAATGCAGGTGGTCTTGGTACCCACCCAGAGTGAACTTTTACATTAGAAACAACATTTCCTCAATGATCAATCAATGGCTTATCCAAACTGGATAATGGCTAAAGAGAGGCACAATGAACAGGGTAGTCCCCATCTGGTTGTTCATGTCCCTTTCATTTTTTAAAAAAGAAAATTCAGCAGTCTTTCAGATGGGTTGAGGAACTCCCTGAGGGTGAATAGACATGGAGTTGATCCATTTTAGCTTCTGATATTGGACCCACGTGAGGCATGCTCTTGATCCACACTCCAGCCTCACGTTTAGCCCTCTTCTCCATGGCTGACAGTCCTTACCCTGTTCTGAGGCACCATCTGTCTCCACAGCTTGCCTACACAAGGATAGAGTCATCCTTGATGCGGCAGCCAGGACTGCAGCAACAGGCACTGACACCAGATGACACAAGTGGTTGGGAGCATTGAGAGTCACCAAGGAGACTCGGAGAAGACCAGCACATTCATTATTGGGGTGGGATGCAACTCAAGGCAACCCAATACCATCCTGATCTAAAAAAATTGGAGCCAAGTGATGGACACTGACTCCAAAAATGTGTCCATCACATTCAGAGATGTAAACAAATATAATATCAGTTGCCATTCACAAAAAAGTTTACTATAAGTTTTCACTATAAACCACCAGACTTCAGTGCTTCTTTTGACTTGTGGAGCTAAGATAGGATGAAGAATGTGTTTTCTGGTGGCCAATATCTCTAACTCTAGGATTCACGTAAAATCGGAAAAAGGTACAGACATTTTCCAACTGTTTTCTCCCAGAATAACCTACTGGTTGACTATTCAGATGCTAAGAAACCATTTCCCAAGTGCTATGATATTGCTGGCTATACTGAACTATCTCAGGCAATTTAATCTATTTATTACTTCTTGTTTCAAAGAATGAAGAGAGGTAAAATCTTCTATTGGTCTAAGAGTGGTTAAGAGACATATGACTGTAATGAAATTATACAACAGCTTGATTTTTTTATCTTTCCTTCCTAATACTGACTCAAACTCTGATGAGAATACTCAGCACAATCCTTATCCTTCATTTTCTTCTTCAATCTAATACACAGTTCATCCCCAATGGAGTCCTCTTGATTTTTTGAATCTATCTCTTTCTCTTCATTCCCTCTATAATCTCAGTTCCCAGCCTCATCATACCTGTCATGAATGCTTTAATGGAACCTTAGCTTGTATCCTTGTCTGCAATCTCTAATCTCTTCAAATAATCCAGATTTGGTTTAAAACACAAATCTAATTGCTCGCTTCACTCTTTCCTATTTTATTTTTCTCTCTAGCACTTATCACCTTTAAATTTACTAGATACTTTTCTTATTCATTTTGCTTATTATCTGCCCTTCCCCATTTGACTACCAGCCCCTTGAAATCAGGAGTTCTTGGCTGTTTCTTCATGGCTATAAATACTGAGTCTAGAAGAGACCTGGCATATACTAGGTGCTCAATAAGTACATTTGAATGTTTGATATCCTCTGCTTAAAAATCTACCTTGCCTTTCTGTTTCTTCCAGAATGTAGTACAAACACCTTAACACTGGGTTTGAGAAACTTTGCATGCTGTCCTCAACCTAGCTTTCTACCTCTTTTCCTTGCATCTTCCTCTGTGCACACCTTTTGTTCAGGTAACTTGAGTATGCTGTAATTCCTTAAGCTTGCCATGTTTTGTCCTACATCTCTGCATTTGCAAATGCTACTCCTTTCATCTGGAAAACCCTTCCCAAGGCTGCCTAGAACACAGCAGATGCTGATAACTGTCTCTTCAGTCATCCCCTCGAACACTTCATTCACCCATTTATTCTTTCATTACCTGACCAACCTCTGTACATTCTTGAAGACCCAGGTGAAATTTCATCATTCCTATGAAGCCTTCCTAAACTCCCTGAGTTGGGATTGGTCACATTGTTTCAGTGCTTTCATAGTACTTTTTATATAACTCTAGTTTTGTTCCTATCACATGGAGTTGTAATTTATCTTGTATGCTTCCTTTGTCCTCCTCTGAACTATGAGATACTCCAGAGTAAGGAGAGAGTCATTTACCAACTTGCCCCCAGTACATTTTACAGAGCCTGGAACACAGTAAGTACTCAATAAATGCTTAATGAATAAATGAAGAACTAAGCTATTTGGAATAGATACATGTTTGGAGAAGAAGGGGTCATTGTTTTAGATTGAGGATTCAGCAGATGAACTCCATAACATTTTATCCAGATACCTGAAAAATCTCAAGGATTTCCTTTACCTTTTTTTTTTTTTTTTGTGGTACGCGGGCCTCTCACTGTTGTGGCCTCATCTGTTGCGGAGCACAGGCTCTGGATGCGCAGGCTCAGCGGCCATGGCTCACGGGCCCAGCTGCTCCGCAGCATGTGGGATCCTCCCAGACCAGGGCACGAACCCATGTCCCTTGCATCGGCAGGTGGACTCTCAACCACTCTCAACTGCGCCACCAGGGAAGCCCTCCTTTACCATTTTTTTATGAAATGTATATTTAAGTATTACTAAAATAATAATATAATACCTTATGTGAAATTCTTAGAATAGCAGCAAAATAACAGAGAGACCTTGGAGCTATGGACCAAGTAATATAATAGTGAATTATGTATACTGAGTAAAGGACAATGAAGTCAGTGGAAAAATGTTTAAAGCTCTTTGGGTCTCAAGGATCTGTACATAATTCTCTAGGAAGTCAATGAGAATGATGAATGACTAAATAGGAAAACATATTGTTTCTAGAGCAGAGAAGTTAACCATTTAAAGACAAAAAAAAACCACTATACACATGTGACGATTATCCTCATATTTATTTTTTAAAGTGATGAATGTGCCCAAAAGTGACTTACTTAAGTTTAAATGTAATTTTGTTTTTAAAGTAGGTACTCGTGTTTCCTGAATGCCAAAAAAGAACTACTCAGCCATTTTGTTTTCCAATCTGTCATTCATGCCTCAAATCCATGTTTTTTGGTTTTGATTTATTTTTTTTTCTAACCTGAAGCTGCCCACAGAGAAAACAAAATAGAACTTTTGAAAGATATTGTGAATGGGCAGATAATAGGGCTTTACCCAAGAAAGAGTACTTCTTAAATGAACTGACAATTTTCTTAGGTGGCACAAATGAAAAAACTAGCATAAAAATCTCTAAGCTTCACTTGTAGTGTTTTATAAGAATGGAGACTGGTTTTGACATAGCTTTGTGTGCTTATCTTAATCCTCCAGGACTGAGAATTCCAAGCAAATTGCTGAACCTGCCGTGTTTGCCTATTTATCTGTCTTCCATCTGCACAGACTATAGACCTCACATTGTTCATTTGGGAGTCCCTGTGATTGTCCAAATGTCTATTACAAAATAGGGTGTCTTAGTCCTCTGGGGTAACTGGCCATGGTACCAACAGACACAGATGGTGAATGAATGCAGTAATATGCTCTGTTCATGGTGGCAATTGCACAGAAATAATATACTAACTTGGAAGGCTTGCTTCCCATCTTTGTTACAGAGTTTTTGAGGCTATGTCCACATGCACAAAATGAAGTAGAAATTTAAGGCAATTATCTGGGTAATATTTTTGGGGAAAAATTACAGTCACTTGTTCAATAATCTGTGATTAATTTTAATCTGAACTTGCTCAACCAGCAGACTTTCCTGATGGATTTCACCCCATTTATTCTTTAATTTACCCTGCCACATTTCCTAGCCAAAATCATAGTATACTTGGGTGCTTGAAATGCAAAGCTGTGTTTCCTGGACCCTAAGGAGAGAAAAGAAAAAAAATGGCAATGTTTCACTATAACTCAATTATTATTTATAGAATGTTAAATAAGAGCTTAAGTTTTATTTATAAAGTAGGAAGTACAGTGTCTATCCCCACATAGGAAGAGGACTGTGATGAAAGCAGTTTGTGACCTTACAGATGTAATGCAATTCCCTGGTGTCCAGTGGTTAGGACTCTGCACTTCCACTGCAGTTGTAATGCTGTTGGATATAGTTGCAGATAGAGCAAGGATGATGATAAGGGATAACTAAAGAGATCTGGATGTATATGAAATTTTCAGCAGGAAATTAATCCTCTCTTTCATTAATCAGATGCTGACAATCTGGAGGTCATTTTGACATGTTATAAAAGTGCTATATACATATATAGTAAGGCAAGGATCTCTGCTTAGTATTCATTCATGTTCAGTACGTGAGTGTTGGCTGATCTTGCATGAGAAGGCAACACACATGAGAGCCATTTCTGCTTCCGTTTTGTCTTTGAACTCTTTTAACCCCACCTCCTTCTGTTTTTCTACTTTGCTGCCCCTTCTGCTGACTTCTGGTGTAATTTTTTGTCTTTTTTAAAATAAAATTTCCCTTGAAAATTGTAAGAGTAACTCATGTTTCCTGTAATGAATAAAACAATGTAAATATACAAAGAGAAAAATAATTAAGAATCTTCCCTCACCTGCTCACTCTGTACCCTTGTTCTTGATGGCTATATCCTATCAACTTCTACTAAGTGGTGACGTTAACAGCCTGTGTGCATCTTTGCATTCTTCTTTTCATGCTACACATCTATATGTACAGAAAAATGTATATGCACATGTATATTTTTGGCTGTTTTTACTTCTATGAAACTTGTATTATACTAAACACATCATGCTTCCATTTGCTTTTGTTACTTAAAAAATCATTATGGATTCAGAGGACAGCCAAGATGAAGGCATTGAAAGTTCCTGAATTCACCTCGTCCAAGGAACACACCAAAGCTACAGCTACATATGGAACAATTACCACTGGAAAAGAACTGATAACTGATTGGACAGGTCCTCCACAGCAAGGAATAAAATGGCCACATGGAGACAGTTAGGAGAGGCAGAGACATGATCTCACCAAAAACTCTAACCCTGATGTTACAGGGTTGACCCACAATAGGGAGGGACCTCACAGGTATAGAGCTATTCCCTGAGGAATGAGGGATTTGTGCCCCACATCAGGCAACCTAACCTTTGGGACCTATGCTGGAGAAATAAGGCCATCAAATTTCTGACTTTGGAAACCAACAGGGCTTACGTCCAGGGGTCCCCAGGGCCACATACAGGCACAACCTTGTCAAAGCCATGGGCATGTCCCTGCCCCACCCCCAATGCTCTTCCTCTGTGTCACTAAAACAACAGGCATGCCCCAAACTCAGCATGCTCTCCCAACAAGTTGATGGGAATAGTTCACACAGGGGATGCCCCTTGATCACCTGGCATTGGTAGTCAGAAATGTTTTCATTCCAGGGTCCCACAAGACTCAGGAGAAGACTGGATGAACACATTGACAACTTCATCAAAGGGATAGAAAATATGAGAAAGTAACAGATAGAAATCATAGAACTGATTAATACGATAACAGTTAAAACATACACTAGAAGGATTCAACAACAGATTAGATGAAGCAGAAGAACGAATCAGCAACCTGGAAGACAGAGCAGTGAAAAGCATCCAAAAAGAGCAGCAAAAAGAAAAAAGAAAAAGTAGAGGCCTAAGGGACTTATGGTACAACATCAAGCAGAATAACATTTGCATTATAGGGGTCCCAGAAATAGAAGAGAAAGAGAGAAATGGATAGAAGAATTAGTAGAAGAAATAATGGCTGAAAACTTCCCTAATTGGGGAAGGAAATAGACATCCAGGTTCAGGAAGGCCAGAAATTTCCAAATAAGAAACCAAAAAGATCCATACCAAAACACATTATAATTAAAATATCAAAAGTTAAGGATATGTCAAAGAGAGAATCTTAAAAACCTCAAAAGAAAAATAATTTGTTATGTAAAAGTGAACCCCATAAGATGGTCAGCTGATTTTTCATCAGAAAATTTGAAGGCCAGAAGAGTGTGGCATGATATAGTCAAAGTACTGAAAGAAAAACTTCCAATCAGGAATACTCTACCCAGCAATGTTATCATTCAGAATTGCAGGAGAGAAAAGCTAAAGGAGTTCATCACCACTAAACAGCTTTGTAAGAAATGTTAAAGGACTTCTTGAACTGAGAAGAAAAGACATTGACCAGCAACAAGAACACATATGAAAATAAAAATCTCAATGGTAAAGGCAAAATATACAGTAAAGGTAGTGGATTAACCACTTATAAAGCTAGTATGAAGGTTAAAAAATGAAAGTACAATTAACTATAACTACAATAATTAGTTAAGGGATACAGAAGATTAAAAAGTGTAATATATAACATCAAAAACACAAAACATGGGGGAAAGTGTAAAAATATTGAGTTTTTAGAACTCATTCAAATTTCAGTTGCTATCAACTTAAAGTAGACTGTTGTATATATAGTCCATTATATGCGAATCTCATTGTAACCACAAAGCAAAAACCTATAATTTTTTTTTTTAATTTTTAACATCTTTATTGGACTGTAATTGCTTTACAATGGTGTGTTAGTTTCTGCTTTATAACAAAGTGAATCAGCTATACATATACATACATCCCCATATCTCCTCCCTGTTGCATCTCCCGCCCATCCTCCCTATCCCATCTCTCTAGGTCAGACCTACTTTTTTTTTTTTTTTCTTGCTTTATAACAAATTTAATCAGTTATACATATACATATGTTCCCATATCCCCTCCCTTTTGCGCCTCCCTCCCACCCTCCCTATCCCACCCCTCCAGGCGGTCACACAGCACCGAGCTGATCTCCCTGTGCTATGCGGCTGCTTCCCACTAGCTATCTACCTTACGTTTGGTAGTGTATATATGTCCATGCTGCTCTTTCACTTTGTCACAGCTTACCCTTCCACCTCCCCATATCCTCAAGTCCATTCTCTAGTAGGTCTGTGTCTTTATTCCTGTCTTACCCCTATGTTCTTCATGACATTTTTTTTTCTTAAATTCCATATATATGTGTCAGCATACAGTATTTGTCTTTCTCTTTCTGACTTACTTCACTCTGTATGACAAACTCTAGGTCCATCCACCTCATTACAAATAGCTCAATTTCATTTCTTTTTATGGCTGAGTAATATTCCATTGCATATATGTGCCACATCTTCTTTATCCATTCATCCGATGATGGACACTTAGGTTGTTTCCATCTCCGGGCTATTGTAAATAGGGCTGCTATGAACATTTTGGTACATGTCTCTTTTTGAATTATGGTTTTCTCAGGGTATATGCCCAGTAGTGGGATTGCTGGGTCATATGGTAGTTCTATTTGTAGTTTTTTAAGGAACCTCCATACCGTTCTCCATAGTGGCTGTACCAATTCACATTCCCACCAGCAGTACAAGAGTGTTCCCTTTTTTCCACACCCTCTCCAGCATTTATTGTTTCTAGATTTTTTGATGATGGCCATTCTGACTGGTGTGAGATGATATCTCATTGTAGTTTTGATTTGCATTTCTCTAATGAGTAAAGATGTTGAGCATCCTTTCATGTGTTTGTTGGCAGTCTGTATATCTTCTGTGGAGAAATGTCTATTTAGGTCTTCTGCCCATTTTTGGATTGGGTTGTTTGTTTTTTTGTTATTGAGCTGCATGAGCTGCTTATAAATTTTGGAGATTAATCCTTTGTCAGTTGCTTCATTTGCAAATATTTTCTCCCATTCTGAGGGTTGTCTTTTGGTCTTGTTTATGGTTTCCTTTGCTGTGCAAAAGCTTTTAAGTTTCATTAGGTCCCATGTGTTTATTTTTGTCTTTATTTCCATTTCTCTAGGAGGTGGGTCAAAAAGGATCTTGCTGTGATTTATGTCATAGAGTGTTCTGCCTATGTTTTCCTCTAAGAGTTTGATAGTGTCTGGCCTTACATTTAGGTCTTTAATCCATTTTGAGCTTATTTTTGTGTATGGTGTTAGGGAGTGATCTAATCTCATACTTTTACATGTCCCTGTCCAGTTTTCCCAGCACCACTTATTGAAGAGACTGTCCTTTCTCCACTGTACATTCCTGCCTCCTTTATCAAAGATAAGGTGACCATATGTCCGTAGGTTTATCTCTGGGCTTTCTATCCTGTTCCATTGATCTATCTTTCTGTTTTTGTGCCAGTACCATACTGTCTTGATTACTGTAGCTTTGTAGTATAGTCTGATGTCAGGGAGCCTGATTCCTCCAGCTCCATTTTTCGTGCTCAAGATTGCTTTGGTTATTCGGGGTCTTTTGTGTTTCCATACAAATTGTGAAATGTTTTGTTCTAGTTCTGTGAAAAATGCCAGTGGTAGCTTGATAGGGATTGCATTGAATCTGTAGATTGCTTTGGGTAGTAGAGTCATTTTCACAATGTTGATTCTTCCAATCCAAGAACATGGTATATCTCTCCATCTATTTGTATCATCTTTAATTTCTTTCATCAGTGTCTTATAATTTTCTGCATACAGGTCTTTTGTCTCCTTAGGTAGGTTTATTCCTAGATATTTTATTCTTTTTGTTGCAATGGTAAATGGGAGTGTTTCCTTGATTTCACTTTCAGATTTTTCATCATTAGTATATAGGAATGCCAGAGATTTCTGTGCATTAGTTTTGTATCCTGCAACTTTACCAAATTCATTGATTAGCTCTAGTAGTTTTCTGGTAGCATCTTTAGGATTCTCTATGTATAGTATCATGTTATCTGCAAACAGTGACAGCTTTACTTCTTCTTTTCCCATTTGGATTCCTTTTATTTCCTTTTCTTCTCTGATTGCTGTGGCTAAAACTTCCAAAATTCAGTTGAATAATATTGGTGAGAGTGGGCAACCTTGTCTTGTTCCTGATCTTAGTGGAAATGGTTTCAGTTTTTCACCATTGAGGACGATGCTGGCTGTGGGTTTGTCATATATGGCCTTTATTATGTTGAGGAAACTTCCCTCTATGCCTACTTTCTGCAGGGTTTTTATCATAAATGGGTGTTGAATTTTGTCGAAAGCTTTCTCTGCATCTATTGAGATGATCATATGGTTTTTCTCCTTCAATTTGTTAATATGGTGTATCACGTTGATTGGTTTGCGTATATTGAAGAATCCTTGCATTCCTGGAATAAACCCCACTTGATCATGGTGCATGATCCTTTTAATGTGCTGTTGGATTCTGTTTGCTAGTATTTTGTTGAGGATTTTTGCATCTATGTTCATCAGTGATATTGGCCTGTAGTTTTCTTTCTTTGTGACATCCTTGTCTGGTTTTGGTATCAAGGTGATGGTGGCCTCGTAGAATGAGTTTGGGAGTGTTCCTCCCTCTGCTATATTTTGGAAGATTTTGAGAAGGATAGGTGTTAGCTCTTCTCTAAATGCTTGATAGAATTCGCCAGTGAAACCATCTGGTCCTGGGCTTTTGTTTGTTGGAAGATTTTTTATCACAGTTTGAATTTCAGTGCTTGTGATTGGTCTGTTCATATATTCTATTTCTTCCTGATTCAGTCTTGGCAGGTTGTGCATTTTTAAGAATTTGTCCATTTCTTCCAGGTTGTCCATTTTATTGGCATAGAGTTGCTTATAGTAATCTCTCATGACCTTTTGTATTTCTGCAGTGTCAGTTGTTACTTCTCCTTTTTCATTTCTATTTCTATTGATTTGAGTCTTCTCCCTTTTTTTCTTGATGAGTCTGGCTAATGGTTTATCAATTTTGTTTAACTTCTCAACGAATCAGCTTTTAGTTTTATTGATCTTGGCTATCGTTTCCTTCATTTCTTTTTCATTTATTTCTGATCTAATTTTTATGATTTCTTTCCTTCTGCTAACTTTGGGATGTTTTTGTTCTTCTTTCTCTAATTGCTTTAGGTGCAAGGTTAGGTTGTTTATTCGAGATGTTGCCTGTTTCTTAAGGTGGGATTGTATTGCTATAAACTTCCCCCTTAGAACTGCTTTTGCTGCGTCCCATAGGTTTTGGGTCGTCGTGTCTCCATTGTCATTTGTTTCTAGGTATTTTTTAATTTCCTCTTTGATTTCTTCAGTGATCACTTGGTTATTAAGTAGTGTATTGTTTAGCCTCCATGTGTTTGTATTTTTTACAGCTCTTTTCCTGTAATTGATATCTAGTCTCATAGCATTGTGGTCGGAAAAGATACTTGATACAATTTCAATCTTCTTAAATTTACCAAGGCTTGATTTGTGACCCAAGATATGATCTATCCTGGAGAATGTTCCATAAGCACTTGAGAAAAATGTGTATTCTGTTGTTTTTGGATGGAATGTCCTATAAATATCAATTAAGTCCATCTTGTTTAATGTATCATTTAAAGCTTGTGTTTTCTTATTTATTTTCATTTTGGATGATCTGTCCATTGGTGAAAGTGGGGTGTTAAAGTCCCCTACTATGATTGTGTTACTGTCGATTTCTCCTTTTATGGCTGTTAGTATTTGCCTTATGTATTGAGGTGCTCCTATGTTGGGTGCATAAATATTTACAATTGTTATATCTTCTTCTTAGATCGATCCCTTGATCATTATGTAGTGTCCTTCTTTGTCTCTTCTAGTAGTGTTTATTTTTAAGTCTATTTTGTCTGATATAAGAATTGCTACTCCAGCTTTCTTTTGGTTTCCATTTGCATGGAATATCTTTTTCCATCCCCTTACTTTCAGTCTGTATGTGTCTCTAGGTCTGAAGTGGGTCTCTTGTAGACAGCATATATATGGGTCTTGTTTTTGTATCCATTCAGCCAATCTGTGTCTTTTGGTGGGAGCATTTATTCCATTTACATTTAAGATAATTATTGATATGTATGTTCCTATTCCCATTTTCTTAATTGTTTTGGGTTTGTTATTGTAGGTCTTTTCCTTCTGTTGTGTTTCTTGCCTAGAGAAGTTCCTTTAGCATTTGTTGTAAAGCTGGTTTGGTGGTGCTGAACTCTCTCAGCTTTTGCTTGTCTGTAAAGATTTTAATTTTTCCATCAAATCTGAATGAGATCCTTGCTGGGTAGAGTAATCTTTGTTGCAGGTTTTTCTCCTTCATCACTTTAATTATGTCCTGCCACTCCCTTCTGGCTTGTAGAGTTTCTGCTGAGAGATCAGCTGTTAACCTGATGGGGATTCCCTTGTGTGTTATTTGTTGTTTTTCCCCTGCTGCTTTTAATATGATTTCTTTGTGTTTAATTTTTGAGTTTGATTCATATGTGTCTTGGTGTATTTCTCCTTGGATTTATTCTGTATGGGACTCTCTGTGCCTCCTGGACTTGATTAACTCTTTCCTTTCCCATATTAGGGAAGTTTTCAACTATAATCTCTTCAAATATTTTCTCAGTACCTTTCTTTTTCTCTTCTTCTTCTGGAACCCCTATAATTCGAATGTTGGTGTGTTTAATGTTGTCCCAGAGGTCTCTGAGACTGTCCTCTGTTCTTTTCATTCTTTTTTCTTTATTTTGCTCTGCATCAGTTATTTCCACTATTTTATCTTCCACCTCACTTATCCGTTCTTCTGCCTCAGTTATTCTGCTATTGATCCCATCAGGGGTATTTTTTATTTCATTTATTGTGTTTTTAATCGATGCTTGATTCATCTTTATTTCTTCTAGGTCCTTGTTAACTGTTGCATTTTGTCTATTCTATTTCCAAGATTTTGGATCTTGGAAATAGAATCTTGGATCATCTTTACCATTATTATTCTGAATTCTTTTTCAGGTAGACTGCCTATTACCTCTTCATTTGTTAGGTCTGGTGGGTTTTTATCTTGTTCCTTCTCCTGCTGTGTGTTTTTCTGTCTTCTCATTTTGCTTATGTTACTGTGTTTGGGGTCTCCTTTTTGCAGGCTGAAGGTTCGTAGTTCCCGTTGTTTTTGGTGTCTGTCCCCAGTGGCTAAGGTTGGTTTAGTGGGTTGTGTAGGCTTCCTGGTGGAGGGGACTAGTGCCTGTGTTCTGGTGGATGAGGCTGGATCTTGTCTTTCTGGTGGGCAGGTCCACGTCTGGTGGTGTGTTTTGGGGTGTCTGCGGACTTTTTGATTTTAGGCCACCTCTCTGCTAATGGGTGGCGTTGTGTTCCTGTCTTGCTAGTTGTTGGCATAGGGTGTCCAGCACTGTAGCTTGCTGGTCGTTGAGTGAAGCTGGGTGCTGGTGTTGAGATGGAGATCTCTGGAAGATTTTCGCCATTTGATATTATGTGGACCTGGGAGGTCTCTTGTGGACCAGTGTCCTGAAGTTGGCGCTCCCACCTCAGAGGCACAGCACTGACTCCTGGCTCCTCAATTTGGGATGATTTGTTGTCTATTCATGTATTCCACAGATGCAGGGTACATCAAGTTGATTGTGGAGCTTTAATCCGCTGCTTCTGAGGCTGCTGGGAGAGGTTTCCCTTTCTCTTCTTTGTTCTCACAGCTCCTGGGTCTCAGCTTTGGATTTGGCCCCACCTCTGCGTGTAGGTCACCAGAGGGCGTCTGTTCCTCGCTCAGACAGGACAGGGTTAAAGGAGCAGCCTCTTTGGGGACTCTGGCTCACTCAGGCCGGGTGGGGGAGGGAGGGACACGGATTGCGGGGCGAGCCTGCAGCGGCAGAGGTCAGCGTGACATTGCACCAGCCCGAGGCGTGCCGTGCGCTCTCCCAGGGAAGCTGCCCCTGGATCCCGGGACCCCAGCAGTGGCGGGCTGCACAGGCTCCCGGAAGGGCGGTGTGGACAGTGACCTGCGCTCACACACAGGCTTCTTGGCAGTGGCAGCAGCAGTCCCAGAGTCCCACGCCCGTCACTGGGCTCTGCGCTTTCAGTCGCGACTCGCGCCCGTCTGTGGAGCCCCTTTAAGCAGCGCTCTTAATCCCCTCTCCTCGCGCACCAGGAAACCAAGAGGGAAGAAAAAGTCTCTTGCCTCTTCGGCAGCTCCAGAGTTTTCCCGGACTCCCTCCCGGCTAGCTGTGGCACATTAGCCCCCTTCAGGCTGAGTTCTCACCGCCAGCCCCAGTCCTCTCCCTGTCCTCTGACGGAAGCTCGAGCCTCAGCTTCCAGTGCCGCCCGCCCCGACGGGCAAGCAGAAAAGCCTCTCGGGCTGGTGAGTGCCACTCGGCACCGATCCTCTGTGCGGGAATCTCTCCGCTTTGCCCTACCCAGGTATGTGGGGAGTTTCTTGCCTTTTGCGAGGTCTGGGGTCTTCTGCCAGCGTTCAGTAGGTGTTCTCAAAAACCTATAATTGATAATAGATACAGAAAAGATAATGAAAAAGGAATCTAAACAAAACAGTAAGAAAAGCATCAAACCACAAAGGAAGCAAGTAAGAGAAAAAAGAAAGGAACAGAGAGGAACTACAAAAACAAACAGAACAATCAACCAAATAGCAAGAAGTACATACCTATCAATAATTACTTTAAGTATAAAGGGGCTAAATTCTCCAATCAAAAGACATAGAGTGGCCAAATGGTTAAAAAAACAAGACTCATCTATAGGTTGCCTACAAGAGACCCTCTTCACATGTAAGGACACACACACACACAGACTGAAAGTGAATGGTTGGATAAAGGTATTCCATGCAAATTGAAACAAAAAAAATCTGGTATAGCTATACTTATATCAGGCAAAATAGCCTTTAAAACAAAGATTGTAATAAAAGACAAAGGAGAATTACATAATGATAAAGGAATCAATCCAAAAGGATATAGCATTTGTAAATATCTATGTGTCAACACAGGAGCACTTAAATATATAAAGCAAATATTAACAGATTAAAAGGGAGAAATTGACAGCAATAATAGTAGGGGACTTTAATACCCCACTTACATTAATGGATAGATCACCCAGAAAGAAAATCAGTACAGGAAAATTGGCCTTAAATGACACATTAGTCAAGGTAGACTTTATATATATGTATAGAACTTGCCATCAGAAAACAGTAGAATATACATTCTTCTCAAGTGCACATGGAACATTATCTGGGATAGATCACATGTTAGGCCACAGACAAGTTTCAATAAATTTAAGAAGATTAAACTCCTATCAAACATCTTTTTTAACCACAATGGTAGGAAACTAGAAGTCAGTTACAAGAAGAAAGCTCTAAAAGTCACAAATATGTGGAGATTAAACAATATGCTACTGAACAACCAATGGGTCAAGGAAGAAATCAAAGGGAGAATTAAAGAAAAACCTTGAGACAAATGAAAATGGAACTACAACATTCCAGAATCTATTGGATGCAACAAAAGTAGTTCTAAGAAGGAAGTTCTTAGTGATAGAGTTCTACCTCAAGAAACAGAAAAAATCTCAAATAAATGATCTACCTTCACACCTAAAGGAACTAGAACAAAGCCCAAAGTTAGAAGGAAGGAACTAATAAAGGTGAGAGAGGAAATAAATGAGAGAGTAAATACACAACAGAAAACATCAATGAAATTAAGAGCTGATTCTTTGAAAAGATAAACAAAATTGACAAACCTTTGCTAGACTCACCAAAAGAAAAAAAGATAGAGGGCTCAAGTATATAAAATCAGAATTGAAAGAGGAGAAATTACAATTGATACCACATAAGTGCAAAGTATCAAGGAGATTGCTATGAAAAACTATAAACTGACAAATTGGTCAACCTAGAAGAAATGGATAAATTCCTAGAAACATACACTCTTCCAGCACTGAATTGTGAAGATATAGACAATCTGAATAGACCAATTACTAGTAAAAAGAACAAGTCAGTTATTAAAAAAAACCTACCGGGGCTTCCCGGGTGGCGCAGTGGTTAAGAATCTTCTTGCCAATGCAGGGAACAGGGGTTCGAGCCCTGGTCCAGGAAGATCTCACATGCCGTGGAGCAACTAAGCCCATGCACCACAACTACTGAAACCTGTGTGCCTAGAGCCCATGCTCCACAACAAGAGAAGCCACCACAATGAGAAGCCTGTGCACCGCAACGAAGAGTAGCCCCCGCTCTCCGCCACTAGAGAAAGCCTTCACACAGCAACGAAGACCCAATGCAGCCACAAAAAAAAAAAAAAAAAAAAAAAAAAAAACTACCAACAAAAACCCAGGACCAGACAGTTTCACTAGTGAAATCTACTAAGGATTCAAAGAAAATTTATTACAATCATCCCTCAGTATCTGCAGGGGATTGGTTCCAGAACCCTCTTTGGATACCAAAATCCAATCCCAATCATATCCCTTACATAAAATGGTATAGTACATATAACCCTCCATATTCATGAGTTTCATATTTGCAGATTAAACCCACTGTGTATTGAAATGGTTCTATGGTTGGTTGAATCTGTGAATGTGACACCTGGGAATGAGGAAGTTCAACTGTATCTATCCTTCTCAAACTTTTGCAAAAAATTGAAGAGGAAGGAACAGTTCCAAACTCATTTTATGAGGTCAGCATTATCTTGCTACTAAAATCAGACAAAGATACCACAAAAAAGGAGGAAATTACAGGACAATATCCCTGATGGACATAGGTGCAAAAATCCTCAACAAAATATTTGCAAACTGAATTCAATAGTACATTAAAAGAATCATACACCATGGTCAAGTGTGATTTATTCGAGGGATGCAAGGACAGTTTAACATTGCAAATTAATTAGCATGACACACCACAATTAAAAAATGAAGAATAAATATCATATGATCGTCTCAATAGATGCAGAAAAAGTATTTGACAAAATTCAACCTCCGTTTATGGTAAAAGCTCTCAACAACGTGGGTATAGAGGGAATGCACCTCAACACAATAAAGGCCATATATTATAAAACCATAGCTAACATCATACTTAGTGGACACCATACACAAAATTTAACTCAAAATTGATCAAAGACTTGAATTTAAGACTTGAAACCATAAAACTCCTAGAAGAAGACATAGAAAGTAAACTCCTTCACATTGATCTTGGCACTGGATTTTTGGATCTGACTCTAAAAGCAAAGGCAGCAAAAGCAAAAATAAACAAGTGAGACTGTATCAGACTAAAAGGCTTCTGAACAGTAAAGGAAACCATCAGAATGAAAACACAACTTACCGAATAGGAGAAAATATTTGGAAATCATATATCAAAACATATAAAGAACTCAATAGTAAAAAAACAAACAGTTCTATTAAAAAATGGCTAGAAGATCTAAATAGACATTTTTTCAAAGAAGACACGCAGATGGCCATTAGGAACTTGTAAAGGTGTTCAACATCACTAATTATCAGGGAAATGTAAATCAAAACCACCTGTCAGAATGACTGTTATCACAAAGATAAAAATAATGTGTTGGAGAGGATGTGGATAAAAGGAAACCCTCATTCATTATTGGTGGGAATGTAAATTGGTACAGCCACTATGGAAAATGGTATGGAGTTTCCTTAAAAAAATTAAAAATAGAACTACCA
Organism: Mesoplodon densirostris; assembly: GCF_025265405.1. Lineage (NCBI taxonomy): Eukaryota > Metazoa > Chordata > Mammalia > Artiodactyla > Ziphiidae > Mesoplodon > Mesoplodon densirostris. The sequence goes on from NC_082661.1 coordinate 231,735,140, forward strand.
TAAGATCCAGCTATCTCACTTTTGGATATTTATCTCAAGGATATGAAAACACTAATTCGAATAGATATATGCACCCCCAGCATTATTTCCAATAGCCAAGATATGAAAACCACTAAATGCCCATTGATGGATGAATGGATAAAGGAGATATGGTGCGTGTGCCTGTGCACACACACACACACACACACCAATGGCATACTACTCAGCCATATGAAAGAAGGGAATCTTGTCATTTGTGACAAGGATGGACCTTGAAGGTATTACACTAAGTGAATAAGTCAGACAGAGAAAGACAAATACTGTTTAATTTCACTTATATGAGGAATAAAACAGATGAAGAAACAAAGCAAGACAAAACTAAACTCATAGATACAGATGCAGAGAACAAATTTATGGTGACTAGAAAAATAAGGGTCGTGGGGAGGTGGATAAAATGTGTGAATGAGGTCAGCTGTATGGTGATGGATGGTAACTAGACATTGTGGTGATCATTTGTAGTGTATACAGATATCAAATTATTATGTTGCACAGCTGAAAGTAATATAATGTAATAGATCAATTTTACCTCAACTTAAGAAAAGGGAAAGAAACTGTCATTGCATAATAGAGAGATAAATGGTAAAATTCATATTAATTACCATTTAAAATTTTAATTTTCTTTGCTTAGAATGGCAATAGCAAATAATAGCAAAGAGCAAACAAATAGACAACTCAAGAGACTGTGGAAATAAAGCAATAGCTTTACATTGGTAGTATCTTTAATAGCACCTTTCCCCCCTACTTTTGAAGAGGGGCCCCCATGTTTTTTCCACTAGGCTCTGAAAATTATATAACCAACGCTGCCTAGCAACATATCTTATGAGTACATTGAGTTGGAGATTGAGGAAAACTCAAAAGCTAATCTTAAGGGTCTATCAGAAGTAGCTGGGAAAAGTGAGTTGAGGGAAATGGAGGAAGACATTCCAGGCAAAGGGAATAACATGTACTAAGTCCTACAATCTAAAGAGAACATGAACTCCTACAGAAAACTAGAAACCATTTAATTTATCTGAATCTTGAGTTGAACAGTAGGGTTGAGGGATCTGGCAAAAGATGAATCTAAACAATACAAGATAGGCCAGATCATGAAGGTGCTGATACATACTTTTCAGGTGATGGGAAGCCAACAGAGGGTTTTAAACCATAGTGTTACAAGAGAAGATGCATTGTAGAAACATCTTTAGTACCAGGTTTGATTTTATGGGTCTTATGTACTGAGCTCTGCTGTTGCCCTATGAGTCCTACATTTTCTAAGCTCCTGGTCACTGACTTTTCCTTTCACCCAAATGTTACGGTCCTAGTTGTCAAGCAGAGTACCATGCACTTGTTATTAGCTGTGCACTGGTTAGCAATCCCAGAAGAGGACTCTAAACAATTCTACCCATTGTATTTTGGTTTCAGATTCATCAAGGAAAACAAAATTCAGTCAAGCATTGGGTGGAAAGGCAGTTTCCTTACATAGAAAAGAGACCCAGCAAGATCTGCCTCAATCATGGGAATTGGTCCCCTTGGCCAATGTGTCTCTCCCAGCAGCCAATGCAGGGAAATTTGCCTACATGCACCCCTCCTGTGCCACAGTGGAAGGAAACCTACCCCTCTTCATGGAGGACAGATATAACAGTGGTGTTGGCCAGGTGTTATGTGACGTACACACTTTAAGTAGAGACAAGACTACTCATTATGCCTGAAACTGGGAAAGATATTCCCACACAAGGTAATAAACACAGCACAGGGCTGTGTGGGTTCTTTAATGATTGGTAAGGTCCAAGGTGCATTCTTAGGTGGTTGAGTGGGAGTTGAAAAGCTACTGGCATGAGACTGCCTTTACCAAAACTATTTATCCCTCAAAGTGCAGTTCAAATGCCATCTCCTCCTTCACTCTTCCCGGATCATTCTACAAAGTATAAAGGATATTCACTGGAGAAAGGATAGTCTGTCCAACAAATGGTAATGGAATTATTGGATATGCAAAGAAAATAAGCTTTGATCCATATCTTGCACCATATATAAAATTAAATAAAATGGATCTGAAATATGGAAGCTAAAACCAAAAATTCTAAAAGAAGACATAAGAGAAAGTCTTCGTGATCTTGAGTTAGGCAAAGATGTCGTAGATATGACACAGAAAGCATGATCCAAGAAACAATTGGTAACTTAGACTTTACTAAAATTAAACATTTTTATTCTTCAAAATCCATTGTTAAGAGAATGAAAAGACAAGCCATAGACTGGGAGAAATGTTTGCAAAGTATATATCTGTTAAAGGACTTGAATTCAAATATATAAAGACATAAAAAATAATAGCAAGAAAACAAACAACCCAACTTTTAAAAAAATGAGCAAAAGACTTGAATATAAAGTTCAAGGAAGATAGATTGATATCAAATAAACACATGGAAAAATGCTCAACATAATTATAATTTCAGTTATATTTATTAATATTTTTATTGAAGTATAGTTGATTTAAAATGTATTAGAGTGATTCAGTTATACATATATATACATTCTTTTTTTATATTCTTTTCCATTATGGTTTATCATAAGATATTGAATATAGTTCTCTGTGTATAATTTCAACTACAAAATTGAAAATAAAATCTCAGTTAGATACCACTGCCTATCTATTAGAGTGGCTAAAACTTTAAAATATATGAAGTGTTGTGAAGGATTTGGAAGAACTAGAACTCTCATATACTGCTGGTGGGAATGTAAAATTCTACTACTACTTTGGAAGACAGTTTGGCAGTTTCTTAACATGTAAACATACAGTTAAACAGTTAAAATATGATCCAGTTAATCCACTGCAGGATTTACTCAAGAGAAAAGACTGCATATGACCCCAAAAAGATGGGTACATATCTTTTCATGTTTATTTGTAATAGCCCAAAGCTATAAACAATGAAAATGTTCATCATCAGGTGAATGGATAAACAACTTTGGTATATCCATACAGTGGAATACTACTCATCAACAAAAAGGGAATGAACCACTGATACATGAAACAACATGGATGAATCTCAAAATAATTATGCTGAGTGAAAGAAATTAGAAACTAAAAAGAGTACATAATGATTCCATTTATATAAACCTGTAGAAAATGTAAGCAAATTTACAGCAACAGAAAGCAGATGGTGGTTGCCCACAGACAGGGAGAAGGGAGGTGGAGAAGAGATTATGGGGAATTACCCCAGGGAGAGGTTACAAAGAAGCATGAAAAAATTTGGCGCGTGTAAAAAATACATTCATTATCTCGATTGTGTTGATAGATTCACAATTGTGTGTGTATATGTCAAACTTTTCAAATCGTACACTTTAAACATATGCAAGTTTATTCTACATCAATTACATATCAATAAAGATTTAAAAAATCATTCTGGACAGTTTTCCTGTCCAATAACATATTATTTTATTGACTCCATATTATCCCATCATAATACACCACTTTTTGTTCTACCTATTATGCCCTTTCAGCCTATTTATAGTTTTTCTTAAACCACTAGAAAATTATGCTGTAATTAACACACTTGTTCATATATATTTATTATTTAAATAGATATATTTATATTATTATTTATTATATATTATTTTGTATAAATATTACATATTTATATATGTTACATTAGAAAAAAGGACATAGGTCAGATAATGTGTATTTTTACTTTTTATGTATTTTATGTGTGTTTTTTACTTTTAACACCTATTAGCAGAAAAGTTTCCAAAATGTTTTATAGCAATTCACATTCCCACCAAAATGAGAGTGCCACAAATAAACTTATTTACGAAAAGGAAATAGAGTCACAGATGTAGAAAGCAAACTTATGTTTACCAAGGGGGGAAGCAGGTTGGGAGGGACAAACTGAGAGATTGGGGTTTACATATACACACGACTATATATAAAATAAATAACTAATAAGAACCTACTGTATAGCACAGAGAACTCTACTCAGTACTCTGTAATGACCTATATGAGAAAAGAATCTAAAAAAGAGTGGATATATGTATATGTATAACTGATTCACTTTGCTGTACACCTGAAACTAACACAAGATCGTGAATGAGCTATACTCCAATAAAAATTAATTTTAAAAAAGCATTGAATTTAATCACTCTTAATTATTTTGCCAATTGGTAACATTAAAATGTTATCTCCTTTCATGTTGAGATGGTATTTCTCCATAATTTAGAGAGGTTGAGCATATTTTCACACATTTATTGGCCTTTTACCCCCTGCTTTGCTGATTGTTCTTATCCCTTTCATAAAGCAACAGTGCTCTGGACATGGGGTCTTAATAAATGCTGGTTGAATGAATAAAAATGTGCTCAAAAATTAGAACTTTCTTTATCAATTGATAGGAGCTGTTTGTATACTGGGGGTGTTGCCCATTTTTCCACTAACTGTATTGTTTTCAGTTTCTTATTTGTCTCTTGACATTGTTTATGCCATACATTTAAGGCCACAAGAGATCTCTTGGTACATGATAAGTACAAAGCTGATAAAACTGTAAAACGCTCCATAACTTGACATGTCTAATAACTATGTTGCTACCCCACCTCCTCTCACACACAGCATGTCTAGTATATGTCCCCAGGTTAGATGAATGACTCTAGAAAAAGCCTTTCATGTCACCTGTGGGCCTTATTTTACTAAATCAGAAAGTAAGGCTCAGGCAGAAGAATAGCCCTTTCAGCCTTACAGACTGGAAATAGGACTGAGGGTGGCTGTTAGCCAAAATGAGGGGAGAGCATATTTGTCAGGATATTTAAAATGAGTAGTTAAGGAACATAAATGTAATAATAATAATAAATATATCCTAAAAATAAGTTTGGTTTATCTGTATAATGGAGTAGTTGATTTTTTTTACTAATTTAATTTCATTTATATGATGTTCCATTCTCAAAAGAACTTAAAAAAAGATGGTAAACTCAAATACTGATGTTTAAGATTGCTATTAACTGAATTGTCTTCAGAATCCTGAATCACTTTGAGTTGAGATTTATAAAGCAGCAGTGCTGTGCACATAGGCCCTCACTAAATACTGGCTGAGGAATAAATAAAAGTATCTCAAAAAATTAGAAGTTTAGAAATGTTTGGAAATTTTATGCAGTCTGATCCCCTCACTTTTCAAATGAACTTGAGGTCAAGAAGAGTAGGTGACTTGCTGATATCAGCCAATGGGTCTGGGGCAGGATCAGGACAGAGAGAGACTCTGCTTTAGGAGTCCCTGCCCAGCACCCTTAGTTAATTCAAGACTTAATAAAACTTACCCACTCCTGGGCATATATCCAGAGAAAATCATAATTCGAAAAGACACATGCACCCTGATGTTCATTGCAGCACTATTTACAATAGCCAGCACATGGAAGCAACCTAAGTGTCCATCGACAGATGAATGGATAAAGAAGATGTGATACATGTATAAAATGGACTATTACTCAGCCATAAAAAAGAACAAAATAATGCCATTTGCAGCAACATGAGATTATCATACTAGGTGAAGTAAGTCAGAAAGAGACAAATATCATATGATATCACTTATATGTTGAATCTAAAAAAAATGAACTTATTTACAAAGTAGAAATAGAGTCACATGTAGAAAACAAACTTATGGTTACTGGGGAGAAAGCAGAGGGATAAATCGGGAGATTGGGATTGACATATACACACTACTATATATAAAATAGATAACTAATAAGGACCACTGTATAGCACAGGGAACACTACTCAATACTCTGTAATGGCCTATACGGGAAAAGAATCTAAAAAAGAGTGGATATATGTCTATGTATAACTAATTCACTTTGCTGTACACCTGAAACTAACACAACATTGTAAATCAACTATACTCCAATAAAAAAAAAGTTTAAAAAAACCCCAAAACTTACCCACTTGACTCTAACCGAGCATTGGACAAATGGTGGAGAGAAGCTTGGTTTTGCTGTGTGTTTAATGGGAAGAACATACCATTGCTTCTGTGATTAATTGTTTGATAATAAGAGTGTGCTCTTACTTGTTCCCAGCATCTCAGCTCAGCAAAAGAGGAAAGCTGAGCTGAGGGAGGCTAAGAGACTGGTCCAGTCACTTGCCAATAAAGTTTTTAACCATCTTATAAAATATATGTGTTCTCCCTTTGCTGACCCCACTTCCGGCACATCTCGGATACCTCATCCAGCTTTCCAGCTTCATGAGCAAAGCAATCATGGGCTTCCTTGGCCCCATGGCCCTACTCAGAACCCCCCAGAAACTTAGAATCTCATGTGAGAAGAGGCAGTTGTAAGCACGTTCTACTTTAATTCTTTAAAAATAAAAAATTTAAGTCGCTTCCATTTTATTTTATTTTAGTAATACATTTGCATGATTCAAAGACATTCAAAAATAAATAAGAGAAAGTATACAGGGAAAATTTTTCCTTCTGTCTTTATCTCTTTGCCAGCCAGTTCTCCTTGTAGGCAGATTAGGTTTCTTATACATTCTTCCAGAGTTATTTTGTACATATACAAGTGCATGTGTGTGTGTGTGTGTGTGCGCGCATGTATGTATACTTATGTTTATTCATATTTTCCTAAAAAATGATTGCATTCTTATTTTTATAAATTTATTTATTTATTTTTAGCTGCGTTGGGTCTTCGTTGCTGCGTGTGGACTTTCTCTAATTGCCGTGAGCAGGGGCTACTCTTTGTTGCGGTGGGCAGGCCTCTCATTGCGGTGGCTTCTCTCATTGTGGAGCACGGGCTCTAGGATTGCAGGCTTCAGTAGCTGTGGCATGCTGGCTCAGTAGTTGTGGCTCACAGGCTCTAGAGCACAGGCTCAGTAGTTGTGGCGCATGGGCTTAGTTGTTTTGTGGCATGTGGGATCATCCTGGACCAGGGCTTGAACCTATGGCCCCTGCATTGGCAGGCGGATTCTTAACCACTGTGCCACCAGGGAAGTCCCCAGAATGACTACACTCTATACATGCTGTTCTGTACTTTGAGTGTTTCATTTTATAGTATAGCTTGGAACTCTTTCCTTATAAGTCTGTAAAGTAGTTCCTTATTCTTTTCATGGCTGCAGAGTATTCCATTTTGTGGATATATTATAATTTGTTTAACCAGTCTCCTACTAATGAACACTTAGATATTCTTTTCAACATGTTATTACAAAAAGGTTGAAATAAATAACTCTCTACATTGGTTGCTTCATTCATATGTGAAAACACATTTCAATTGGATAAATTCCTAAAAGTAGAATTGCTAGGTGATGGCATAAAGTGCACTTATTTTGATAGATATTGCCAAATCCCCCCTACATATAAGTGTCAGTTAACTGATCACTATACAGAACTTGCTTATTTTCTTATGATCCTGTGAATCTACATATATGTGCTTCATTGTTTTTGGTTTAGGAAGAGAATTTTTATCAACTAAAGGAAGAGTAAACTAAGAGTAATACCAGTAGCAAATATTTCCATGACATCCGTTTGTGCCAGGCATTGTTCTAAGAGCTTTACATTGATCAATGGGTGAATATTTCATCTACTTCCTCCTTCATTCCCCCAAACAAGAATCCTCCACATTCAGCTCAAAATATTTTCTAGTAGTTATATAATAAAACTTAAAAATTGAGGAGGGTGTCTCTTTCAACTTTTTAATCTTCAAATCTTTTCTCATGGAATTGTTTGAAAGAATATAGGTTTCTTCCTTATTTACAGGCTTCTTTCTACTTCCTTTTGGCCATCTTGCCACTTTTCTTCCTCCTAACCTTCCTCTGAGATGCTGACTTCTCCAAATATCACTGCAGCACATCACTGTGTGGAGGAGAAGCTACTAATAGAATTTCATGAGTAGCTTCTTTTTATTTCCATGTAAAGCATGTAATTGACTTGCTCCTATCATAGAGTTGGGCAGCTACTGATTTCTATGTCCTCTTTAGTTTATCCAGAATTTCTTTTTTACTCACCAAGAATGAGTCATTTTCCTAGATCTTAATTTTTATTTTCTTTTATTACCAGCACACTCAGTTGACTGTCTTTTTTGAGCTTGTTTTCTCAATGAAACCCAGCTCTAGTCTCTCAGTGGTTTACTCCAAAGGACAAGCAGCAGTGAACAAGAATAGGCAACACTCCACAGAGCTGTTCATGTGTCGGGCTCTGTTCTAAGTATTTTTCACACTCTTCTTGGGGTACAAAGCAAATGTGCCTTCTCACATCCCTCAACCACATCTTTCTCTTTCAACATGAAGCTTGTGCCAGGCATCTCTCCATTCTGAGACCTGACTGAGGCGTGGGGTGTGGCTTCCAGGGTGTCTGCCAAGGGACCAGACAAGCTATTAGTAGAATAAGAGAGTTGGCTCTCTGCAGAGTGAACCAGTGTCATTCAGGTGGCAGAAAGGAGCCAGAAAGGTGAACCCCCTCCAGGATCTCATTTGTGAACTGCTGTGAGGTCCACATAGCCCAGCTCTTTTTTTTGCAGCCCTTCCACAGAAATCCCTTTAAAGTCCCCTGTGTTCAGCGAACACCTGCTGAGCCATGTGCTGTGTCTCCTTGGCTGTTTGTAGAGGATCAGATATGGTAGGAGTCATGCTGCATTGCATCTAATCTTCTCTTGTTTCATTTTCCTTTTACCCTCGCTGTGGCCACCCTAGGCTTGCAACACCCACATGAACTATCCTCACCATAATGTTTGCCTCTGGATCTTCTTTCCAGAGGACCCCAGCTCAGATCTATACATCAACTAATTTAGTCCTCAAAAGAACTCTACTAGGTAGCTACTATTCTTCCCCATTTCAAAGATGATGAAACTGAGACACAGGGGCTTCAATGACTTACCCAAGGTCATGAAGTTACTTTGTGCCAGCACTGGATTTCAATACAGTCTGCCTCCAGAACCTATGCTCTTAACCACTGCTCTCAGCTGCCTTCCAGTATAAAGCCTCTTGGAGCTGAGATGTGGAGCAAACACCAGACTCACTCAGTAGCTAAGCAACTTGTCCCCGAGCAACTTCTTTTCATCGTAAGATTCAAATTTCAACCTCAGCAAAATGATAATTTGTTATACATCATGGACTTTTGGAGGTTTTTTGGGAAATGTAGGAACTGACTGTCAAAACTGAATTCCAAGGGATTGTTCTAAGTGTGGAAAGCTTTTACTTTTCTGAAAAGTGTATGTTGGCACATACACACACAACCCATAGGATAATCATGTTTTCTGGTCTAAGCATTAGGATGTATGGCCTGACATATGTGGCACCTCAATTCCTCTTCATGCTGGATGAAAAGTGACCCATGAAATCTGAGACACATGGTTATAGCACATATACATTATATTGTTAAAGCTAGTGGACATGGGGGAAAAGGTCTGGAAGAATTATTTTACAGAACTTCTGTTAGGATAAGGTTACCCTCCCTTCCACGTTTCACCTTCAACTCCCAGGAAACCTGGGCTTAACTCCTTTGATTTACTCTCATAATAAGGTGATCGATTAATGTGAAAGGCTGACTTTATGAGGCCTGTCCTCAAATGCTGATGGAGATTGCTATAGTAAGAGAGTTATAAGACCACTACTCTAAAAAAGATCATTGGAAGAGAATCAGAGACAGCATAAATGATGGATCGGAAGCCTCTCCGTAAAACCGACAGAGAATGTTGAAAATCATACCTTTTGGGGTTTAGTGCAGATATTTTGTAGTAAATATAGTTTGAATTGTTGCTGTGTAGATTCTTTCACTGTCAAAAATTATGCTCTTTGAGGCCAATCTCTGAGGGCCTGTCCTGTGATTAAATGAGAAGACGCTAGAGAAGCCTCAAATGTTACTGAGTGAAATGCACTGGACTATAATTAGGGCCTGTCAGAGCTGTGTCATGACCCTAAATGACCAGTTCCTGGTGTCAAAGTTCAAACTGACAGTTCTTGTTCCAGAACCAGATAGTTTAAACAAAAGAGAGAAACATTAAAATGGAGCCCAGTTAGAGATGATCTTGACTCCATAGTTTGGCACTCACCAACCACTGAGAAGGACAGAAAGGCTCCAACGTGTTTCTGGGTTTGTTGGGCATGAGAGCAGCTTATTTGTTGTTGGGTCCCCAAGCATAACATTATGTGGGTATGTGTGTGACTCGCTGGCCATCTGAGAACAGGTGTTGGCTTTCTAAAGCTCGTGGTTCTCCCCAGCATCCAAATTCCTCTCAGGCTCTGTGGGCTTGCCAGGGCTATTATTTGACATTTGTTCAGTTTTCATCTTTTTGAGATAATATGGCAATGCATAAGACCACAGCTGTGCCTCTTCTCAAATCCTTTCCTATTTGGACTTGGTTTTTTCCTGATGAGGAGAAATTTACCATAAAATATGATGTCTTCTGGGTATGGCTGGCAGAGCCAAATAAGATGGCAGTGTCACCTGGCTTTTAAAGAGGCTTAAATACTGACAGGCCAGTTTACAAGCCTCACATATTTTGTCACTGACACCAAGCTGGGAAAGAAGCTAAAATATTTTGATCACTGGGTATGGGCCTTTGTGGCAGATGGTCTCTTCAGCAGTATTCCATTTGGGGGGTCAGTTGGGGAGAGAGGAGGATATCCAAATAGAATATATAAAGTCAAAGAGATACAAACTTGGCCTCATTTTACAGGGTTTTATGCCAAAGCTTGGAACACCCATGTGTCTCCAGTCCAACCAGTAGAGGTTCCCTGTCTGAACAGTGTGACAGGGATGACAGTTCATTTAAACAGTCTGCTGGGACAATTTGCTGTGGTGGAAACCGAGGAGCCAGGGAGCTTGAACAAGATGAGAAAATGCGTATGCCCATACCATCGGGCCTGAAGGGGGTGGGCTTGCAGTTCTGCCAGCATAAACCATTAGTAGGAAGAATGTTGTCAGAGTCATGTGTCTATGGAAAAGGCTTTGAGAAATGCAGCCAAGAAAAGAGCTGAATCATCTGACTTCACCTTAGGTGACTTTGCATAGGACTGAAATCCCCAGCGCAGCTTCCTGTCCTAGGACCTGGATACTGCTGGCTGACCAGCTGGCTGGCAGGAGTCCAGAGACGGAGCTGCCCAGAAGGTTCGGCCCCACCCCACTCTCACCAAACAACCATTATGATAACGCAAATGCACTCAGAAAAACCATGGGACACTACAATCTACCAAGCAGAACTGGGGCTCTTTGAGGCCATAGGACTCTGCCAATTCCAGCTCACTCAGTTTTCTGTCTTGATATTATTTATTTATTTGCCTGGAAACTGCAGGGGTTTTTTTGTGAAAACTCTTAGGCAGAGGCAAGAAAATCATTTTGGGGAAAATCATTTTTCCCAATGGCCCAGTGGGTACAGAAGTTGACAGAGGGAGGGCCAGAGAAGTATATCAGTGTCAATTATAATGGTTCACCATTGCCCACTGGGCCTCCGGGTTGAAGATATCTTTCCTGGTCGGCTTTAGTCTTTGGTGGACTTGAACTTGGACTAACCTTTGTTGTCTCGGACATCAGAGGCCATTTTGTGGACCCTCACAAGGTGAGCTGGTGAGCCATAACACGCCAGTGCCCACCTGATGACCAACTCAGACAACTGTTAGCTCCAGGGATAACATTTCTGAGCAATAGCTATGTGCTAGGACATGTTCCAATCTTAGGGGAAGAGAGGAGAGGAAGCTAGTCCCCAGGGAGCACATTGCTTATAACTTACATAAATCATGATTTGCTTCTTTTGTTCTTGACATAAAAAGACTGACTGAAGCCCCAATGTAATTATGCAGAGCCAGTATTTTAGGACACCTGGTTTGCAGTACCATCCCCCTTAACTATACATAAGAAGTGACAGCAAGAGAAGATGAGTCAGAAGATGAGTTTTCTTTCTTTGGTACACACATAAATAAGTGATAACATAGAGTACATTACAGTTTAGTGTGCTTACACTAATAAGTAAACTAATGTTTACTAAACATTACATTAAAGTGCTTCACTTTCACTTGTAGATTTTATCTTGGCAACAACAAGCATGGATGCCTCTATTTTACAGATATGGAAAATGAGTTTAAAAAGGTTAAGTGATTTACTCAAAGCAAGACAGTTCATTACTAGAGAGCTGGGACAAAAAGGCACACACTTAGTATTTCTGAAACAAAGCTTGGCATGCCTAGTCCTTTTCCACAGCTGCTTTCACTTTTGGAGAGAACGTGCAAAGTGAGTACACCACTGTGAAACCTGTAGATTTTTAAGTGGGGAACTTTTAAAATGGAAATAGCCTAGTACAAAATGAGGCTAATTTTCCCTCTTTGCAGAGAGAGAGATTAGCTCGGGAAAAGCTGTAGCAGCAGCCAGGATGAGTCCTATCTGAACAAGAGACATCCTTTCTTTTTTTTTTTTTTTAACTTTGCATTACATTTAATAAAAGTTTAGGGAGATCTTTGTGGTATATTAGTGAACTTACTTGTGGAAATTTAGCCATGTACATTGTGTTGGAGAGGCACCAAGAGTTCAAGAATTCTTACAATTTGAGTACACAATTGCCTTACATGTAGGCATAGTGGCAGCCATTTCATTACAGTGAGAAACAGAAACTACTTTTATAGAGCTGTATGCCTTCCCCTCTTTTTTGTTTTTATTACACTTATATATGTTACATACTTAACAACATATTATTATAATTATTACTTCTGAGACATCCTTTCTGTCCCTCCCTCCCTGCCTATCCGCCCCCCCCACACACACCCAGCCTTCTGGAGCAGAGAGGCGACTGGAGGAAAGGGTATTTTTGCGTTATCTCTGGCACATGTTGCCAATCAACTTTCAACCCTTGCTGCAGTTGTACAGTTTAGGTCCTGGGTAGGAGGTAAGACAGGAACTTTGAGTTTCTCTGTCTTTCCTGAAGCTTCCAATAGAAGCTGCTAGAAAACTGAAAAGGGGGATGTAAGATGTTCAATTCTCTTCTATTTTTACTTTCAACTTTTTATATAACTTCAGACCTACAGAGAAGTAACCCAAATAATATACAGAATTCCAATATATATTTCACCCGTTGTTAACATTTTATTTTCCTTCTCTTTCTTTTTTTCTATACACACACAGATGGATGTATCTATCTATATCTATCTATTACAATGCATAATTTTTCTGAACTTTATGAGAGTTGCTGATATAGTACCTTTTATCTCTGAATACTTTACTGTGTGCTTCCTAAAAATCAGGACATTTTCTTACATAACAATAATGTAAATATCAAACTTAGGAATTTAACCTGGACACAATAATATTACCTATAGACATTATTAGCTGTTGCTAGTTGTCCCGATATTGTCATTTGTAACATAAAAAACTACTAAATCATGCTTTGCCTTCAAGAGCCATGTCTTTTTAGTTGTCTTTGATCTGGACATTTCTCAGTCTTTCCTTTAGCCTTGATATTTTTGAAGAGGACAAGTCAGTTATTCTGTAGACTGTCTCTCAGTTTGGGTTTGTCTGATGATTCATTCTGGTTGCATTCTGGAAGTGAAGAAAAATGTCAATAATAAAAGTGTAAATAAATAAATATCCCAGATTGAAAGGTTGTTTCTTTTCTCTTTTTCCCCCCCTATTTTACTGTTTTCCATCACTTAGTGTCAATTTTCTTTAGACCAAGAACTCTATATAAATGCTCATTTTTTAACTAATATATCCTGCTTTGTCACTCTTTTAAAATTTTCTCACCACTCTCTCCTTTTTTGAAGTGTAACGTGTTTGATCCTTTGTCTTCTTTTCATTAGTTTCTTGTGTATTTCCCAGAATTTTTTTGCATGTCCAATATCCCTAGATGTGTAAACTATACTCCTTTCCTTATGGACTTCCTTAAGTCTTTTTTGTACCACTCTTAAAACACTCTTCTGTTTCCAGTGATTGTTTCTCATTTGGTTAGTGAAGTGACACTAAGGGCATGAATCCATGTGGTATTTAGCAAAGTGTATAAGCCTTATGACATCTCTTGGAAACGAGCTCTGAAAGTCTAGAGTCATTAGCAGGGCCGGGGCGGGGTGGGCTGGCCAGAAAGTGCAGTGTGGAACAAGTAGGCTGCACTCATTTGGAAGTGAAGCACTTTCTGCTTCTTTTTAATGCTGGTCTTTTGAATGCTGCCAGAGAAGGTGGCTGGCAGAGGAATTGAGAGCAGCTTCCTGGAGTTTTCCATGTCCCCTTCCTCTACCAACTCATCATACACACCCCATCACACACAACAGGGTAAATACAAAGGAAGAAGAGGAATTATCAAGAGTATGTTCTGAAATTACTGCAGAAAGAGAAGCTCCAGTCTGGAGGGTAGGAGAAAATAGAATGCAGATACATCCATTCTGATCTTACTGTTTTATCATGGGATGCTGGTTAGGGACAGTGACAAAAGAGAGTGAGGTTGTGGAAGTTAACAATTTGCTGTAGAGAGAAAAGGGTACTGTAGAAAAGGTACAGTAGTTTAAAATGAAGTGTGTATTTCCTATGCCCCACAGACTTGGAAATGCTTACAAGTGGTATCATACAGAGTGATTGTGTGGGTTGTCTCTGACTCATGCCCACCCTCCTGCATACTTACTCCTGGAGATGATGTATCAGAAGACAGGTCAACATGACATAGGTTGATTAATGGGCTGTTATCTAAAGGTTATTAGAACTATTGCTGTAGAGCCAAGTTTTACTCCTTCCTTTCTATTGTTAATTCAAAATTTAGGATCTATAATTTGGAAGGAAACAGAAAGTGAGTGATGGAGGCCCTGTGAAAATACAGATTCCCTTATTTTATGTTCCTGAGTTCTTCATACTAGATGTGTTTGTCTGCACATAAGACAGGGAGCAATGATGTAACTCAATGATGTTGAAGGATTCAACTGCTAAAGGTCACAGACATAGAACCAAATTTTGGTTATAAAAAGAAGAAACTAAAAACATTTTTACATGAATAAAAATGCTATTTGCACCTTTACTCTGTAATAACCTCTTTCTCATTTTATTCTTGACCTTCCATATGTTTATACTGGTCTTTATCTGTTTTAGTGCAGGGTCATATGAACTTTCAAAGTTTTAATGTTTTCACATACTTCAGAAGTCAATTCAATTCACACTGACTTAGCCTCTAGTATGCCTAAGACACTGGACCAGGTGTGGTGAAGCACACAATAAAAACCAAAACATGGTCTCAGCTCCAACAGCATCCTCTTTCAGTATAGGGAGAGCAAGCTAGGATCTTGGAAATGAGCAAACACAACAAAGTAAGAAAACTCAGGGGAAGTCAGCTTGGCTTCCTCATGTTCAGAGGCAAAGTCCCAGTAGAAAATGCTCCTAGCTCCTTCCAAGTCCCTCTTAGCCTGAAACACTCTACACTCACAGCTTGTCTTTCTGTCTGCAAAAAAGGAGAAGAGAGGTGAGGAGGTTTTATTGATGAAACAGAAAATAGGGGTCAAATCACCCAAGTCTCGTGTTTCTAGAACTAGGAAATCTAAGGCAAATCAGATAAAGTTTTACAAACATAAAACATCTTTGTACATAAAGATATTGAGAAGCAGTAATGATATGGCCTAGCACTCATCATTTTTAGTTCTTAAACATCTGCCCAGTTTAAAACTCAAACTTGAGTCTGGAGAGTTTTTCAGAGGGCCCTATAGGGACCACTCCAGGATGGCGTTCCCTGCTGTGGAAGAGCAGGAGGTTGAATCTGGTCAAGCAGCTTCCAAGCCCTCAGTTCCTACCTCCGAACGTCTTTGCTCCCAGGCAGCACTCTGGAGTGGGGCACTCAGGCATATGGACCCCTCAGAATGCAGGGTATGCAGGTTGTCTTGTTGGCCGCCTCTTCCTCCTTCTACTCTGCTACTTCCAATTTCTTCTTTCTTGGGTCAGGTAGTCACAAATTGATCAAAAAGTTAGCTTTCCAAATGCCAACTTCCCCTTCTAATAGAAATCCCTAGTCTTTTCAAGTGATTCATTTGATGCTGTTTTAGTCTGTTTGGGCTGCTGTAACAAAAGACCACAGACTGGGTAGCTTACAAACAACAGAATTTTATGTCTCACAGTTCTGGAGGCTGAGAAGACCAAGATTAAGGCCCCTGCAAATTCAGTGTCTGGTGAGGACCTACTTTCTGTCTTATAGACCACGTCTTTTCACTGTGTCCTCACATGCTGGAAGGGGTGAAGTAGACCTCTGGGTCTTTTTTATAAGGGCAGTAATCCCATTCATGAGGGCTCTGTCTGCATGCCGTAATCACCTCCCAAAGACTCCACCTCCAAATAACATTTTATTCAGGATTAGGTTTCAACATATGAACTTTTGGGGAACACAAACTTTCAGTTTGTAGCAGTGTCCCACCTACCTAACCCCTCCCCAACTTAGTTAAAGCCCCTTGGTGGGAGGAAAAAAACTATAGTCATGCCATCTCCTTTCCCCCCAGTAAGATGACAACTCACTACTGCGAAGATTTTCTTCTCTTTTTCCTTACCTCTCTTTTGCTTGTATAGACTACAGTTTATAGATGGTCTGGGCAAGTGTTTCTCAAACCTTAATACACATGTGAGATGAGTCACCCAGGGAAATTATTAAAATGAAGATTTTGACTCCACCGTTCTGTGGTGGGGCCTGAGATTCTGCATTTCTAACAGGTTTCCAGGTGAGGTTGATGCCGCTGATTTATGAGCCACATGTTGATGAACAAAGGTCTAATTATTATAGTTGATTGTGGTCAGACAGTTTTTGTTCCTTTTTGGGAGGCCCCGGAGGACTTTGTGGACCTGATTGCTGACTGCACTCCTGCAAATATGTGGTTCTAAGTTTCGGTCCTTGGACTGGGGGGCCCATTGTCAACTTCAGTTGACCCAAAAGTCTCCCTGCGTGCCTTCTTTCACATGTACTACTTTAGTTCATCTTCACATAAACATTAGTGTTATTATCTTTGTTTTGCAAATGAAGAAACAGAAGCTTTGAGAAGTTAAATAACTCATTCAAGCTTACATAGCTATATATATAAAACCAAGGAAAAAACTTAGTTCTGTCTAATCTCTCTTCAACCTTTTTCCCCAAGGGTTATTCTTAAACCAACAGTATCTCACACCTTGGTCCAATTTTCCAAAACTGCCATGGAGTTTCTTTGCTGTAATAATAATAATAATAATAATAACTTAAGTTTATTAAGCATTACTAAGTGCCAGGCCTAGTGCTGAGGACTTTGCCTGCAATATCTTATTAATTTTCACATCTACCCAAAGAGCTAGGTACTTAGACTTGAAGAAGTTAAGAAAGTAAAGAAGCTGAGATTAGAACTATAAGCTGCTTCAGTCCAAAGCCCAAGCTGTTAAACAACCCTGGGAGCTGGGAGCTGGGAGCTGGTATATATTGCTACAGAAATATCTTTTTTGTTTTAACCCCAGAAAAATAGAGATAATTCCAGTGGGCTGCAGAAAGAAGTAAGGCTAGAGAGGTGGATATTAGTAAGATAATTCTGCAAGTTGTAATGAAGAGATTTGCCCCCAATTAACTGGACTTTTCTATAAACTTCCCATACACATTCACAGAGATGCGATGATAAATTTTTAGATCTGAACTGAACTATTGCATGGACTTAAGTGTTTGGCATTTCATGAGCTGGTGTTCCTGGAAGCACACATTTCTGCTAATTTGTGGTATGAGTTGGGGTTTGTCACTTATAAAATTGTGAGGTTTTTTTTCCACTTGTAAAATGTAGAAAATCATCATCAAATTGAAGATCTGATAGCCCAGTGGCCTGGGAATGTGAGGTGCAGAGAGTTTAAGTGACTTTTCCATGCTGACCAGGAGATAATTGTGGGGCTTGACGCAGAATCCAGGTCTCCTGGTGTGCACTTCAGGTTTTATTCAACCAGCCTGTGCTGTATCTCCCTTTGCACCTGCCTTTGGGAAAATGTGCTGGTTCTGACCTGGTCTCTATAACCTGTTAAACATCCCTCAAGGAAATGGGTATGTTAAGTCTCTACTCTGCAATTTGTACAACTTCTGCTCTCTGAGGCCAACTCTTTGCCAATAGGTGACTTCTTGGAAGGCACCAGGGGGCGCCAGCACAGGGCATAGCCACTCCTGGAAATGTGAGCCTGCTCTTACTCTGTACCTATATGCTTGTGTTCGGGCATCCTTTCGCCTTTAATGAGAGTTTGCAATGACAGGATTGGAACAGATTGCTGACATTATGGCAGCCAGGATATAGTCAGGAGGAACTTGGCAGTGCTCGTAGGTGTTATGATGCTGGCTCTTTGCTCAAGGGCAAGAATAACAAAAGGAAAATTAGGGATGAAATGGAGAATAAGAGGTAAAGTCAGAAAAGTTCAGAAGATGAAACTGGTAGCAGTAAACACATTGGAAATTTTTTGAGGCTTATATACTTTGAGTCCTTGGTGACTGAAGACATAGCCAAGAATTGCTTCAGTGATATTCCTTCATAAATCTGCATAATAATCTCTTAGTGGGGATTTGGTGAAATTACAAGTATTCATTTACTAAATTGGGTTCAGTGTCTGTATCATGCACACCATATGAATATTCAGTGCAGTGAATGCTTCCCAAGCTATGTTGAAGTTAACACATAAGCTGAATATAACTCAAGTAGAACTTAAAACTGCATGCTTATTTTAACCTAACAGAGGTCCTGGTGTCTTAAAGAATTGGACCCATCCCCACCCCTAATATGTTGATTAATACTTATTCTATTAAAACAAAATGTAAAGACTTTTCAGTATTTGTATGTGATTTTTGGCATAGTTTTCTTTATAATAGGGGATTATACCCAGGGCTAAGAATGGTTCCTTAGAACACAGTGGCAGCCACCAAGCAGATTCGGGAAGAATGTTTAATTGCAATGCTCAGTAATAACAAAAGAGGAAAAGTTCAATGAGAAGAAATGGTTATTACGAGACAGAGGTCTGTGCTGAGTGGAGGGGGTACAGTGAGACTTTTCTAGACCATTGACGTTGGCTGTAGCTAAAAGTGCCTTGGCAGCTGATGGGCATGTTCCCTTCAAACTTTTTGTATTCTTAAGCAGCTCAGTTGGCTTTCCAAGTTAAGCATACAGAATTACTTTTATTTCCAAAATTTGCATTTTTTTCCTGAAATGAAAACTATTACTGATTTTCAGAGAAGATTTGATCACCTGCAGTTCTGTATAAGAAAATAGCACTTAACTAGGAGTCAGGCATTTTGAGTTCTTGTCCAAGACTCTGTGACAAACCAACTGTGAAACCTCAAACAGCTAATTAGTCTCTTTGAGCCTCTTTCACCTATGAAATTTTCCATGATATTCTGATTATTAACATAGATATATTTAAAATATTCCTTTGGGAATATTCCTGGTCATAATATTTTATTTTACTCTAAAATATAATCTGATTTTAGATCTACAGTGTGTGGTCAAATGTAGTATGTGAAATTCTATTGGTAGTTTTTATACTTATTTTATGGAAGGTATTGTACTAAATGTGCTTCATATGCAAAATGTCAGCAGATAAGATACTTTTATTTATTTATTTATTTTAAAAAGTTTTTTTCCCCCAATCTGTTCTCTGTATCTATGAGCTTGTTTTTTTTTTTTAAGATTCCACTTCCAAGAGAGATCATACAATATTGTTTGTCTTTCTCTGTCTGACTTATTTCACTTAGCATAAAGCCCTTGAGGTTTATCCATCTTGTTGTAAATGGCAATAAGGTAGCTTTATTATTATCTTCACTTTATAGATGGAGAAGTTGAAGCTCAGAAAGTTTAAGTCACTTGCACAATATCATATAGTTAATAAGTAGCAAAACGATTGCAAACTGAAATTTCTCTGACACCAACAAGCGCTCACCATCCTGCACCTCCTTCTTT
The DNA here is from genome assembly GCF_025265405.1 of Mesoplodon densirostris. Taxonomy (NCBI): domain Eukaryota; kingdom Metazoa; phylum Chordata; class Mammalia; order Artiodactyla; family Ziphiidae; genus Mesoplodon; species Mesoplodon densirostris. The sequence continues at coordinate 231,754,980 of NC_082661.1, forward strand.
TAAGACAGCTTCTGGATGCAGGGTGAACTTCCCGTGTCCATCACTAATGTGTGTTGAGGGAGTTGTCTTGGGTTCTTAACTGAATGTGTTACTCACCTACAAGCGTCTAGAATGAGAGATAGAAGGAGACTGTTGGTTAAAGGACAAAGCCTTGAATTTCAGAAGAGCTAAAAGAAGGAGATGCCCTAGTTCAATATCACTATGCTTAGCAACAGTAAACGATTAGTGAGGTCAGTTTTCCTGTCTTTCAGGATGTTACTTTCATAGCTCTGTGGCTCTGGGGCAAATATGACAGATACAGAAACATATAAGTACAGTTGGGAAGATAGTACATGACAGTAGGTTGCAGATACATAGCAGAACGTAGTCTCACTTGTAACACTCTTGCTTCTTGGGGAAAGCTTTGGAAAGATAATGCAAGGATTTGGGGAAGGAAATAACTGTTAAATCTGAAAGGTTTCTTTTAGCAGAGATAGTATGTGCTGATCAGAAGACGTCGAGGTTGCAGCTAGAGAATTGGGTGTGGAGTTGTCTTGATGATGTAAGACAAGCCAAGTCTGAGGAAAAGAATTTCGTGGTAGTTCTCAAGAGACATGACTAAAATGTCTGGAAAGAGATTCATCAGTCTCAGGTGGTGAGGTGTCAAGATGCCATCCCATTATAAGGAATGCCTTTCAATGGGAATGTTTGTACTTGGAGAGGTGCCAGCAGGGAAACTGTGATGATGGAAATAGCTATGACTTGCCAAAGAAAACTAAAGAAGAAAAAGAATAAAAAAGGTCTCTGGGGATTCTTATAACTCTTGAGAAGACTCAAGAGTATTTTGGAGAGGTAGAAGGTGAGATTTATTATGTCAAAGTAGAAAGACCTGTAGAATATTATTATGTTGGAAAGCAAGCTTTGACAATTGCCTGAAGGGGTTAGGAGAGACCAAAGTGGTCGGGGCAAATTGAGTTGACATATGTTTCTCCTTGGATATGTTTTATTAACATACTCCATTGGGAAAAGTGTCATTGTTCAGCTACCATAAAGATTAAAGCAAGAATTTTTGACTCTTAAATGTATAAAACTCAACTCCAACATTAGAATGAAGGTCTTTCTGCCTTCACAGGGCAAATAGAGAAACAGTCATGTGCAAATGAAGCTGTCCCTCTCATACTATTTAGAGTCAAAATATACTTTTTTTTTTTTGTAAATTTTGCCTGGACAGCATGAGTGGACACAGCCAATCCTCCCAGGTGTGTCCTTGGAGGGCAGATTTGGGGGAGGGCCATTTCCTTTTTTTTTTTTCTTAACATCTTTATTGGAGTATAATTGCTTTACAATGGTGTGTTTGTTTCTGCTTTATAACAAAGTGAATCAGTTATACATATACATATGTCCCCATATCTCTTCCCTCTTGCGTCTCCCTCTCTCCCACCCTCCCTACCCCACCCCTCTAGGTGGTCACAAAGCACCGAGCTGATCTCCCTGTGCTATGTGGCTGCTTCCCACTAGCTATCTATTTTATGTTTGGTAGTGTATATATGTCCATGCCACTCTCTCACTTTGTCACAGCTTACCCTTCCCCCTCCCCATATCCTCAAGTCCATTCTCTAGTAGGTCTGTGTCTTTATTCCTGTCTTACCCCTAGGTTCTTCATGACATTTTTTTCCCCTAGATTCCATATATATGTGTTAGCATGTGGTATTTGTCTTTCTCTTTCTGGCTTACTTCACTCTGTATGACAGACTCTAGGTCCATCCACCTCACTACAAATAATTCAATTTCATTTCTTTTTATGGCTAATATTCCATTGTACATATGTGCCACATCTTCTTTATCCATTCATCCGATGATGGACACTTTGGTTGCTTCCATCTCCTGGCTATTGTGAATAGAGTTGCAATGAATATTTTGGTTCATGACTCTTTTTGAATTATGGTTTTCTCAGGATATATGCCCAGGAGTGGGATTTCTGGGTCATATGGTAGTTCTATTTGTAGTTTTTTAAGGAACCTCCATACTGTTCTCCATAGTGGCTGCACCAATTCACATTCCCACTAGCAGTGCAAGAGTGTTCCGTTTTCTCCACACCCTCTCTCAGAATGGGAGAAAATATTTGCAAATGAAGCAACTGACAAAGGATTAATCTCCAAAATTTACAAGCAGCTCATGCAGCTCAATAACAAAAAAACAAACAACCCAATCCAAAAATGGGCAGAAGACCTAAACAGACATTTCTCCAAAGAAGATATACAGATTGCCAGCAAAATATACATTTAAATAAAAACGATCTAATTCTAATATCTTTATTTTTGTTAAAATTGTGAATGTCATTATGGTAAAGTAAGAAAATGTCAATGTAAATCAGGGAGTAAAACATAAATCAGGGGGTCATTAGAAAAGGTTCTAAGCATAGTATTATACTGTTCATGATGCCATTTGTAAAGTCAGAGGACAGAAAACAGGATACTCCTTCCGTATTTTGATAAGTCTTGTAAGAATGAATGCAGGCAGCAATCTTTGGAAATAGGTATCCGGGGTTAGATGGGACTTCACTATGCTCTGCTTAGCCAGCTAACAGAGCATGGAGCTCAGCCCCAGTGAGATCAGAAAACTATTTATGGTCCTTGGTGACTTTACTTAGATTACAAATGAAGCATCCTGATTTCAGGAAACAACATTCAATAGGAGGCCTGACCTTTTGCAGGCAAGGAATGAAGCTGGAAAAATGCCCCCTTAGGCCAAAACATTTTCAAACAAGTTGACTTATGTTCTTTAATTTAAATGGTTTTGTTTCAGCAAACATTTTTGGTTCATCTAAAAAACAAATGATTAAAAAAATACTTTGAAAAATAACAACAAACAAGCAAAACAAGGGAATTTTTAAGTTTCTTCTCTGGAACCTTCTCCTTTGTTAAGGTCACTTCTTCTGTGGGTATAATTATCAGGTCAGTAAGCTGCAGCCATGAAAGACTGCAAAAGCAAATGGAATTTTCTGATTTAAAAGGCAAAGTTGGTTCATCTTGATTTCTTACATTTCATGTATAATACATTGAATTTAGTGTTTATAAACAATTTGGGGTAACATGTCTAGACAAAATAATTTTCCATGTTGCAATCTTTCAAATGGAAATGGCTAGGTGGCATGCCCTTGCCAGCATTCAATAGTCCTTTTAATTGTTCTAAAGGGGCTACAAATTTTTGAGCCAGAGACCTATAGAGGCTTCAAACTTTTCATCAAATGCCTGTCTTGGCTTCCTTTGACTTCAGCAGAACTTATTTTAACACTGGTTTAACAACAACTGGCCATATCCAATGATCTTGAAAATTATTTGGTGGGTAGTAGGTGGAACAATTCATATGAACATTTTCATTTAAAGTTTAGTAAGCAGAAGTTAAATGCTTTATGAAGGAGACTAAGTTATAATAGAAAGTTAAATTTTTAAGAAACAAAAGGATGGATATGTTGTGATTTGTTGGAAAAAGAATAATGGATTTGATCCTGAGTTTCAAATTTCCCATGACTGAGTGATTTACTGAAGGCCATATATTTACAAGTATTTATTTGTCTATAAAGTGGGAACAATAATTCCATCCTGCCCTATGTTAGAAAAAAATAACATGTAAATGGACATTGAGATCATGAGATTAAAAATGCTGTATAAATGTGAATAATAAAGTCATTTAAATTGAATCCAACTGAAATTTTACTTTTTAAAAGGATTTTTACATATGAATTCAATCAATTGAAATTTTAAAACCATATAGCAACATACTCTGAAGGAAGTTCTTCTAGGAAGCTGAGCTTTAGTCTAATGGCTGTGAAAAAAAAAATAGAGAAAAGTCAATAGATTAACTTTCATCTAGGACATGGTTCTGTCTTTTTTTTTTTCCAAATAAGAATTGTTTTATTTTATTTTTAAAATTTTATTATTTTGAATTTTTGAATTTTATTTTATTTTTTATACAGCAGGTTCTTATTAGTTATCCATTTTATACATATTAGTGTGTATATGTCAATCCCAATCTCCCAATTCATCACACCATCACCCCACCACCACCACTTTCTCCCCTTGCTGTCCATACGTTTGTTCTCTACATCTGTGTCTTAATTTCTGCCCTGCAAACTGGTTCATCAGTACCATTTTTCTAGGTTCCACATATATGCGTTAATATATGATATTTGTTTTTCTCTTTCTGACTTACTTCACTCTGTATGACAGTCTCTAGATCCATCCACGTCTCTACAAATGACCCAACTTCATTCTTTTTATGGCTGAGTAATATTCCACTGTATATATGTACCATATCTTTCTGTTATGTCTTGACCTCAAGTTAGAACCAGTATTTCTAAGAGTTTTAAATGACTGTTGATATGTGGGAAGAATTCTGCGATATAAGTGCATAATATGGTTATTAGTTCCTCCATATAAAAAAAAGCACCTATGGGACTTCCCTCATGGTGCAGTGCTTAAGAATCCGCCTGCCAATGCAGGGGACACAGGTTCAACCCCTGGTCTGGGAAGATCCCACATGTCATGGAGCAACTAAGCCCACATGCCAAAACTACTGAGCCTGCGCTGTAGTGACTGCAAGCCACAACTACTGAGCCCACACACTGCAACTACTGAGACCACGTGCCACAACTACTGAAGCCTGCGCACTGCAACTACTAAAGCCCGCATGCCTAGAGCCCATGCTCTGCAACAAGAGAAGCCACTGCAATAAGAACCCCATGCACCACAACGAAGAGTCCCCCCACTTGCCGCAACTAGAGAAAGCCCATACGAAGCAATGGAGACCCAATGCAGCCAAAAATTAAAAAAAAAAAAAATTTAAGCACTTATTATGTGCCTCCTGTGTTCCAAGCAACCTGCTAGGCACTGGGAATACCACGGGAGGGAAAAAAGAGATGGTCTTGGGCCTAGACCCAGGCCGTCATGGAGCTCTGACTTGAGTCTCCATTTTCCATGGCAGCTAGAAGAATTATCAAAATTCCACTGATGAACAGGTTATGAGAAGCCAGAGCATCATCATATAAAAAGTTTCCAGGACTCTAATGGTGAGTTCTAGACTATGGACTCAAGATAAGAAGTTGTAGAGCATGGCCAATGGACAAATTAAGGAGCATGTTGTGATGTGTATTCTGCTGCTGCCTTTCTGTTGGTTAGTTGGTTGGTTTTGTCCAGCTTGTCTACAGCCCTTAAAACTTCAATGCTGAGGATAATATAGAAATGCAAAGTCTGAGTTGCTCTGTAACCAGGTAATATAAGGAGCTGATAACCTTGGAGGATTTGGAAACATTAAAGATAATTTTTCAGGTCCTCCATCTGAAACATGAAATTCATTAGAGGGGTCTGAAGACCACAGAGAGGATTTTCCACCCCCATATGAGGAAGGCAAATATATCATGTCTGCCTGACTTCAAGTAAAATGAGGAGACTCATTTGTACAGTTATAATGATCTTCTCTATGCAGACATTAGAAAGGGGAGGTGATGAATGCATAGCCTGGATCACAGACAACTTGTCTCTGCCTCTTATCTAACTTCACACAAAGTTGGCAATTTTTAGCTTGTTTTTCTATTTGGATATTGGGGTAGGTGAGTATGGGGGGTTATTTCCTCTAATGTCTTCTTGTTGTTAGGAGATCTGTTGAGATAACCCATCAAATTTGTTCTCATCTCTGAAGTAATCCTGAGTCCTTTCTGAGGAGACTGAGAGATTTACAGAGTAAGGAAGACCTCTCACTTTCACGTCATGTGCTCACGGTGCGTCACGTCAGGCCGTTTAGAATTAGTGAAGTTGTATAATCTTGGGTTTTCTTGCAGTTAATCCTAGTCCAATTTACCTCATTAATTTGATCTTAATGAGTTCACCAGCAATGATTTAATACAACTTTGAGGAACAGCTTTCTTTAGTCTTTAATTCGCGACAGTTCCCCTTCTATTTGGCAGTACATTAATGGAAATGGAAAATTGCCTCATTCTAAATGTCAGAATAATACTGCACCAAAAACAATTCAGTCATGTCTTTCAAACCACGCACATATGGTTCATCACCAAATGTCACTGTGCTTCCCCACTACCCCCCATGCCCCCTCCCGCCTGTACCTTCCCTCTGTATTTTCTTTCTGTTCGCCTGTCTCTGGTGATCATTGTTTGGATTAAGTTTCTAACATATTTGCATAAGCTTCGTTTCTCCTGTTGTCCAGGAACCAGTTCTCATTACACTGGTTTTACCCAGATCCTTGGAATTGGCAGAGTTCACAGATCAGGTGAAAGCTATTGCTTTTAGTATAGCAAATGTCTTTCATCTGCTCTCAAAATTGAAAAAAAAAAGTCTATGTGAAGTGTCTTCAAAATAATTTTTGTCCATAAATTTTGGACTGTTTTGTGAAGTTCTCTAAGTAAAGCTATACTCCTCACTCTGTCTACATCAAGGCATGCTTTTCTTTTTTCTTTTTTTTTCCCTAGCACCACTGTCAAGCAAGTGTCTCTCTAGAACAAACGCTTTTCTTGAGTATTTTAGTTGTGATTTATTGGGTAAGTTCATAATGAGAACACAGCACAATTTCTCTTGCACTTTAGGATACAAACTTTAAATTGCAAATCTTAATTCACTAATATTTAAAAGACATTTCAATGAATTTTAAAAATTAGTCTAAAAGCTAAACTACCTAAAGACTCTCCATTTTTTTGTAAAGAGAAAGTTGAAAGGTAAAGCAATTTCCAAAGTTATTGATCAAGCATCAACTTTCATGGTTTAACCTCTAAAGAGGTTTTTTTTTTTTTTTTTTTTTTTCTTTTTTTTTTTTTCGGTACACGGGCCTCTCACTGTTGTGGCCTCTCCCGTTGCGGAGCACAGGCTCCGGACGCGCAGGCTCAGCGGCCATGGCTCACGAGTCCAGCCGCTCCGCGGCATGTGGGATCCTCCCGGACCGGGGCACGAACCCGTGTCCCCTGAATCGGCAGGCGGACTCTCAACCACTGCGCCACCAGGGAAGCCCTAAAGAGTATTTTAAATGATAAATTTTTCTTTCTGTAAAGGGCCCCTTCTTCAGATAATATCTGAAGGAAAATGAAATATTAAGAAAAAAGAATCTCCACTTTAAATTGTGTATTTTTTTACATCTGTAGATTTATGGTACTTGTCTGAAACTAGATTTTTGAATATTAATTAACTTATTGGTTTTGCTTTTTCTTTCTACCAGCAAGCTGACTCATCTGTTAAGTATGAATATTTTAATTCAAGTAAATCTTTTCTACAGATGGAGGTTCACTTGCTGAGGCAGTCAAAGGGTCATCAGAGGTTGACCTGTAGTTTTGCATTACAGAGATAGGATCAGAAGGCACTAGGATATTACTTGATTTCTCGGTGTTTCTTTTCTTCTATCTAGTGGCAGATATTTAAGAAATTTGCCAGTTTTACTCGGTAGAGACTATATCACTACTATCATAAGAATTATATATTTTCCCTGGTTTATTTCGCATCCATTTTGTGATAGGTGCCTTACACAAGTTATTCAATCTAACTTTCCTGAAAACAGTAAAGTAGGTTTGAAAACAGTTTTCACAGAGGTTTAAAGAGCTGTCTGACATTATAGAGAAGGTGTGTATGTGGATACATGCTTTTCTGACTCCACACTTTTTCTATTATCTGTGCTATTTACCCTAGAGCAGAAAAGGACATAAAGAATCTATTATCCACTTCCCTTCATTATCAATAGTCATCCAGCCTTTACTAGAGGCTGGCAGTCCTCACATCCTGAGGCCGGCTAACCATTGCTGAACAGCTCTATTGACAGACTATGATTCATTATATTACAACTGAAGCATGTCCTATACTTTTGCCCATTGCCTTTCTTCTACATTTTATAACAACACAATTAGTCAAATCTTCCTCCATGTTATACCTTCAGCTGATTGAGGACACTACTGACACCCTAAATTGATTTTTCCTCTGGGTGAAACCTTTCCAATTCCTTGCTTCAGGGTCTTTCATAATGAAATTACTACAGGGCACAATAGCCCGTACAAAATCTGAACCAGTATAGAATAAAAGAGTACTTAATTTGGGCATTATATTTTTTTACATGTAAACTCAGATGATAGTGAGTGTGTGGGTGTGTGTGTATGTATGTGCGAGCCTGAATTATATAGGTTTAGGATCAAGTAAAAAATAAATGGCAACATAAATTTCTAGGACCTGGATCACTATCCTGACTTTTTGAACCCAATATAAAACTTTACACTCTTTGTATCAGTTTATACACACCAACTTGGCCAATCAGTATAATTTTTAATATGTTTGCATCATTTGATGCTTGAATTCTCTCTTTTCCCCCAAATCTTTCTGACATCACTACATTTCATAGAATTTTTTTTTCCTATATTGTCAGTGAAGTAATTGATGTAAATTTCAAACTAGGCCATACTTAAAACAAATTTCTAGAACATGACCCCATGGGCTTTCCCCTCCAGGTCAGCCCATCAGATTGGCTGTCATATAGGATTCACTGAGTCCTCCTGAACCCTCCAAAAAAATAGAGGCCTCCCCTAAAGCCTCTGCCTCTGTCTTCATATACCACTTAAGCCAACTTTTTCTTGTGATCTTTAGTTTTTTTGTTTTGTTTTGTTTTTAAAGTCATATCTGGATGTTCAACTTCATGCCACTATTCTGACTTATTGTTTGTTCTAGGTTCTCTGCGTGTGATATTCATCTTTGGTTTTACAGCCCATTTGTTCACATATTATTAATTCACAGGTTAAGTAAAACACACAAAAACATGTTCATTTACTGGAAACTTTCTATGTGTATTTAAAAGCACAGGCCAGGTACTCTGCACACTTATAAATACACCAAAGTGTATTCCCTGGGATTTCTTTTTAAAGCTGAGTTCAGTCAGTTGCACCATGCATAGACACAAAGGATCTTTGGATTCCTCCCTCTTTTTTTTTTTAACATCTTTATTGGAGTATAATTGCTTTACAATGGTGTGTTTGTTTCTGCTTTATAACAAAGTGAATCAGTTATACATATACATCTGTTCCCATATCTCTTCCCTTTTGTGTCTCCCTCCCTCCCACCCTCAGTATCCCACCCCTCTAGGTGGTCACAAAGCACCGAGCTGATCTCCCTGTGCTATGCCGCTGCTTCCCACTAGCTATCTATTTTACGTTTGGTAGTGTATATATGTCCATGCCACTCTCACTTTGTCACAGCTTACCCTTCCCCCTCCCCTATCCTCAAGTCCATTCTCTAGTAGGTCTGTGTCTTTATTCCCGTCTTACACCTAGGTACTTCATGACCATGTTTTTTTCTTAGATTCCATATATATGTGTTAGCATACGGTATTTATTTTTCTCTTTCTGACTTACTTCACTCTGTATGACAGACTCTAGATCCATCCACCTCACTACAAATAACTCAATTTCGTTTCACTTTATGGCTGAGTAATATTCCATTGTATATATGTGCCACATCTTCTTTATCCATTCATCCGATGATGGACACTTAGGTTGATTCCATGTCCTGGCTATTGTAAATAGAGCTGCAATGAACATTTTGGTACAGAACTCTTTTTGAATTATGGTTTTCTTAGGGTATATGCCCAGGAGTAGGATTGCTGGGTCGTATGGTAGTTCTAGTTATAGTTTTTTAAGGAAGCTCCATACTGTTCTCCATAGTGGCTGTATCAATTTACATTCCCATCAACAGTGCAAGAGTGTTCCCTTTTCTCCATACCCTCTCCAGCATTTATTGTTTCTAGGTTTTTTGATGATGGCCATTCTAACCAGTGTGAGATGATATCTCATTGTAGTTTTGATTTGTATTTCTCTAATTATTAATGATGTTGAGCATTCTTTCATGTGTTTGTTGGCAATCTGTATATCTTCTTTGGAGAAATGTCTATTTAGGTCTTCTGCCCATTTTTGGATTGGGTTGTTTGTTTTTTTGTTATTGAGCTGCATGAGCTGCTTGTAAATTTTGGAGATTAATCCTTTGTCAATTGCTTCATTTGCAAATATTTTCTCACATTCTGAGGGTTGTCTTTTGGTCTTGTTTAAAAGACCCTAAATAGCGAAAGCAATCTTGAGAATGAAAAATGGAGCTGGAGGAATCAGGCTCCCTGACTTCAGACTATACTACAAAGCTACAGTAATCAAGACAGTATGGTACTGGCACAAAAACAGAAATATAGATCAATGGAACAAGATAGAATGCCCAGACCTAAACCCAAGCACATATGGTCACCTTATGTTTGATAAAGGAGGAAAGAATATACAGTGGAGAAAAGACAGCCTCTTCAATAAGTGGTGCTGGGAAAACTGGACAGGTACATGTAAATGTATGCAATTAGAACACTCCCTAACACCATACACAAAAATAAACTCAAAATGGATTAAAGACCTACATTTAAGGCCAGACAGTATCAAACTCTTAGATGAAAACATAGGCAGAATGCTCTATGACATAAATCACAACAAGATCCTTTTTGACCCACCTCCTAGAGAAATGGAAATAAAAGCAAAAATAAACAAATGGGACCTAATGAAACTTAAAAGCTTTTGCACAGCAAAGGACACCATAAACAAGTCCTCCCTCTTTTCTTTCTCAAAGAGATTCTAAGAGTTTTCTAGGCTATGGCTCAGGGCTCTTTCACCCATTGTTTTGCTCATAAGAGGTGCTCAATACAGGTTTGTGGATCTCAGCCTAACTGAATTCTGATCACTTGTGATTGTCTTCATCAGAATTTCACTTCTAAACCCTTCTATCCTTATTTCTTCCTTTTCAAAATTAGTACCCTTGGGAAGACACCTGCTACTCTTCTTCATCTCTTTTAAAATCTTATCTTTTACAGATTGGAGTCCATTTTGCTTGGCTTGAAACTCCCTTTCATTTTGATCGTCACATCCAGCTTGACCCCATTATGTCCGCAGAATCCTGACACTTCCGTATCACCAATAACGTTTCTTCTGGATACTGAAAGTCGAGGGCAGTTGTGAATAAGCTCAAGATCCTCAAGGAATGATAGTTTCAGCCACATCCATAGTAACTAATACCAACAAGCAAATGAATGATTAAATTTAAAGGAGCTGTTCTGAATGTTAATTTTCTTTTTTAATCCAGGAAAAAGCAGCTCTAACACTTCCTGAGTGCCTCTTCTGTGCCAAGCACCATCCTAATATGTTCATATAAGTTTTCTTTAAAGTATATGAAAGACATTCTGGTCATCTATTGTTTTAAGCAAAATTGTTCTGTTTGTACAGGCTAATTAGAGAGATGAAAGGTAGATCATAAATATTTTCCAGAAGCAGAACGAAATTGAATTCCCCTTTTGAATGTTTCAAGCAATTTGATTGCTTTAAAATTTAAGTAAATTTTATTTACGTAAATACATGCACATGATGAATGCTCAATAATATTAACTGATGACAAAGTTGAGTTAAAACAAAGAACAAACTTTTCATTTCCTGGTTTTTGCCATGACCAGAAGATCAAGTGCCAAATAAAACTATAACATGTCTCGTGATGATTAGCTGGCTGGAACCAGTATATATCAGAGGTTTATCCTCATGAGCAATTTTAAGAGTAAAGAGTTTCAGGTTACATCGTAAATTCTTAGGTACTCACCCACAATGTGTACCTTAGACCTTCTGAGAACTTTTTCTTGTCAGGTAAGTTCTCTGGCTATAAATAGTAAGGTGGAGTGGACAGAAGCTACCCTGCGAGTCAGGGGAACTAGAGTCTAGTATTGCCTTTCATATCATGAATGGCTTCCCCTGGAGGGTGTGTTGGATTCATTACAATAGACCAGTGGATAAGGGCATGGGAGTCAGGTCCAACAGGACTAAACTTGCTGGGACAAAGGCCTGATAGCTGAAATATAGTATCTGCATTAGTTTCTTAGGGCTGTGGTGACTAATGACCACAAACTTGGTGTTAGTGTAGCAGAAATGTACTCTCACACACTTCTGGAGGTTAGAAGTCCAAAATCAATGTGCCAGCAGGGCCATGATCCTATAGAAGGCCCTAGGAAGGGCCTTTCCTGCAATTCCAGTTTCTGGTGAACCCAGGTGTTCCCTGGCTTATAGCTGAGCTACATTACTCCAATCTCCCACTACCAATCCCTACCTCTGCCTTCATAGGACCTTTTTCTCTGTCTCTGTGTGTCCTTTTCTATCTCTTATAAAGGCATTCTCATTGGATTTAGGGCCCACCTTAATCTAGTATGATGTTATCTCAGTTCTTATGTCTGCAAGGACCCTATTTCCAAATAATGTTTCTAAATTCTATTTATTACCAAATTCTAGGTTCCAGTTATATATGAATTTTGGGGGACACTATTCCACTGACCACAATATTTAAAGATACATGGTAACTCTTGATTTAAGCCCATTTCAAGTCATTTATTGATCCATGATTCATTCATTCAACAAAGATTTATCAAAAATGTGATCTATGGCAGCTCAGTACTAAGTATGAGGATGCTGGCCACAAACAAACATGAACCATACTGTTATGGAGCTTACAGTCTAGAAACATCCAAAGGGGTCCACTCAGGTGGATGGGACTCTGCTGTACATGTTCATAAAGTGTTGATCTCCAGATTTACTTGATCATGCATAGTTTTTTTCAGCATGCACTTCTAATGTAAATTTCTGTATTTATTTATTAAAGTATTATATGAGCCACTCTACTGGTACCTATGTATATTATACAACACACCCAAACTATGACTTTAAAAAGAATCAATATAATAAAAGTAAACAGGAATTAAAGTGCTAATATTGTCTTTCAGATCTTATCAGTCATTTTATGCAAGTCATCCTCTTTTGCAAGAATGCTCTCTAGATACCTGTTACATTCAAAGCCTTGGGAGCAATGTCATAGTTCTAGATGTGTCTTTTGTTTGGAGCAACACCTCAACCAGAACTGAGGATCCAAGAGGCAAGCAGTAGCCCCTGGGATATTGGGATGACAAGTGATGTCCAAGTGTCAGCACTGCTCCTCAACCCCAAAGGCAGACTGAGACTCAGGCCAGGCTTCAATCATACAGAAGGAACAAGATACTTATAAAGGCAGGGGTCCAGCTGTAATGGTTTAACAATTATGAGAAAGATTGGGAGAAATCTGAGGTTTATGGATCTGCTGGTACTTGGGTCTATGCTACGAAACTGGTACTTGGATTCTGGACAGAGATCCCAATGTGCTGTCAACATCAGTTATGGATGGCTTGGGATTTGGATGAGGCTGAATCTGAGTGAATTCCTCTGTGTTTGCAACTGGGAAGACAGGGAAATGAAAGGGCTGACACCGTTCCTGCCTCTGACTAACTTGAGGACTTTATAAGAGAAATTTAATCTCATAAGCCTTACTTATCCCAGTAAAATGAAGTTGATAACACTTAAACTATTTGAAATCAGGAAACTTGGATCAGGAAATCTTTTGACATCTCTTCCAGAAATAACACACACCATTGCAAGATCTCAGTGTTGTTCAGTAAATTAAACGTTTACAAAGGAAGGGATGGTTGACTCTTTAAATGAACACAGTTAAAATCTCCTACTCCAAGTTGAAGGAGGAGCATTTTTGGGTAAATTTATTTATTCATGAACTCAGGAGTGTCAAAGAGAACATTAAGCTGTGGAATGTTTTCCTAAAGAGGTGTGGTTGATTCAAAAGTGAATATCTTTGAAGGAACTTGACAGAACAAACAGATGTAAATGCTGCCTTCACGAGCTTTATGTTGTCTGGGAGCAAGGCTGGGACTGTCCCATGTGTTCAGAGGGAGAAGGAGATTTGTTGAGAATAGAGGTAACCAATAAGTGTTTATTAAAAATAGGCAATAGGAGAATGAATACTTACTTAGTGGTTAGAAGAATTTGATTCTCATCTATTATCATTGAGGCAACCCATTTCAATATACCTTTGAAAGTAGTTTCTGCTCATTTTTAACTATTGCGTTAATCCTTTAAAAACTATCAACAGAAATACAACTGTAACGTCCTGACATTTGTGATGATTATTTTAGATAAGACGTGAAATGCCTAGATACTTCTTCTGAGTAATTTTTTTGGGGCCACACCTCGCGGCTTGCTGGGATCTTAGTTCCCAGACCAGGAATTGAACCCAGGACCCTGTAGTGGAAGCACAGAGTCCTAACCACTGGACTGTCAGGGAATTCCCTGAGTAATTTTGTTTAATAAAAAGTACAGGATCACTAAAGTTGAATGATCAATGGGTTGGACATCAGAAAGTCTGGTTCTGCCCTCAGCTCTGCTGTTCTCTGGACTTACACCTTCTGTTTGTCAGGTAAAGTCCCTTTCCCTCTTTGAGAGTCTTTTTCTTTATTTTAAAGTAAAGGGGTTAGAGTGGATCTTCTCTACGTTTCCTGATATAAACGTTCTGTGATTCTATGAGTCACTACAATGCTCTCAGGATTACACTAAGTTCTTCCACCCCTCATCTGCCTGGCTCAGTTGGGCAATTACCTTTCCATTAATACTTTCCTAACTACTCTTTACCTCTGGGAGAGGCACCTGCTCTCTTTTTAGTGTCTTTACTCGATTTTCTATGTGTTTGCACCATAACCTGTGGATCAACCAGGGTTCAGTGCAAGATAGGAAATACCAGTGCTTTTGAGCAGTAGTAGCTGGATGCTCATAGGGTAGGACGAACAGAAGTTAGAAAGCTCCACTGGACATTGATTTGAAGGTCACAGCACCATAAATGCTACCCAGAGGCCAGAAAGTGGTGCTGCTGCCACACCCTCTCCCATGGCCATAAAGCTGGTGACTGGGCTCTGGGGCATGGAGTCCTCTCACTACAAATGTATCTCTATAATCTTGCTTGCCAGTATCAAGAGAGGCAGCAAGATGGTTATCACCTCATGTTCATTTTTAAACTATCATTCAAGTGCACCTGGTGAGCCCTTGTTCAAATGTAGAGACTTAACTTCAGTTACATATGGGAAACATAGGGATCACCTTTTCAATCTCTTCACATAGAAGGAGGGTGGGATTGCAGTTAGGAGGGCTAACCCAAATGTCTACCATAGTATGTACAATGCTTAACATGTTGAACTTATTTATTCTACATGTATGTTCCTACCAGACTGTAAGCCCCCACAAAGGCAGGGGCCATGTCTTATTAACACAAATATCAATAAGTTAGGGAGAAGACAGACCTTGAAAGGATTATAGTCCATTCAGAAAATGTGTATCAACAGTAAACAATGGGAAAAACTAAACAAAGCTATGTGATGGGCTAGTAAAGTCTAGTTGAGAGACCAATGAAGGCTGGAGTGGTCAGAAATCTTAAGAAAAGATACAGATCACAACAGGAGTTTGAAGAATGGTAGAATTTGGATGGACCCAAAGGTAAAGATAAGATGTTCCTATTAAGAGACTCTAATAGCTGGCACCATGGGTGTCTGGAGCTACCTCTTCTTAGTTAGGAAGTTTCTCATATACAAAAATCATTTTCATTTATTCATTAATTCATTTAGCAAATGTTTATTAAGTAGTTACTCGATATGCCATCTATTTTTTCAGGGGCTGGGGGTATAGTGATGAATAAAACAGAAAAAAAAAACAGAGAAGTATTGAACTTTAGTAGATAGAGCAAATATTTTCTGATGTTGTTTGATACTCGCTTTTGTATTTTAGAATATAAAATTGGTTTGTGTGATTGAATAATTCTCCCCTCCTTTTTTTCTTACATGTGTCATTCAAATGGTTCCTAGTACGTTTGGCAACATAGAAATTCTCATATAACTCTTCCAGATGGCCTCATTGTCTAAATGTTTAATAGTTGCATTACACTATAATAGATGTTAACACAGTTGTGGAGAGGAGAGTAATGAAAATATATTAAGTAAGGGATGTAGAGTATAGTAGGTCTATTTTTTCCCTACCCCATCCCCTACCTTTTGGAAAACATGAGTTAAAGAATATAGTAAGTAAGTATAAAGGGTGCTTAATTGGCAGCTTATGTAAAGATACTGTTCAAAGTGAAAATGAAATCTTTCTAGAGAATACTAAATTCATTCAGACTCATATCTGTCATCTGTAAATATAGCATTGCCTAATCTGTTAATGTATTTGTATAGTAAGATTGAAGGCATCACCCTGACTTAATTAGCATCCCAGGCCTTATCTTCTTTAGATTGTAATTTCTTTAACGGCAGCGACTGTATAAGCACTGTGAATGCTACCTCAACTTTCCTTTACATTGCCTACCCTAAAAGTCATTGGCCACTTTTCTGCCAATGTCATATTATTGTGTGATCATTCTGCAAATTCTTCCCCTCACTTTGCCATTTTATTTCTATTGTGCAAACTATTCTGAGCCATCTACACTCTTGAAAAATGTTCCCCTACATTCCTAAGCATTTATAAAAGTGCTAAACAAAATTTGTTTCCTAGGGAAAATTCCTGGGTGAAAGACTGTTTATTTATTCAATCAAAGGAATGATATTTATTTTAACCTTAGAAAGGATAATCCCAGAATGGTGCATATATGTATGTTTTATATTCTGCTTTTGTTTCAAAGTATTTGAAGCAAATCAATTATGACTACATTAAATCAGTTCATATTTTATTATTATAATTTCTAATGTGTAATCTGCTTTTATTTTATAAGGAAATGTTTATAATATAAAACATACAAAATAAAGAAAAATTGAATTACCATAAAGCCCAAACAACAAAGATAAACCATGTTATTCTTTTAATATATTTCTTTCTAGTCTTCTCATATAGCTATGATGTTTTTTAAAAGCTACATGTATTCTTATAGCATTTTTTTCTTAGACTGGTTACAAATGGTGCCCTTCCTCCAGTAGGTTATTTTTAGACATTCTAGCTTTTTATTGTGGCTCCCACTCAGAACTGTTTCTGGTTTATAGTAATTGGGGTCATCACTCCAGACTTTGTGCTCTGGGAAGATCCATAATTCAATGGAGACCAAATCCTTGAAACTTTTGGGAAATAACTGGAAGAGAAGAAGAGTATGTAATCCCAAATGGGGGCTAAAATTACCTGAGACACTCCTATGGTGACATTCAGCAGATATACTTTGGATGTGTGAGGGGTGTCAGAGGAGTCAGGACTTTGACTTCCTTTAATTAACTTATTTTTCCTCACATCTCAGTCCCTAAGTTTCAAGTGGTCATTTTGGGAAATGTTGTCTTCTTTACCCTTCAAGATACCCTTGATATTACTTCTGATCTATTTCAGTTGAATACATTCAAGGGAATGTGTGTACAGTGGAGGCATGTAAAATACTGCTTTCCATGGATCCTATGGGCTGCTAAGTGTGGGCTTGATTCTATCAGTTTATAAATCCATCAGTTGATACTCATCTTCAGCACTCCACAGAACTTTCTCTGGTGATGTTCACACACAATGGAGGTATGATCACTGGTTATCCACCCAGCCTCAGGCCTTGTGGCCATCTCTGCCAAATTATATATTATGGTCAATGACTCTATCCCTGAAGTTGTCCTAAAGACCTGAGACTTATCTCTATCTAATTGATCACTCAGTCTACTACACGTGTGCCTTTTCTAATGTTAGAACTATAATTATTAGCTTCTGTTGTAGGCTATTTGAAAAGAGGGCCACAATTATTCTTCTCATTCCTATAAGTACACCCCTTTGCAATGTGGCTTGGCAGATTCTCCCATTAAGATACGGAGTTTACTTCTCCCCACCCTTGCATATGGGCTTGGCATGTACTTGCTTTGGCCAATAGGATATTAGCAAAGTTGTACAAACCGAGGTTTGAAAAATATTTGCACATTGTGGCATGCCTTCTTTTCCTGTGCTGGGAAAGCTACTGCCATGTGAACAAGCTGGATTTTCCTCCTTGAGGATGAGAGAGAGACAAGGTGGAGAGAGGCCCAGCTGTCAGGCCAGCTCAGCCCCAGGCACCAAGGGAGGCCATCCTAGACTCTCCAGTTCCCGGTGAGCCAATTGCAACCAGAACTGTCTAGTTAACCCACAGAATCATGTTCAGCACATAAATGTTTGTTTTCTTTTTGCCAGTTTCCTATGGGAGTGGTTTACTATGCAGTAAAATAAACATGGGTACCCGAAGTGACAGGCTGCTGTAACAAAACTCAAAACATGTAGTAATTGCTTTGGGATGAGATAGCACATGGAGGCTGAAAAAGCACTGAGGAAACTGCTGGCAAAACCTGAAGAGAAGGCAAACGAGCTGTTATTAGAGGCTAGGAGAATGGCGAGGAAGCAGCAGTAGCTGGAGGAAAAGATGGTAATCCGTGTTTTGTAGCTGCAAAACCATTGACAAAACTGTCACAGGATAAAAAAATGGACCCGAAAAACTGGTCGTTATGCCTAAGACAATTTTATGGCCAGTGGTTAAAGCAGTCATTAGCTTCTCCTGCTATGATACTGTGAGAGAAAGACGAGCTAAGGAAAGAACGATTTGGCAAACAGAATTTAGAGATGTACAGGGAAGCCAAATTCCCTGAGTTGGAAGGTAAACCTGTTTTTCATCTCTAGTCTCTCCACACAGCAAAAGATTCTCAAAATAAGAAATGGCTTCTTCGTAAAGGGTAAATCGAGGGTATGGCTATCAGATCTTCTTGAAAGTTCTCTGGAAGATTGAAGGTGGTGTCTAGTAGACTATTTCAGCTAGAAGAAAGGGCTGTTAGTAATTTTAAGGGTACCTTCCCATGTCATCCTGACAGAGAGATGGTGCCTAAACAGAGAGATGTCTGTTTCCAAAGAAATTGTAGATATGGCTTTGGGGGCATGGAATGGACTTGATTCAGCTTCATAAAGCTTGGAGAAAGCACTGCAAAATCTTGCTAAAAAGAACAGAAATAGTCAATATCAAAGGAGGCCTCTGGGCCCCAACTTCCTATGGATAGACCTTGGGATTCAAGAAGGAAGAGTCAAGAACAACACAGAACAATGGACTTGGGAACCATTCCTGGGGATTAGAATTGGGTCCCAATTGGGGAACATACCCTGCTCCAGGAGTTGGGCCTTTGTTAATATTTGCTTGTTAGGATTTCACAATAGCTCTGAACCAGTGTGACTGCTCTGTACTTCTCATTTTGAGTGGGAATGTTTATTGCTGTTACCTGTCCCCTCTCACTATTATATGGTGTGTGTGTGTGCGTGTGTGTGTGTGTGTGTGTGTGTGTCTGTGAAGTAGATGGATAACTTTAGTGTATAAGTCTTTGGATAAGAAGGAGCCACACCTGAGGAGCAGCACCTGAAGATCTTCATCTAGATATGGACCTGATTTAGATGAATATCTTTTACTTCAAGGGTGACACCATAATGAGATATGACTTTTGGGGAAGAGAGAGAATGTATCTTGCATGTGAGAAGAAAGTTTATTTTGTGGTCAGAGGGCAAATTGTGTTGGATTATTTGCAGAGATGGCCATAATAACTCCTGCTATCTTTATCTACACATTTCTTAGTATTGTGACTGTGTTATTCTTCCCAAGAGGTGGAGTCTGGCTCTTGCTCTTTTGAATCTGGGCATAGCCAAGTGACCTGCTTTGGCCAATGGGACATGAAGGAATAAGGCAAAAGCCCAGGTTTGTAAATAGCTGCACATTATGATGTGCTGTGTGTGCCTGCACATGTCATCCTCAAGCAAGGATGCAAGGACCTGTGTTAGCTGCTGGAGAGACCGCATGGAGGAGAACCAGGGAGAAGAAGCCCAGTATTTCCAGGTTGGTGAGTGGGGCTGTCTTGACCATCCAGCTCTAGCTGAGCCACCCACTGACTGCAGACACTTGAGTGAGACCAAGAGAAGACTAGCTTTACAGCTCAGTTGATCCCAGACCAGATTGCTCATGGGCTGAATCATAATCTGTTAAGTAATTGTTGTTCTAAGCAGTTAAGTTTTGGAGTGGTTTGTTAGGTAGCAAAAGATAGTTGATCCAGATTCTTCACGTAAAATACAATTTAAAGTAGGAGATCTCCATAAAATTACTTTTTAAAGTTAAATACTGTGACAAATAATTGTTTTTTGTTTTTTTTTTTTGCTTTTGTCTTCTTATCTTGACAACACTTGAATATACTTAAATCTCAAGTAGTTCCGTTATTACTCTATCTGCTTTCCTTTCTTTGTCAAACACTTTAGTGTTTGATTTTGGATTCCTTTGCAAGGTGCCCTGGTAATTAAGCAGTTATGACCTATTTAATTTTGTTTAAATTTGACCTATCACATTTATAGGATTCCCACTCTTCTTCCTGGAAAATTCTTTTCCTCCCTAAAAAGATTCTTTGTCCTTACCTCCTCCTTTGTAAAAACAGCCTTCTTTCTTTTGCCGTTTAGGCATTTAGTGTTTATTTTCAAATACCTTTTCTTTTTGGGTTGAGTCAAACATTTTACCTGAGTTTCCAATAAGTTGTTCTTAAGCAGGCTTCTTCATGGTTATTTACTTTCAAAACTATTTCTTTCAGGTTTTTTTGCCCTAAGAAAAGCCCATATCTTGTCATAGTTCCCTTTTCTAAAGCTAACTTCATGAGGAATATTTTTGGTTTCCTTTCTTGCCAGGACATTGGACTAAATCACATAGTAATTGCTGTTAACCAGGCACTCCTTGGGGGACAGTATCTCTCTTATGAAATTCCCTATGAATGAGCAGGGCCATCACTACCCCTCTTCTGAGGTGGTTGAAAACCAAGGCTTGTCTGTCTACCTAAAGTGTACCCTTAAGGGAAGATTCAGATGGAAATAAGGTAGAGGAGAAAATGCTATTTTGTTATTTCCTTTGGCCCTGTTCAGATTCATTAGCCCCCTTCCCTGATGACATGCCTTTATAGCATTTCTGTTACAGTTATTTGTAGAATCATTTTAGTTTCCATCCTAGACTCAAGATATTTGAGAATAGAGTCCAGGTTTCAGCCATCTTTCTACCTCTTGGAGTGAACCTAGCACATGGGCAGTACATTATAATATTATAAATATTATATTATAAATACCTGAGTAAATGAACAATTAGCAAATTAATTGATGAATGAAGACAAGCTATGAGCTGGGTCACAAACTCCTTCGGTGGGAAAAGGGGAAGGTTGAGTCAGATAAGTAGTCCTTCTGAATGAACTTTTTGTCTCTCCATGGTTGTCTAGTCTTACCCTCCTCCCTTATTATGCCTCACTTAAAGGAAAGCTACAAGGTTGAAGACATACAAGCTCCATAGCAACAAATGTTCTTTCCTCACCTTAACCTGTATCTACTACAGAGCTATTATGTATTGCTCATAAGGAGTTGGACCTGCCATACCTAGTTCTTCTGCTGATATCTTTAAAAGGTAGAGGAAATCTGGAAGATAGCAGTGGCATAGATTTTGCATCTTTCTGATTACCTATTGAAATAAACAAAGCAATGACTATAGCAAAACCAAAGACCCATATACAGGCATACCTTTGAAATATCGCTGTTTCAGTTCCAGACCACTCCAATAAAGCAAGTCACACAAATATTTTGGTTTCCCGTACATATAAAAGTTATCTTTACACTATACTGTAGTCTATTAGGTGTGCAATAATATTATATCTAAAAACAATGTACAAACCTTAATTAAACATACATTATTGGAGGAGGCAGAGTCAAGATGGCGGTGTGGGAAGACGTGGAGTTAGCGGCTCCACACAACCAAGGCTCCTGCTGGCCGCTGGTGGGGGACTCTGATGCCCAAGGAGATAAGAGGAACCCCAAAGTGAACTGGTAGGATGTAGGGGAATTGAGGGGGGAGGAGAAGTGGAGGCTAGACAGGATTGGTACCTCTGAGGCTGGGAAGATCTGGAGAGGCAGGTGGGAGGGACTCTGTGGGAAGAATGAGAGAAGTAGAGGGCGATTGCCCTACCAACTCGGGCCCAGGGAACCTGCTGAGCTCTCAGGCAAGTACCCTCTCTCCAAAGCTCCATCCAGGCTGCATGAGTCCTGGGGGCATAGGAGGGAGGCTGGGGAGATCAGGAGAGGCAGGTGAGATGACCCATCCAGGAGGAGCAGGAGAGGAGCAGAGGCGGATTGTCCCACCAACTCGGGCCCAGGGAACCTGTTGAGCTCCCAGGCAAATCCCCTGCACTCCAAACTCCCCTTCAGGCAGCGTGGGTCATTGGAGGCAGAGGAGGGAGGCCGGGGAGATCAGACAGCTGGAAGGGGCCTCCCAGACTGGAGGAGAGAAGGTGAGGGCATTTGCCCCACCTACTTGAGACAGGAAGGCTGCTGGGCTCCCAGGTGTGGTCCCCTGCTTTCTGAGACCAGGGGTAGGGGACATGCCTGGGCCCCTTCTGTTCCTTGAGTCTAAGACCCACCCACCCACAGCCTTTTCCAGCCCTGTGGGTCCTGAGCATTGGCGCCTCCCACCACCCAAACCTCACCCTTGCTTAGGCCCTGCCATCCACATCCAAGGCCTTCCCTCCCCCTTTTTTTTCCTCCTCCTCTTTTTTAATATTGTGTTACAGTTGGACCTTCCAGTTGTCGATTCCTCTATATATCTATTTTTATATTCTTCCTAATATATCTGTTAGTTTCCTACTCTAATTTTATTTTTATTTTTTACTTTGTTATTGTTATTATTTTTTTCTTTTTTGCCACCCCAGATGGCTTGCAGGATCTTGGTTCATGAGCCCGGGGCTGGGCCAAAGCTCCTGTGGTGGGAGCACCAAGTCCGAACCACTAGAGTAACAGAGAACTTCAGACCCCAAGGAATATTTATTGGAGTGAGGTCTCACAGGCTTCCTCATCTCAGCACCAAGACCAAACTCTACCCAATAGCCTACAAACCTCAGTGTTGGAAGCCTCAGGCCAAACACCCAATAAGACAGGAACACAATCTCACTCATTAAAAAAAAAAAAAAGAGATGGCAAAAAAAATATGCCACAGATGAGGGAGCAAGGTAAAAACCTTCAAGACCAAATAAATGAAGAGGAAATAAGTAATTTACCTCAAAAAGAATTCAGAGTAGTGATCATAAAGTTGTTCCAGAATCTCAGAAATAGAATGGAGGCACAGATTGAAAACATACAAGAAATGTTTAACAAGATCTAGAAGAACTAAATAACAAACAGAACTGAACAACATAATAACTGAAATGAAAAATGCAAAAGAAGGAATCAATAACAGAATAACTGAGACAGAAGAATGAATAAGTAAGCTGGAAGACAAAATGGTGGAAATAACTGCTGATGAGTAGAATAAAGAAAAAAGAATGAAAAGAATTGAAGGCGATCTGAGACCTCTGGGACAACATTAAACTGACCAACATTCGAATTATAAGGGTCTCAGAAGAAGAAGAGAAAATAAAAGGGTCTGAGAAAATACTTGAAGAGATTATAGTTGAAAATTTCCCTAACATGGGAAAGGAAATACAGAGAGACCAGGAAACACAGAGAGTCCCATACAGGGTAAACCCAAGGAGAAACACACCAAGACACATATTAATCAAACTATCAGAAATTAAATATGAAGAAAAAATATTAAAAGCAGCAAGGGAAAAACAAAAAACAACATACAAAGGAATCCCCATAAGGTTATCAGCTGATTTTTCAGTAGAAACTCTGCAGGCCAGAAGAGAGTGGCAGGATATACTTAAAGTGATGAAAGAGAAAAACCTACAACCAAGATTACTCTACCCAGCAAGGATCTCATTCAGATTCAATGGAGAAGTCAAAAACTTTTCAGACAAGCAAAAGCTAAGAGAATTCAGCACCACCAAACCAGCTTTACAGCAAATAGTAAAGAAACTTCTCTAAGTGGGAAACTCAAGAGAAGAAAAAGACCCACAAAAATAAACCTAAAACAATTAAGAAAATGGTAATAGGAACATACATATCGATAATAACCTTGAATATAAATGGATTAAATGCCCCAACCAAAAGACACAGACTGGCTGAATGGATACAAAAACAAAACCCATATATATGCTGTCTACAAGAGACCCACTTCAGACCAAGGGAAACATACAGAGTGAAAATGAAGGGATGAAAAAAGATATTCCATGCAAATGGAAATCAAAAGAAAGCTGGAGTAGCAATACTCATATCAGATAAAATAGACTTTGAAATAAAGACTGTTACAAGAGATAAGGAGGGACACTACATAATGATCAAAGGATCGATCAAAGAAGAAGATATAACAATTATAAATGTTTATGAACCCAACATAGGAGCACCCCAATACATAAGAGAAATGCTAACAACCATGAAAGAAGAAATCAACAGTAACACAATCATAGTAGGGGACTTTAACACCCCACTTACACCAATGGATGGATCATGCAAACAGAAAATAAATACAGAAACACAAGTTTTAAATGACACAATAGACCAGATAGATCTAATTGATATTTATAGAACATTCCACCCAAAAGTGGCAGAATACACTTTCTTCTCAAGTGCACATGGAACTTTCTCCAGGAGAGATCGCATCTTGGGTCACAAATCAGGCCTTGGAAATATTAAGAAAATTGAAATCACATCAAGCATTTTTTCTGACAACAACGCTATGAGATTGGAAATCAATTACTGGAAAAATAACTGTAAAAAACACAAATACATGGAGGCTAAACAGTGTGCTACTAAATAACCAAGAGATCACTGAAGAAATCAAAGAAGAAAGAAAAAAATACATAAAAACAATAACAATGAAAACACAATGACACAAAACCTATGGGATGCAGCAAAAGCAGTTCTAAGAGGGAAGTTTATAGCAATACAGTCTCACCTCAAAAAACAAGAAAAATCTCAAATAAACAATCTAACCCTACACATAAGACAATTAGAGAAAGAAGAACAGAGAAAATCCAGTCAGTAGAAGGAAAGAAATCATAAAGATCAGAGCAGAAATAAATGAAATAGAAATGAAGAAAACAGTAGCAAAGATCAATAAAACGAAAAGCTGCTTCTTTGAGAAGATAAAGAAAATTGATTAACTCTTAGCCAAACTCATTAAGTAAAAAAGGGGAGGCTTCCCTGGTGGTGCAGTGGTTGAGAGTCTGCCTGCCGATGCAGGGGACACGGGTTCGTGCCCCGGTCTGGGAAGATCCCACATGCCGCAGAGCAGCTGGGCCTGTGAGCCATGGCCACTGAGCCTGCACGTCTGCAGCCTGTGCTCCACATCGGGAGAGGCCACAACAGTGAGAAGCCCACGTACCGCAAAAAAAAAAAAAAAAAAAAAAAGGGAGAGGACATAAATCAATAAAATTAGAAATGAAAAGGGAGAAATCACAAATGACACTGTAGACATACAAAGAATTATAAGAGACTACTGCAAACAACTATATGCCAATAAAATGGACAACCACGAAGAATTGGACAAATCCTTGGAAAGACAGAATTTTCTAAGACTGAACCAGGAAGAATTAGAAAATATAAACAGACCTAACACAAATAATAAAATCAAATCCATAATTTAAAAGCTTCCAACAAACAAAAGTGCAGGCCCAGATGGCTTCACAGGTGAATTCTATCAAACATTTAGAGAGGAGTTAACACTGATCCTTCTCAAACTCTTCCAAAAAATTGCATAGGGAGAAACAGTCCCAAATTCATTCTACGAAGCCACCATCACCCTGATACCAAAACCAGAAAAATATATCACAAAAAAAGGAAATTATAGACCAATATCACTGATGAACATAGATGCAAAAATCCTCAACAAAATACTAGCAAACAGAATCCAATAGCACACTAAAAGGAACATACACCATGATCAAATGGGATTTATCCCAGGGCTGCAAGGATTCTTCAATATACACCAGTTAATCAATGTGATACACCACATTAACAAATTAAGGAATAAAAACAATATGATCATCTCAATAGTTGCAGAAAAAGCTTTTGACAAACTTCAACATCAACTTATGATAAAAACTCTCCAGAAAATGCGCATAGAGGGAGCCTACCTCAACATAATAAAGGCCATATATGACAAACCCACAGCAAGCATCATACTCAGTGGTGAAAAACTGAAAGCATTTCTATGAAGATCAGGAACAAAACTAGGATGTCCACTCTCACCACTCTTATTCAATATAGTTTTGGAAGTCCTAGCCATGGCAATCAGAGAAGAAAAACAAATAAAAGGAATACAAATTGGATAAGAAGTAAAACTGTCACTGTTTGCCAATGACATGATACTATACATAGAAAATCCTAAAGATGCTATCAGAAAACTGCTAGAACTAATCAATGAATTTGGTAACATTGCAGGATACAAAATTAATGCACAGAAATCTCTGGAATTCCTATACACCAACAATGAAAAATCAGAAAGAGAAATTAAGGAAACACTCTCCTTTACCATTGCAACAAAAAGAATAAAATAACTAAGAATAAACCTGTCTAAGGAGGCAAAAGACTTATACTCAGAAAGCTATAAAACACTGATGAAAGAAATCATAGATGACATAAACAGATGGAGAAGAATGCCATGTTCTTGGATTGGAATAATCAGTATTGTGAAAATGACTATACCACCCAATACAATGTACAGATTCAATGTAACCCCTGTCAAACTACCAATGGCACTCTTCACAGAATTAGAACAAAAAATTTTACAATTCATATGGAAATACAAAAGACCCCAAGTAGCCAAAGCAACCTTGAGAAAGAAAAACGGAGTTGGAGGTATCAGGTTCCCTGACTTCACACTATCACACTACCACAAAGCTACAGTAGACTTCACACTACCACAAAGCTACAGTAATCAAGACAGTGTGGTACTGGCACAAAAACAGAAATATAGATCAATGGTACAGGATAGAATGCCCAGACCTAAATCCATGCACATATGGTCACCTAATTTATGACAAAGGAGGCAAAAACATACAATGGAGAAAAGACAGCCTCTTCAATAAGTGGTGCTGGGAAAACTGGGCAGCTACATGTAAAAGATTGAAATTAAAACACTACCTAACACCATATACAAAAATAAGCTCCAAATGGATTAAAGACCTAAATGTAAGAGCAGACACTATAAAATTCTTAGAGGAAAACATAAGAGGAACACACTTTGACATAAACCACAGCAAGAGCTTTTATGACCCACCTCCTAGAGCAATGGAAATAAAAACAAAAATAAACAAATGAGACTTAATTAAACTTTAAAACTTTTGAACAGCAAAGGAAACCATAAACAAGAAAAAAAGGCAACCCTCAAAATGAGAGAAAATATTTGCAAATGAAACAATATAGACAAAAGATTAATCTCCAAAATATACAAATTGCTCATGGAGCTCAATATCCAAAAACCAAACAATCCAGTTAAAAAATGGACAGAAGTCCTAAACAGACATTTCACCAAGGAAGACATACAGATGGCCCAGAGACACATGAAAAGATGCTCAACACCACTAATTATTAGAGAAATGTAAATCAAAACTACAACGAGGTATCACCTCACGCTGGTGAGAATGGCCATTATCAAAAAATCTAGAGACAATAAATGCTGGAAAGGGAGTGGTGAAAAGGGAACCATCCTGCACTGTTGGTGGGAATGTAGATTGATACAACCACTATGGAAAACAATATGAATGTTCCTTAAAAAAACAAAAATAAAACGACCATATGACCCAGAAAACCTACCGCTGAGCATATACCCTGAGAATAACATAATTCAGAAAGAGACATGTACCACAATGTTCATTGCAGCACTGTTTACAATAGCCAGGACATGGAACCAACCTAAATGCCCATCAACAGATGAATGGATAAAGAAGATGTGGCACATATATACAATGGAATATTACTCAGGCATAAAAAGAAATGAATTTGAGTTATTTGTAGTGAGGTGGATGGACCTAGAGTCTGTCATACAGAGTGAAGTAAGTCAGAAAGAGAAAAACATATACAGTATGCTAACACATATAAGTGGAATCTAAAAAAAAAAATTGTAGTGATGAACCTTGTTACAGGGCAGGAATAAAGAGATAGATACAGAGAATGGACTTGAGGACATGGGGTGGGAGGGTGAAGCTGGGACGAAGTTAGAGTAGCATCGACATACATACACTACTGAATTTACAATAGTTGGCTGGTGGGAAGCAGCAGCATAGTGCAGGGAGATTGCTTTGCGATGACCTAGAGAGGTGAGATAAGGAGGATAGGAGGGAGACTCAAAAGGGAGGGGATATGGGGACATGTGTATGCATAGTGCTGATTCGCTTTGTTGTGCAACAGAAACTAACACAGTATTGTGAAGTAATTATACTCCAATAAAGATCTATTTTAAAAAAACCTACCTCATAAACCAGAAACAAACAAACAAACATTATTGCTAAAAATGCTAACCATCATCTGGGCTTTCTGCGGTTGGTAATTTTTTTGCGGGTGGAGGATCTTGCCTGGATGTTGATGGCTGCTGACTGATCACGGTGGTGGTTGCTGAAGGTTGGGGCTGCTGTGGCAATTTCTTAAAATAAGACAACAATGAAGTTTGCCATATCAATTGACTCTTCCTTTCACAAACAATTTCTCTGCAACATGCAGTGCTGTTTGATAACATTTTACTGATAGTAGAATTTCTTTCAAAATTGGAGTCAATCCTCTCAAACCCTGTCATTGTTTTCTCAACTAAGTTTATGTAATATTATAACAATATTTGTTGTCATTTCAACAATCTTTACATCTTCACAAGGAATAGATTCCGTCTTAAGAAACCACTTTCTTTGTTCATTTATAAGAAGCAGCTCCTTATTCATTCAAGTTTTACCATGAGGATGCAGCAAGCCAGTCAAACCTTCAGGCTCCACTTCTAATTCTAGTTCTTTTGCTATTTCCACCACATCTGCAGTTACTTCCTCCACTGAAGGCTTAAATCCCTCAAAGTCATCCATGAGGGCTAGAATCAGCTTCTTCCAAACTCCTTTTCATGCTGATATTTTGACGTCCCCATGAATCTTGACTGTTCTTAATGACATCTAGAATGGTGAATTCTTTTCAGAGGTTTTCAATTGACTTTGCCCAGATCCATCAGAGGAATCAGTATCTATGGCAGCTATAGGTTTACAAAATGTATTTCTTACAAAGTAAGACTTGAACATTGAAATTACTCCTTAATCCATGGGCTGTAGAATGAGCTTTACATTAGTAGGCATGAAAACTACATTAATCTCATTGTCCATCTCCATCAGAGTTCTTGGGTGACCAGATGCATAGTCAATGAGCAGTAATATTTTGAAAGGTGTCTTTTTTTCAGAGAAGTAGGTCTCAACAATATTAAGTAAACCATTTGTAAACAGGTGTGCTGTCATCCAGGCTTTGTTGTTTCATTTAAAGAGAATAGTCAAAGTAGACTGAGCCCTATAATTATCAGAATGGTAAGGGAGCATTGGCTTCAACTTAAGTCACCAGCTGCATTAGTCCCTAACAAGAGAGTCGGCCTGCCCTTTGAATCTTTGAAGCCAAGCATTGACTTCTCTCTAGCTATGAAAGTCCTAGATGGCATCTTCTTCTAATAAAGGCTGTTTTGCTTACAGTGAGAATCTGTTCTTTAGGGCATCTACCTTTATTAATTAGCTTAACTAGATCTTCTAGATAACTTGCTGCAGCTTCTACATCAGCACTTGCTGCTTCACCTTGCACTTTTATGTTATGGACTTGGTGTCTTCCCTGAACCCTCATGAACCAACCTCTGCTAGTTTCAAACTTCTTCTGCAGCTTCCTCACCTCTCTTAACCTTCACAGAATTAAAGAAAGTTAGAGTCTTGCTCTGGATGAATTTTTAGCTTAAGAGAATGTTGTGGCTGGTTTGTTCCTCTTATCCAGACCACTAAAACTTTCTCCATACCAGAAATAAGGTTGTTTTGCTTTCTTATCATTCATGTGTCCACTGGAGTAGTAAAATAGAAGTTCATAGAGAAGGTTCCACATATTTACCATAGGAGTCCTTAAATGAAAACAAAGTCAAGGAAATAAAATATACTCTAACAACTAAAAATATTTTAAGTTCCTGAAATAAAAGTTTATTTGAAACTTAGTAAAGTGTATGTCATATACCTGGGAAAATCTAAACAGAAAGGCAAACATCAAGGCACAGTCTAGTAAAAATATTGGGTTAAAAAAATCCCTTGGGCATTGAGGTAAAAAACAAAACCATTCATAATAAAGGAAAATAGGATTGTCATTGGCATTTTCAACAACAACACTTTATTCTGTAGATCAATAGAATAACATTTAAGATACTCAAAAGAAAGAAAATGTGAGCCACATTTCCTATGTAGACAAACTGCCAACATAAAGACTGCTAACAAATGGTTATGATCTGTAGTAATTCAGAAAATATTTTTCCTATGAGCTCTATCTGAGTAATTTGTTAAAGAATGAGCTTCAGCCAACCAAAAGATTGGAGAGACATTGAAGTTAACAAGGTAATGCTTGTACTTTCTGACAATGTAGATATGGGACAATGATCAAAAATGGGGTGAAAATAGGGAGTATTTATGAAAAGAAGAATAAATTTGCTGTTTGCTTTAAAGGTATTAACTGGGAGTAAAAGAAGTGTTACTCCATGTAGGGTATTGTGTAAAAGGGGAAGGGGGAAGGAAAGGTCACTAGTTAATTTCAACATAGCTCATAGTAGGGAATCAATAAAAAATAGCCAAAAATAAAACTACAGGTACTATAAAAAATATTAGTACATATTTTAAGGTATTAGTTTGATGTGTTTGTGTATACATATATATGTATATATTCAGGCAAAACTCATTGACATATTGATCATGTCAATAAATGTAAATACACTTAACTCACCTATTGAAATAAAAACAATTTCAGACTAATTAACAAATTATAAATTGAACACTATGATAAATACTAGATATCAGAGGAAGTAGAAATAAGACCAAATGCATTAAGAGATACAAAATGAGACTTTATAGTGCTAAGAGCTACAATTCATCCAATAATATAGTACCAACTTCCATAAAGCAGAAACTACACCAGTAGGGAAGTCTTTAACACCCTTCTCTAAATTCAGGTCCCACCGAGTGAACAAGATATTGGTAAAGCTATAGAAAAGCACAGTGTATTCAGTAAAGTAGATCTTAGAGATTCATACCAAAATCAATCCCAATAATGAAAGAGACATTTTCTATGAAGTACACATGGAACATTTATGAAAATTGACTATGTCAATGTACAGAAAAAGAACTCAATAAATTCCAAAGACTAGAAATAATATAAACAATATTTTAGACCATAATAAAAAATACTAAAAATTAATAACAAAATCAAAAACCCAAAAGATGCTTTTATTTAGAATTAAAAAAAAATCCGATTAAGCAAATAATGGGAAGTGAAAAATTAAATTACAAAATTTATTTAAAATTATGATTTAAAACATGACATATCTGAATCTGTGGGAAACAAAGAAGTTATTAGAGGAAATTTATAGAATTAATTATTATCTAAATAACACTGTATACATCCCACCTCAAAATCTTAGAAAAAGAAAAACAAACACACAAAGAGAAAACAAAACAAAGTGGGAAAGAATTAATGAAGATAAAAACAAAATTGGTGAATTAAAAAACTGAAAGAAGTGAAATTATTAAATAAAATTATATGGTAGTTCTCAGGAAAACATCCTCAACAAAATGGGCAAACATTATATAATGTAACAGCAAAAGGGATAAAGTACAAATATGCAAAATGATAGCCATAACAAAAGAAATTTAAAATAAGAATTATGAGAAACTACTTTTATTACTTTATCAAATAAGCTTTAAAATTTTGAGCAAGGTTCTGTAAAATGTAGGCTATGAGCCTGTTGACAAAAAATTAATCAATAGTCTAAGAAAGAAATAGAAAAATTTATTCAAGCCAAACTGAGGATTCTGGCCCGGGAGACAGTCTCTTAGAGAGCTCTGAGAACTGTTAAGAATAGGTAAGGTGGCGGGGGGGTGTCAGTATATATGTGATTTTGGCAAAAGGGTTACATACAATCAAGCACACATCTCTGTAAAAGGTTGCTGATAGTTGCGGGGAACAGACATCTTACTAAATGGCGTTAGTGCTTTTCTAAATATGGGAAGATGCAATAATTTCATTTAAAAATTTTCTCCTGAAAATATCTATCTGAGGGCCAGTTTTGCCAGTCTTTCCAGAACACAGAGCACCTCATCATGATCTTCACCCTGAATTCCTGTAGGTCAGTGCCCACAGTGGTTAATGACTTGATTCTTGTAGAACTGGGTGATGGGCAACATTCTTTATTTTATGATCGGATCCCCTCCTTTTCAGTCTTAATTTCAACCAAGGTTTTGGAGACATTTCGTGACCGATTTGTCCCATATGGCTAGGAATGCTTATTCCCAGGTCAGGTGAGGATTTTGTTGATAGGCCGCTCAATGTGCAATTACTGGACTAGGCCCCGTTAACAGTAACCAAAAGCCTCTGGGCCACCTATCTTACTAGTCTGTTATGGTTCAGGAAATAGTTCCCTCTTGTTGCTTCTTCGCACATCTAGAGATTATGCTATTACAATTATTGATCTTATAGAACTATATATTTGGTCAATAGTTTCAAGTTATATAATCATCATTAATTTTATCTGAGACTCAGTCACACACTTGTTAATGCAAGAAACAATCATCTTGTAAAACAGGCAGAATACAAGTAATATCATTGGTAGCATTAATAAGGTCATAAGTAAGTATTTAAGCTAAGAACTTCCATTAGGTGCACCCAGTATTTCCCCAGGTCATCTAAACAGTCTGTTCAGCACCAATCACCATCTTTAAGGGAATGATATATTGGCATTGCACATAAAGCTCACCAGAGATATCTGCATGTACAAGGTGAATGGTGAGTCTTTGTGATCCCTTACCTGATTGAGAAAGGAATGTTATGTTTTTTTTGTTTTTGGCCATGCCCTGCAGCATGTGGGTTCTTAGTTCCCCAACCAGGGATCTAACTCATGCCCCCTGCATTGGGAGCATGGAGTCTTGACAACTGGACTGCCAGGGAAGTCCCAAAAGGAATGTTATTTTGTGAGGAGTCACATGGTTGGTGCAAGAAGGAGAAAAATTTATCCTTTATGGTTGATCAGGTATTTCTGCCATTGGGGAGGTCTGGTTAATGCATATTGCAGATGCACAAAGCAAATTGAGGGGAGGGTGGAGGCCAAAGGACAGAGAATATGTTTTCTGTGTAAATTTTTCTTGTCTTGCCGTAAAATGTGAATTTTTATTTCATCAAGCCAAATCTGGCCAGTGCCTGTTTTTGTAAGTAAAGTCTTATTGAGATACATCTGCTCTTTTATACATTGTATATGGCTACTTTTGCTAAAATGGTAGAGATGAGTAGTTGTGACAAAGTCTTCATCGTCTACAAAAACAAAATATTTACTATCTTACCCTTTACAGAAAAAGTTTGGGGACCCCCTGACCTAGAGCAGTAGTTTTCTTTTTGGAAAAAGTAAACTTCAAAATGACCTTTACTTGAAACAGAATTTCACTGATTATCAAAGGAGAAGTAGAGAAAGTAGTTAAAACATTACTCCACATCCTTCCTTCCCCATGGAGAGACACCAGGAAACCAAGGGTTATCAACAAGGATGATCTACAAGTACTCAGCCCACAAAGACTTTTTCTCTGCATTCCTGAGACTCCCTTTTCCTACCAAGAGACACTGGTGGCTGGGTTCCCTCATAAGGTGGATCTCACCATAACAAGCAGACTGTGAAGTCTCTATCTCTGTGGACTAGAGACTTCCTTCCTCTACTTAGTGGCACCAAGTGCCTGGCCCAGCCCTCAGAAGCTCCTTCTCTCTCAAGCAGCAATCATCAAAGACTAGTAGCAACCTCATAGTACTAAATAAATCAAGCAGATGAAAAATAGCACCTCAAATGGAAATGATATTGTTGTTGGAACCACAGTCTATGAAATTAGGTCAGGATCTGCTTGCTAAACCTAAACATGGTGAAGACCTCTTAAAATAAAAGATTTAAGTAGGACCCAGAGACTTCTAACATAACAGCTAAAATGTCCAGGATGCAACTGAAAATCT
The DNA here is from genome assembly GCF_025265405.1 of Mesoplodon densirostris. Taxonomy (NCBI): domain Eukaryota; kingdom Metazoa; phylum Chordata; class Mammalia; order Artiodactyla; family Ziphiidae; genus Mesoplodon; species Mesoplodon densirostris. The sequence goes on from NC_082661.1 coordinate 231,788,980, forward strand.
TCCATCAGACCAAGAGCCAGGAATTCACAAATTGAATGAGAAGAGATAATCAATTGATACCAACACGAAGGTGAATTGAATATTAGGATTATCTGAAAAAGACTTTAAAGCAGCCATCATAAAAATGCTTTAACAAGCAGTTACAAATTTCCTTGAAACAAATTGAAAAAATAGGAAATCTCAACAAGGAAATAGAAATTATAAAACAGAACAAAGTAGAAGGCAAAACTGAAAAATACAACAGAGAATTGGATTTAAACAAGTGGAAAGATATACCATTACTTTGGATAGAAAGTCTCAACATCCATAAAGATGTCAGTTTTACCTAATGTTTAAGTTTAATACACTTCAGTTGAGGAAATGTGAATGTTGATTTGATGTTTACTTTTATTATGAAATAAGTATCACTTTTTTAAAGTATGGTCATTGTTTTTATCTCTTGGGGATAAATATTGAAATACAGAATAGACAATAGAATGTTTGAGATTTGCTTCAAAATAATGAAAGATGGTAGTGGATGTGAGTAGGGATGAAACAAGGTCAGCAAAGTATAAATTTATTGATAACTGTTGAAGCTGAATGACAGGTATGTTGAGTCTACTACACCATTTTCTCTACTTCTGTATGTGTTTGAGATTTTCTAAAACTAAAAAAAAAAATATTTTCATGTCCTCAAGACATTAAAAAATGTCTTGCTTATATCTTGTTTTGGTGGGGAAAAAAATAGAGGTGAAATAGAAGAGACTGGAATTTGAGTGAGATGAGGGTAGAAGAATAATCTCAAATAAGAGGAAGAGTAGTTAATAGGAGCCTAAAGAGGAATTAGCCTAGACAACCCCACCAGAAGTATCTAGAATACAGTTTTTTTAAGAATATAACTTCAGAATAATGACCCACCCAGTCTTCCCTATAAAAAAAGGGTTTTTGAAAGAAAAGAGACTCAAAGGAAATAATACCAAAATCCCCTGAAATACTCTAAATTCTATTTCAAAATCACCCTTAATATTTTCTTCTTCTATCTTCTTTATTTTTTCTTAATTAATTATTCCTTTTCTCTGAACACATAAAAGTAAAGAGATAAACATTTTAGAGTACTTTACTCATTTTCTGTTTTGTTTGATTACTTCTGGTGGACAATAGTATTGCTTTCTGATTTATTTATGTTTTTAGTGTTAATTAGTTGAATATTTGTGTGTTAGAGCCTGTTTTCTGAAGATATATTGTATAGATTTGATTCCAGACTTTATGAGTTGTGCAACTTTGGGCAATTGTTGACCCTTTCTATGTCTCAGTTTCCTTATGTGTAAAATGGGGAAATGCTAGTACCTAAGATTGTGGTTAGGATCGAGGATATCACACACTTATTGTGGAGCTGAGAGAATGTTAGAAACAGTCTATTCCTATGTCTGTGGTCTTTGGTTAAGCTCAATGCATGGAAGATGTGAGCGATTTATTTCCTTAACTAACCTGAGGCTTGGGACTAAGCATGTGATGCTTTGGTATTTGATTCTGTAATTCTCCACTGTCCATCAGCATTCATTTCCTATGGCTACTGTAACAAATTATCATCAACTTGATGGCTTACAACAGAAATTTATTCTCTCAGTTCTGGAAGCCATAAATCTGAAGCAAGGTGTAGTCAGGGCCATACTCCCTCCAGAGGTTTTAGGGAAGAATCCTTCCTTGCCTCTTCCAGCTTCTGTTGGCCCAGACATCCCCTGGCTTGTAACTGAGCTGCGTCCCTCCACTCTCTACCTACAGCTGCCTTCACATGACCTTTTTCTCTGTCTCTTTTTATCCTTTTCTGTCTCTTATAGATATTGCATTGGATTTAGGGCTCACCCTAATCCAGTATGATCTCATCTCAATTCTTACTGTAAATAGATTTCCAAATAAAGCCACATTCTAGGGCTCCAGGTAGATATGAAATTTGGAGGACATTATTCAATCTCCTACAGCATCTAAAGATACATAGGGACTAATTTGGTTTGGCTTCCTTGGCTTGTGGTTGCATCACTCCAATATCTGCCTCCATTTTTTTTTTTTTTTTTCCGGCACACAGGCCTCTCACTGGTGTGGCCTCTCCCATTACGGAGCACAGGCTCCGGACGTGCAGGCTCAGCGGCCATGGCTTACGGGCCTAGCCACTCCACAGCATGTGGTATCTTCCCGGACCAGGGCACGAACCCGTGTTCCCTGCATCGGCAGGCAGACTCTCAACCACTGCGCCACCAGGGAAGCCCCCTCTGCCTCCATTTTTACATCACCTCATTTTCTGTCTTTGTCTTCTCCTCTGTGTGTGCTTGTTGCCAAAATTCCTTTGTGTCTTTCTTATAAGGATACATGCGATTGTATTTAGGGCTCAGGAAGATAATCCTGGCTAAGCATCTTTTCTCAAGAACCTTAACTTAATCACCTCTTTTGCCACATAAAGTAATGTTCACAAGTTCTGGGGATTGGGATATAGACATGTATTTTTTTGGGGGTGGGTGGGGGGAGCACCATTCAGCTCACTACACAATCTGAAGAAGACAGTCCTGTCAGAGGTACCTATTGAGGAGCCTAGGTAAACACAGGTGAAGACTCAAATTCAGAGGGATCAGCTTTGCAGGAAGATGATGAGGCAACAGAATTGTTCAGGAAACTGCTGGAACAGTGTTTGTTACCTACCACACCAGGCTGTGACAACCCTGGATTCAGAAAATGTTGCTGTTTTGAATTTCTATTGCCAGAGTCAAGGTTCACTGAAAGAATGCTACATCAAAGAGCATTACCTTTGTTTGGCTACCTGACTTCAAGGAGCCTAAGCCTGCCGGACCACATTCCTGACTTATTCTGAACATCTAGAGCACTATTTAGATGAATGACCTTGACATTTTTATATTATTTTACATTTAATTCCAAAGGTAAACCATGTTCCTTGTTAAACCTTTAAACAGTTTGGACATATATAAGTAAAAAGTGAAAAATCTTTATCCCCTCTTTCTGAATTACTTTTCTTACCCCATCACCACTACATCAATCTCCAATGGAACTATTATTGTCAGCTTAGGGTTAGTCTTTCCATACCTTTTCATGTATAGGTAAATGCATATAACCAAACTAAACTCATACCATACATATTATTCGGCAAATTTTTTTCAGCTGTAATTTCTTTACCCTTTATTAATAGTACTGTTTGATTTTTCCAGGAAACAATATTGTTCTGAAAACTAAATTACCACTTCTAATATCACCCATCTATTATAACAGTCCAGATAAGAAATGATAGTGGATACTCTTAGCAATAAAACTATGAAAGATGGCCAAATAATGGAGATCTAGATGCTTACTGTGATCCAAACACCAAATCCACAATATTCTTTTTATCCTAAAAATTAAATTGCTGCTTCTAATATCACCCATCTGTTGTAACAGTCCAGGTGAGAAATGATAGTGGATAGGGTTAGCAATAGAGCTGTGAGAATTGGCCAAATGATGGCAATCCAGATGCTTACTGAAATCCAAACATCCAACCCATAATATTCTTTGAAACACTTTTGTAAATTAGGAATTAAGTGATTTGTTGGTTTCTATTTACTACTTAGGAAGTCAAGTACATTTTCTTTACTTTTGCTTTGACAGGAAGAAATCAACTACTTTACTTCCAATTTAAAATGATATATTATAACCACTAAGATAAACTCTGAAGCCTTCCCACTCCTGTTAAATACTTCTAGCTCTGTTATTACACGCATATGGTTTAAATATGGAATTTTCACCAACAGCAATTTCGTGTTGTTTCTTTGTCATGAAAATATTGTTTCACTATTACTATCTTTCAGCATCATCTCCACTGTTATTTTCATCAACAGCATATGCTGTTAGTAAGGCCTAAGACCTCCACATGTGCTGGGAGATAGAGAAAGATATGAACTATCCATCCTTTTCTTAAGGAACTGAATATCTGGATGGGGAGATAGGCTATGGCTATAGTAGTTTGAGTATCACAAGTTGGTGAATTCCTTTATTATTCAAGTATTGTCTTGAATACTTGTATATTAAATAATTATGTATCAGGCACTGTTCTCAGCTCTAAGATAAAGCATTGAATGAGAGAAAGATTTCTCCCCCTATTAATTTTATATTCTAGAGGGAGGGCAAGACAATAAACCAGAAAAATATGAGGTATATTAGGAGATTATCAACACTCTGGAGACAAATAAAAAAGGGTAACAAAGATGCAGAGTGCTGGGGGTTATATACATGCAATTTTAAATTAGAAGGGCAGAGTGGACCTCACTGAAAAGGTGATATTCGAGCAGACTTGAAGGAAGTATGGGAGTAAGTCATGCCAGTTTCTGGGGTAAGAATATTTCATGCAGAAGAGATAGAGCAAAATCCTTGAAGCAGGGCCAAATCTGATGGCCCTGCTTACCAGCAAGGTGGTCAGTATGGCAGAGTAGAGTGAACAAAGGGGCAGTAAGAGATAAGAGTTGTCCAAAGGAGTCAGTACCTTGGCTTTTACTCTGCTAGAAACAGGGAGATATTGGAGGTTTCAAGCAGATGAGTAACATGCTGTGTTGAGAATTGACTCAAGTATGAGCTATGTGAAGTTGAGTGATCAGTTAGGACGCTGTGGCAATAATTCAGGTGAGGGGTGATAGCAGCTTGGACCAGGGTGGTAACAGGAGAAAAGTCATCAATAGATATATTTTGAAGGTAGAGACAGCAAGATTTTCTGATGAATCGGTGATAGAGTGTCAGACCAACTGAGGATTACTTCAGAGTTTACTGGTCTGGGGAACTGGAATAATGGAGTTGCTATCAATTGTATGGTATCAATGTTAAACATTCAGTTTGGCACATGGTAAGCTTAAGATGTTCATTATGCATACAAGTCGAGATGTTACATAGGCAATTGGATATAGAAACTAGAGTTTAGTAAAATGATTGGCTAGAGATAGAACTCTTTCAATCTTCAGGGTATAGATAGTTTTCCCAGTGGTGACATCAAGAAGAGAAAGAACATCAAGGTAGAGAATAGGTCTGAGGACTGTACCCTGGGGCACTTGTATGTAAAACTGAGAAAAGGAGAAACCTGTAAAGGAACCAGAAATGGTTAGTGAGGTAGAAGGAAATCTCAGGAAGCCATGAAAACTTGTTTCAAGGAAGAGTGATCAATTTTGTTGTGTGTTGTTGATAGAACAAGAAAGAGAAGAAAAATAAATACATGTTACTATGGAAACTCTTTATAGGAAAGTAAAAGGAGCAGAAATATGGGGAAGGACCTGGAGGGAAAGGGTGTGTGTGTCAAGGACTTCTTTTTAAAGATGGGAGAATTAGCAGTGTAGATGAGACATTTTGTTTAGTCGTCCCTGTTTTAACACATTTTGAATGTGATTGTGTAGGGGAGGAAAACATTTCTTTTTCTCCTACCCATCTTACGTTCATTGGCTGGGGCCCTGTAAATTAGACTGACAAAAGACAGATTAATAAGAGAAAAACAAACAGAAGTTTATTAACATGTGCACCTCATATACACATAGGAGTGCTCAGTGATGAGTAAATCAAAGGGGTGGTTAAAACTTGGGCTTATCTTAAAGAAAAAACAATAAATTTTTAGAGAAATGATCAAACAAAAGAAAAAGGTTTTGTTTCTATGGTGGCAAGTTGTGGGAAGGTAAATACATGAGGGAACTAATGAAAGACAAGGGCAAGTTGTAAAGTTTGTTATGTAAATTCCTCTCGTGCTGTCTCTGGGTTGATAAGGGTCTAGAGTTATCTCTGGTGAATAACTTCTGTCTTCTTAGAAGCGCAGGGAGGGGAGACACTTTTACAAATTTATGTCCTGCTTTTAGGGAAATATGGGAAGAACAAAGAACTTTCCTTGTATCTATTTCTTCTCGATTGCTTTCAGCTCAAAATTCTCCTTATGCCAAAATAGCATAATTTGAGGTGGCATATTCTGCTACCCTTCAAATGCCTTTGAAAGGGCATGTTCTCTTCAGTTCTCCACACTTATCACTTACTATCTTTCTCCAACCCCTATAGGTATTCAGGTTTGCAACTCCTGTAGGAAACTATGCCATTGTGGATTTAATATTGCAGTTGTGGTATTTGTAAATAACCCTGAAAGACATGTAGTCATTTGTAACTATACTAGTCAGTTTTTGTTGATTTTTTAAAATATAAAATATTTTTTTATCCTTTGTAAAGTTATGAAATAAAAATTTGTTTATGGTATACAATTTAAAAAAACATATAAAATCAGAAAAGGGACATAAGTGTTAATCACAATCTACCAACAGAGATAATCTCCTGTTTACACTTGGGCATATATACTTACATACAGTCTTTTGATTTTTTTTTTAATGAAACTCTATTTAAGAAAAATGGGGTCCATACTATAAAAAATGTTGTGTAATTTACTTTTTACATTCAACGTAGCATAAAGTCTTGTGAAATCACTAAGTATTCTTATTATATCTTCTTTAGTGACCTACAATATCATTTTTATAAAGACATAGACTTCCATTTTACGGTGGATGAATCAAAATTTGTTTAATGATTACTTGTTTAGATATTTAATTATCTCTTTACTTACTGTGAATAAAATAATGTGACAATGAATATCCTGGTAGCAAATTTCTGCATGCACTTTTTCCTAAAAGAGGATCATAAGTGCCTCAAGGCTGGCATGAAAATGAATCATTTGGCTGGAGAGTGAGCTAGCTGACTTCCTCATGCATGGCTCCATAAAATTCTGTTGTCATATTAAAATAAATTGTCTCACTCAATCTTCACCAAATGAGGTAAATATTATAAAGTTTTTCTTTTAAAACATGGGGAAAGTTTGGGGAAGTCACATGTGTACTGAGATAAAAACCCACAAATGTAGGAAAACATCAATGATCTAAATAAGAAGGATGCTTTGCATATAACTTTTCTGAATCTTTCTTTAGAGTTTTTAAATACATAGCACCATGTCTAACTGGGTCTTTTCATGCATCAAGTCTTTAGTGACAATTTATTTCAAGGCTTCTTTTTGCTGCCAAGCATTAAAACTCATACTTTTTATTATTTAGGCTATATGCATCAGTATAGACTACTGCACATGTTAGCTTGGCTTTTTAATGCAACTTCTCACACCCATCATTTGTTTAATTAGGTGAGTTGATTACTTTGTCATCTCTACTTTTCTCAGATATGGCATAAATTCCCTTTCAGCCATTCTGGAAGTACTTTAATTAAAGTCTTGGCCCTTCCACACTAAACTCCATCAAAGTTTTTAACTTTGTAGATTCCTTATATGATTTTCATGTAGTTGGTGCCCATCTTTTCTTTGTAAATTCCACTTGAAGCTCTTCATTCAAAGACAGCAAAAAAGAAAAAATGCATTAAAGACTCTATAATATAAAGCTTTTCCTTTTTGCAGCAGAATCCCTCTCAACTTGTCATGACTCTTTTTATTTGCTTTTTAATGTCATTCTAGGTAAAGAAAAATTAATATTTAAATTATCAGTATGAATATTACTGATAATCTTTATATTGTACAATGCCAGTTTTCTTTTTTTTCTTTTTTTTTTGTGGTATGTGGGCCTCTCACTGCTGTGGCCTCTCCCGTTACAGAGAACAGGCTCCGGACGTGCAGGCTCAGTGGCCATGGCTCACAGGCCCAGCCGCTCTGCAGCATGTGGGATCTTCCCGGACCAGGGCACGAACCCATGTCCCCTGCATCGGCAGGCGAACTCTCAACCACTGCGCCACAAGGGAAGCTCTGTACAATGCTAGTTTTAAAGGCAAATATAAAAATCTTCACAGCAATCAGAGAAGAAAAAGGAATCCAAATCAGGAAAGAAATAAAGCTGTCACTGTTTGCAGATGACATGATACTATACATAGAGAATCCAAAAGATGCTACCAGAAAATTACTAGAGCTAATCAATGAATTTGGTAAAGTAGCAGGATACAAAATTAATGTACAGAAATCTCTTGCATTCCTATACACTACTGATGAAAAATCTGAAAGAGAAATTAAGGAAACACTCCCATTTACCATCACAACAAAAAGAATAAAATACCTAAGATTAAACCTACCTAAGGAGACAAAAGACCTGTATGCAGAAAACTATAAGGCACTGATGAAAGAAATTAAAGATGATCCAAACAGATGGAGAGATGTACCATGTTCTTGAATTGGAACAAGCAATATTCTGAAAATGACTATACTACTCAAAGCAATCTACAGATTCAATGCAATCCCTATCAAACTACCAATGGCATTTTTCACAGAACTAGAACAAAAAATTTCACAATTTGTATGGAAACACAAAAGATCCTGAATAACCAAAGCAATCTTGAGAAAGAAAAACGGATCTGGAGGAATCAGGTGTCTGGACTTCAGACTATACTACAAAGCTACAGTAATCAAGAGAGTATGGTACTGGCACAAAGACAGAAATATAGACCAATGAAACAGGATAGCAAGCCCAGAGATACACCCACACACCTATGGTCAACTAATTTATGACAAAGGAGGCAAGGATATACAATGGAGAAAAGACAGCCTATTCAATAAGTGGTGCTGGGAAAACTGGACAGGGACATGTAAAAGAATGAAATTAAAACACTCCCTAACACCATACACAAAAATAAACTCAAAATGGACTAAAGACCTAAATGTAAAGCCAGACACTATAAAACTCTTAGAGGAAAACATAGGAAAAACAGTCTATGACATAAATTACAGTAAGATCCTTTTTGACCCACCCCCTAGAGAAATGGAAATAAAAACAAAAATAAACAAATGGGACCTAATTAAGCTTAAAAGCTTAAAAACAGCAAAGGAAAACATAAACAAGACAAAAAGACAACACTCAGAATAGGAGAAAATATTTGCAAATGAAGCAACTGACAAAGGATTACTCTCCAAAATTTACAAGCAGCTCATGCAGCTCAATAACAAAAAAACAAACAACCCAATCCAAAAATGGGCAGAAGACCTAAACAGACATTTCTCCAAGGAAGATAAACAGATGGCCAACAAACACATGAAACGTTGTTCAACATCACTAATCATTAGAGAAATGCAAATCAAAAGTACAATGAGGTATCACCTCACACCAGTCAGAATGACCATCATCAAAAAATCTACAAACAAAAAATGCTGGAGAGGGTGTGGAGAAAAGGGAACCCTCTTGCACTATTGGTGGGAATGTAATTTGATACAGCTACTATGGAGAACAATATGGAGGTTCCTTAAAAAACTAAAACTAGAACTACCATATGACCCAGCAATCACACTACTAGGCATATACCCTGAGAAAACCATAATTCAAAAAGAGTCATGCACCACAATGTTCATTGCAGCTCTACTTACAATAGCCAGGACATGGAAGCAACTAAGTGTCCATCAACAGATGAATGGATAAAGAAGGTGTGTCACATATATACAATGGAATATTACTCAGGCATAAAAAGAAATGAAATTGAGTTATTTGTAGTGAGGTGGATGGACCTAGAGTCTGTCATACTGAGTGAAGTAAGTCAGAAAGAGAAAAACAAGTACCGTATGCTAACACATATATATGGAATCTAAAAAAAAAAAAAAAAGTTCTTAAGTACCTAGGGGCAGGAGAGGAATAAAGACACAGATGTAGAGAATGGGCTTGAGGACACAGGGAGGGGAAAGGTTAAGCTGAGATGAAGTGAGAGAGTGGCATGGACATATATACACTACCAAATGTAAAATAGCTAGCTAGTGGGAAGCAGCCACATAGCCCAGGGAGATCAGCTCGGTGCTTTGTGACCACCTAGAAGGGTGGGATAGGGAGGGTGGGAGGGACACACAAGAGGGAAGAGATATGGGGATATATGTATATGTATAGCTGATTCACTTTGTTATAAAGCAGAAACTGACACACCATTGTAAAGCAATTATACTCCAATAAAGATGCTAAAAAATAAAAAAACCTTGAACTCATGTGTAATCACTGAAATTGCACAAGTCCTATTTTGTGGCTCATATGTGTAAACTTTTTTGTACTTAGCACAACAGTAGAAATGCCTCACAAAACTAACTCAGCTGATCTTTTTTCTCACTTTGTGATATGTACACATTCTCCTAATACCCTCTCCTTTGGGGTTACTCATTAGTAAGGAAGGACTGAAAAGGAAGAGGACCTATCAGTTGCTTTACCTTTTCCTTTCCTGCTGTGCCATCAATTTCAGCCTAAATTGTTGGCTAATACAGGGAAGCAACACAGCAAGAAAAGAAACGATAAACTTCCTTGGCCCTTTATATTTCCTGGAATGACACTGCCTTCTTCCACATTTGCAGCAAATTTTGGTTGCACCAGAAAGCATGCCCTATCTGGGCTGTCAGCTTACTCAGGGAAGACAGTACATGCTCACCTCTTAGTTGCTTTGAGTCTCCCTGAATTCCTACAGGGAGTAAGTCCACCAGCATTCTTTGTTCATGGCCATCACCCACACTATGTGGAAGAGATAGATGCCACATAAGGCATCTATCTCCTCTGCTCAGAGTTATGCTACATTGTTCTATCAGCTTTCACTTTCCAAACACAAGTTCAAAAACAAAATCAGTAAGAATTTCAAGACCGGGATCACAAAGCATAAAATCAAGCATGAGGTCGTTCTGACCATCAGGTCCTGTGTGACTGCCCAGATCATATGCCCATGAAGCCATCTCTGTTTCCAGTCTTTTCAAATATCTTCTTGATCTTCACAGTGCAAAAATGTTAGGAAATTAGGTTCTCTTCTCATGAAAGACTCTCTTGCCTGAAAAGTTCATCTCTCATCAAAGCTTCAATATCCACCTCTCTGTTAGGGATTGATGCCCATTATCTCTATCTTCAGCCTCTACTGTCCTTCTGAATTCCAGAACCACATATCAAACTGTCCACCTGACATCTCTACTTGGATGTCTCAAGGGAACCTCAGACTTGAAGCGGCTAAAACAAAATGCATACGTTTTCTTTTCATTGCTCCCTTCCTTCTATCTTGCCACCAACACTTCTAGATTTTATCCTCTTCCAGTGCCATGGGTCTTAATGAAAGAGATCACCATCCAATCCATTACTCAAGCCAAAATTCAGGCAGTCATCTTTGTACCTCCTTTTTAACTTCAGTACAGATCCATCACAATTTCTGGTCAGTTTTATCTCCTGAATATCTTCCTCTTTCTTTACTTTTCTCTCTCTCCATTAACACCGTCTCCATTATTACAATAGCCTCCTAATTGCACTTGCAGGATTCACTCCTACCACATCTGGTCTATTTTTCTTGTTGCATCCAGAATATTTGTTTATTTGTTTGCTTGTTTGTTTAAACACAAATTGGATTTTCCTACCTGCTTAAGACTATTCATTTATTTCAGTATAAAAAGAAAATTCTTTAATGTGACATGCAAGGCCATTTATAGACTGACCCCAACCACAACTTTATTATATTACAGTTCCATCTTCCTTGCATTCTGTATTTCAGGAACACCAACCTGTTAAAGATTTAAATACTCCCTGTTTCCCAGCACAACTTCTGGGGTTTTTAAACATGGTTCCCCCTTGTCTTGGTATGGCTTTCCCTCCAACTTACATTTTTTTTTTTTTTTTTTTTTTTTTTTTTTTCTTTTTGCGGTATGCGGGCCTCTCACTGTTGTGGCCTCTCCCGTTGCGGAGCACAGGCTCCGGATGCGCAGGCCCAGCGGCCATGGCTCACGGGCCCAGCCGCTCCGCGGCATATGGGATCCTCCCAGACCGGGGCACGAACCCGTATCCCCTGAATCGGCAGGCGGACTCTCAACCACTGCGCCACCAGGGAGGCCCCAACTTACATTTTTGTATCCTACTCTTCTTTTAAATCTCTGCTCAATCTTAAATTTTATAGTATAGAATTCCCTGACCCCCAATTGGGTCAATTCTTTCTGTTATATAATACTGTAGATGTCACATGTATAATACTTTTACATATGTACATTTATGTACAACAATTTATAATATATCCTTTGTAATGTGTCTTTGATCAAAATCTATCTCCTTCCCTAATGAGTAGACGCTGTCAAGTCAGAGAGTATGTCTGGCTCACTAAGCTCAGTTCCTTGCTTAGTATTTGACTTGTACAAGAGACTCAATAAATATTTGTCACATCATTGAATGAATACTTACTTTCTTCTAGGCACAATACTTGGCACTTTACATGTTTTATCCCATTTAATCCTCTAACAAACATATGGGACAGATTCTATTATTATCTCAGTTTTATGGAATTTGAGATTTACAAGCTTAACTTATTTGTATAAGGTCATATAGACTTTAAGTAGCAGAATCAGAATTTGAACTCAAATAGTGTACTCTGTCTTGAATTGTAGTGAAGGAGACAATTTAAAACTAGATTTAAAAGGGGTGAGGAAAACAAGAAATTGAAATCTGAGTCAGCATTATGGAATGAACCATATATGTTTTACCAAACAAATCTATTACAACTTCAAATAATAAAGAAATGAATATATGATTCCAGTGTTAATGGCCAACCCTTTCTACCAAGATATTGTGACTCACTTAGGCAGGACTGACAGAGGAAGAAGGTGTGTCTGCAAGGCTCTGGAACAAACTTTTTCTTTCTCTTTCTTGCCATTCACTCCTTTTCTGAGCCTTTGATAAAGTGTGTCCCAACCAGATCTCCTTCACCCTTTTCATGTTTCCTGCTTGATAGGTCCACTGCTCGGAGGTCTAAATATCCATCAACAGTTGCTCAAGAATCAGGCTTTAGAGTACAAAGTTTTCATCAGCTAAAGTCCTCCAGCTGTAGCTATTTCTCCTACTGAACAAATGCTGAGCCTGGAAGAGTACAGCTCTCCCCCAGAGCCTGCCCTGCCAAATATGTCTGGCAAAGCTGCCTGGGAATATCCTTTTGGTCTGCACACTGAAGTGATGGGAGTGATTTCAAGTATCTTCTTAACTTTTTGCAAGGAGAATGTAATTTCTATGCCGAGTGCCACCTCAGCACAGAGGTGGTTTCCTAGACCACATAAAATATGTAAAATACCATTATTTTCTAGGCACCTCCCAGGCTCCACTCTTCAACAGCTTCTTTGTCAGTAGCAGGGCATTTAAAGCTGTCACTAACAGCCTGACTTGGGGTTTGTGCTTTAACAATTTCATGACTAATTTTGGCGTGTGTTTGGGAGGGGGGTCTATGAATTTAGCAATTGTCTAAAAATATTTTTCTTTGGCTCTTTAAAATATTGATCTTTGGTGTAGCCCCCCTTCCTCATTCCCTAAATAATTATGATTATCCATATTGCCTGGTTTGCCCAGTCATTACAAAGATCTTACAGCCTGGAAAGTTAATGACAAAACTCATAATAATGTATGGAAGCTTTCTTTTGAGAATGGGTGTAGAAAAGAAAGATGGAAAAGAAGAGGTTTAGAAATAATTGAGGGAATAAGGTTGGCCTCAATGGATATACACACACATATAGTTACTCATGAAATATAGTTTTAACCTCAAAGTAGAATCCTCATGAGTGCACTTGGGGGAGGGTGGTGATTCAGCAGTTAAATATTTTGTTAGCAGATTGAACTGGCTGAAAGAGAACTTAGAGGTTGGAAAACCAGAAGAAGAAAACACACACACACACACACACACACACACACAATAAACAGGTGGCAGGAGTTAATATGAGGCAAAGATGAGTACAATATTCTTTTAAATAAAAGCCCAGTAAATATTTCTTTTTTGAAATGTGAGATGTGGCAAAGCACGTATTGCTTTGACACTGACACCTTCCAGCATTGGTAATGCCATTTGTAGTCTATGAAACAAATAAGTGGTTTCTGATCCATGCTGGCATTAACATATAGGGAAATAGTCAAGGCAAAACACAAACACAAAGGAACTACTGTAAAAATATTGTATTATTTGGATTCAATCACCACCAATCTTGCCAAATCCCTGTAAATTCCCATTGTCCTGCATAACAAGAATAAAGGAAAATACAGAGGTAGGTGCCAAATTGCTTTAAGTTGAACGTTTTCCAATTTTTTTTCTTAAGCTGTCAGTCATTATTTAAAGCCCAGTTAAGGGTTTTGTAACATTCTTATTTTCCCCATATGTACTTAACAAATATATACATTTTAGACTCTGCCTTAATTTTTTAGCTATCATTCTCAAGGAACTGATTTCATTTGTGAATATGATGAAACTCAAAAGAATGGAAAAGAACAAACATTGGTGTGAAAATGATGCTTTGAATGCATGGTTGCCAGACAGGAAAAGCTCTTGGTTTTTTCCTATATTTAATCAATTAGCTTGTCTAATCCATTTGACTGTGGAAGGTTGGCCCGACATGACTTCCCATCAGTTTAATAAGGATTAAGGTAGCATGAAGTGTATAACACTGTGCATTTGCAAGTACAAACATGCTTAGAAATTCATTTGTCTTTGAGGGGAGGCTGGTTCAAACTCCAGCTATATTTACAAACAAGATTCTAGCCACAGCTGAACAGCTTGGAGCTGGGGAAAGTAACTATGCCTGCTTTTCCTTAAACCCACAGGGCCTTTGATTCCTACCCAAATAAAGCTGGCCTTTGGCATTCAGCTCTCTTAGCTGGCAAGATATCTGCATAATGTCTGCAGAATTTAGAATGGCCAGGAGGGACAGGTCAAAGACAGCCAAATTATGATATCACACCCATAAAACCTCATCAGTAGTGACATACAGAAAACACTCAGTGAATTGTTTTCATTAACTTACCCTTATTAAGATGTTCTAAGCAGTGTCTCTATTCTTTGGCAGGTTTCAGATTCTGCCCTTTCTCCTTCCTTCATTCATTGCTTTTCCTTAAAAAGAATGGGCTACCATGGGCATTGATTGACAGTAGCTGAAGAAATGTAGCTCAGGAGAGTCAAGGATACTCAGACAGCCCAGGAAGAATGTTTTATACATGCTTTGTTTTCCTTTGGGAAAGACAAAAACTTTCCAGAATCTTCTGGGATGGGTTAGGATGAGAGCTGTTCATGCAGTGAAGTAAAGGGAAGCCTGACTATAGAGAAAATCCTGTATCTCTTCTCTGGGAATCAGGATGGGGGCTCTGCCATACCACCCGACCAAATCATAGCCTGGTCCTGGGTTGCAGTGGGCAGACTCTTCCAGAAAGAGAAAGCGGGGATGGTTGTCAAGCTGTCAGGATAGAGAGAATCAGGGAGCGGGGAGGGGGGACATGCAATTGAACTCAGGCCCAGTTTTTCTTCAGGTCTCGCATGTTTCTAAAGCTGAAAAACCTGGCTAGTCTACAAAAACGACATCAGGAGGAACTGAGGGATGTGAGGAGAACTGACAGGAAACATTTCCTAATAACCGGCTGACCCTGTCGGGAGTTTAGAGGATCATAACGTGGGGGCAGATAATTAGAAGACTCAGATGCTTGTCTGCCTGTCTGAGTGGGACCTGAGAATCTTGACCTGAAAGCCTTACTTATGGAGCAGAATTTAAAAGCTATCACAGTGCCACGTGGCAGAGAACTTTTGCATAAAGATAGGTAGTAAGAGAAGGAGAGTGTAAGAAAGCCGAAACCAAGAGAAACAGAAATGAGGAAAGAAAACTTATCAAGGGGTGTTTAAGATTGGAAGAAATGGAGAAGATGTTTTGAATATAAAAGAGAGGAGCAAAGATATTACATTATTTCACAGGCAAATTTTAAAATTGCGAAGACATAATTTATGTACTACAAATGAATCCTTGTTCTTTTGTACTTTTTCCTTGTTGTGCTAAATTTCATTTCTCAGATATGTATACTTTGAAAATTTAAGTTCTTAAATATATTTTAATTCCTTTAGATATAATAGGAACTAAGTGAACCATGGGGCATTTTTGGATAGTTGAAAGTATTCTTTTACTATAACCTTGCTAGTCACTGGCATTCTTGAGGATTTCCATGTTGAATAAGCATGTCATGATGGTCATTGATGTATGATGGGGAACTCCATGCCCTGAGAGTCATGCAGGCAGTGAACCTCAATGAGGGAAGTGCCCAAGCGTGTACCTTATCTACTTCAAGAAGAGATGAGAAAAAAAAGACCCCAAAGTGTAACTCAAAGAAGGAAATCAACTGTGAAGATAGCAGCTCTTCCTCACCCTCAGCATCTGAATCTTATTGATTTGACCAAAATGTTGCCTGGAAAAAGCAGTCCTGTACCAAGCTAATGAAGAGACAATCATGACTCTCATCCCGATTCAATGTAAATGAACCAAATTAGAGCTATGCTGTGCTTTCCTAAGGATGTCAGAGTCTTAACTGTTTTTGACATTACCATATGAAGACTTAAACACATCCATGCTAATTCCATCCAGGTAAAGAGTCATGATATTCAGTAATGGGAGGTAAAACCAAAATATGAAGAATGGACACAGCTATTTAAAACAAAACAATACAAACAAACAAATGTAAGTAACTGAGAGAAAGGCACCCTGGTGACCGGAAGTCTGGGGACTTGAAGTCTAGTGCAAACTCCACTGCTGACCAGCTGAAAAGGAAGGGAATAGCTGACCTCCAGGTTTCCTTTTAACTCTGTATTTTTATGATTCTGATTCATCTTCCTAAGAAATACAGTTAAGTCTCAAGAGCACTGAGCAGCAGTGAATAGTGGAGGAATCCAATTTCTTTTAGTGATGGAAAAGTTCTGCAATTCTGTACAAAGAATTATTTGGGCTTTCTTTTGTGCCTACAACTTTTATTTTATTATCTTGAAGACCAAAATTGTTGGTTTGTTATATTTGGAAAGTTCAAATGTAAAATGATTATACTGCTTAGGTGTTGTTTTTTTTTTTAAGTACAAGTGATGAATCTACTTCCTGGTGCCAGTCCATATTATTTCTTCACTTTGGCCAGTTAGATCTGGTGTCAGGTCATTTGAAGAGATATGATCTAAATTTGTTAGTATGTTGAGATTTTCTGCTTATGGTCTCTCCCTTCAACAAACAAATGAAAACCCATGTAAGCTTGTGAGAGACAGTATAACAATATTTTTGGTTTTAGTATTTCTATTTTTCTCCCTGGTGATAGGGAAGAATAAATTAGAGAACTCTGGGTCAAAGTCCTCAGATTTTTACAACTAGCAGTTTATTCTATTCAACTGTTTAAGCACACTTAAGTAAAATGAAAGGAAATGAAAATGAATCACAGGCTAAAAGCAAGCTCTCGGCTTTCAGGAGTCTCTGGGCTGCTGATTCCAGGCAGCACTGAAATAGAAACACTGGAAGAGATAATAACCATGAACCAGTGCCTACGGCAATTCCTGCCTCTCCAGAAGAATGTAAAATGGTCTTGCTCTTGTTGATATCAATATGTGTAAAATAGCAACGAAAAAACACCTCACCTTTCAATCTCTTTGAACACTTCTGTATGTTGATTGAAAAGAGAATTTGATTTAAAAAATGACAGTTTCTCACCACTCGAGATAGAGAAGTGTAAAAATAAAAACAATGTGCTTGTATACGTGTGTGGGTGTGTGCTTGTGTGTATTCACACACGTGGGCGAGAGGTGAGGAGATATCCACACGTAGGTTCTCTTGGTGTGAATCAGGAGACTAACATCTGAGCCTTCTGACGTTTAGAAGGGCTTCCATCTCCAGAAGAAATAGAAGCAATATCCACCATTATTTTGGCCCTGTTTATCTCTGTACAGGTTCTCCAGTCAGTGTGATCTGTCTAATAAGGCTTCTCTCATCCCCAGCTGAATTGTTCTTGGAGATCTTTCTCTATGTACTGCCAAAAAGCTCCAACTTAATTTAGATAACACTCCGGGGATTCTGATTAGTTGTACTGTCTGAAGGTGGCACAACCTGTCATTTTGTCCTTCTCTGCATTTGTCTTTCAAATCTAGGATTTCTCACATTCTTTCAGTTTGGATCCAGAACATGAGAGAGGGAGCTGGTTGTGCTTGTAAACCACCGTGTCAAGTCCCAGACTCCCAGATGGTTACACCCACGCCTGGAAGAGAACTCATTAAAGACCTAATCAAACAGGCTTCACTGTGCTATACTGTTGCTGGTGTTGGGATTTTTTTTTCCTCTAGCTCTTTTATTATTTCCTTGGCACTTCTAGCATGGTGTTGAAGATCATCTGAGACTGAGACTGGATGTTGCATGATGTGAGGAAATTGGAACCAAGTGTATTTACTGTACTGGCATATGTATCATGCATTTCTAAAGCTGACAGTCTTATCTGAATAGCCCATCTTTCTAGGTCAGAGCATATTTCTTTAACCCCTGGATGCCTACACTTCCCTCCTCCCAAAGCAAGAATGTCAGAGGAACTTAAAGAACTTACCTTAGTAGTTGTATTCATTCTGTTCAGATTGAATATCAACGGTGGCTTTCAACAGGAGCAAGCATACCAGAGGTAAAACACTGAATTATTTAGAACAGATTATGTAAATGAAAGAATAAGGTATTTTCTGTTTGAGGTAGTCTGAAAAAACAAAACAACACAAAACAAAGCTAAACATGTACCAAAATGTTATAATTCTACTCTCCTTTGTACAACTTTCCTGGTTTTGGAAATGTGGGTATCATTCTCATCTTTTCCAGGAATATATCATAAAGCTGGATTTAGACAAGTTGATGTCAGGTTGGACGTGGTGGCATAAGAAAGTCTGAACAGTCAACTCTGGTGGGCTGGAGAGTTAAATTACATGAGAGTGTCAACCACTCTACTGAGTTTTGTACAAAACAGGTAATAAGAAGCTAGAAGCAGAAAACATTTCTATGCAGACAAACTTTGGGTATGGGTTCCAATTCACACTGCAAAAGCAAAGAGAACACAGTAGCTTGTAAGAGAGTAACCTGGAGCTCCTTCTAGTTCCTGGCTTTAAATAGATTAATAAGAATGTTTGTTTTTAAATGAGGAAGGCAGGCTTTTCTGGTGTAAATGACATTTGAGGGGTCTGAATAGCAAAGAAACTAAGAAGCTGAAGGATGGCTGGAAGTGGTGAGTAGAAGGAGGATATATATTAAGAAAGAAAAGTCCAGATATATACAAAATTATTTGGGTCTCTGTTTGCTGAATCACACCCCAAAAGGGAGTTGGAGAGTAAGACAAGGTGACCCTTCTTCCATGGGGTGACCTCAATTTCTGTATATGCAGAAGTGGGTCAGCTGGCATCCTGGGGAAATTCATCACTGGATTGGCTGGATTGGCATCATGGGAATTTGCCCATCCTGTGCCAGGCAATTTGTTAAATCCCATTCATGTGTCCAAATGCATGATTAGGGACTTCTAGTAACCACCCATATTCACACATTTATCATTCAGGCACAAAGCAAAATACAAAACACCAAATGTCTCTAGAGTTGAGCCAGATCTTTCTTATCTTTGAACAATCAAAACTTATAAAAGCCTTAGGGAACTGAAATGATTTATGTATGTTCAAAGTTGCTAAACTTTTGACAATTGTTCTTGCAAAAACAAAACTGTCTACATTATCTTGTATTACCATACTGATTTTGAACAAAAAAATTTTGTTTTAAAAACAGAATGTTGTTTTCTTGTCATTTTTTCCCCTTCTATTTAGACTCTGTGTTAAAAAAAAAACTTTCTTTGGTTCTTTTCTTCTGAAAGCTGTTCTAAGTAAGAGCATCTGGGGAAAACATAAACTTCTCAATACTGTGTTAGTAAAATCTCTGTCCTGATCTGGGGTACAAATTGCATCTTGTCACCGGGCTGACCAAATAGACATTTATAACCTCTTCAACTACCAAGGAAAACTGTAGATTCTAGAATATGTGGATTCAAGCCTGGCAAAAAGAAAACGTCAGTTAAAAAGCCTAGACAAATCTTGCTCTATCATGAATTGCAATGAGAAAGAATCAAGATTTATATTCTCTTTACTCATGTCTAAGGTAAATTCAAAAGGTGTGAAAAGTGGTAAACTAAAAGCAGAACTGATCCACTGTGGTTAATGACAGACTTTTTTCCCTTTCAGCATTAATTGTTTGGTATGGTTTCATTCTTTGTGAGATATTCAGGATTAAGAAATAATTGTGTTTCATTAATGTCTGATGAGTATCTTGTCAACCTCAGATGACAGAAGGTAAACACCTTCAAGATCTCTAGACCATCATTGATATCATTGCTGACAGCTCCATTCTGTCAGACTTCAGTTACAATAGTCCGTGTCTTTAGGCATCCTTGTCCAGTGATGGTGGGATTAAAATTGGTGCAAGCATTTTGAAAATAGCTTGGCAATATATTGTAAGAATCTTAAAACCATATCCCTTGAGCTAACCATTCCTCTTCTTAGAATATAACATAAGAAAAAAGTACCAGATATAGAATAAATAGATCAATTTGTTGATTTTTATGTAACTTGAGGACCCCCAGGTCCCCCAACTATCTGGGATGATTTTTTGCTTTTAATATCCAAGTAAATAAGTCACCCACATTAACTTCAGAAGGTCCAATGACTTTCTAAAATGTCTAAGAATGGGGGGGGGTAGGGGAGAGGGACAAGGTATACTATCTTGGTTTTCTCTCATGCCTTCTCCAAACTCCTGCACCAGGCCTTTACTGAATCCCCGGGGTATCTCGTCTCTGCCTTTCCGTGTCACTCAAGTCTTACTGTCCATTTCATGCCATTTCCATCATTCTTCCCAGCACCCCTAAGATAGCTGAATATTTGGGAATGGTGGAAAGGACTTACAGCACAAGATAGGAAGTAACTTAAAAATGGATCTTGGTCACATTGTGTTGTTAAAGGTAGTTGGCCATCCCGGAGAGTCCCTTCCTGGCTGGCTCTCAGGCTCTAGACTGTCACCCTGTTGATGGCACTGGTCTCTCCTTTCAAAGCAGCCTCCTTCCCATTTCCTGGTTTCTCTGAGTCCTGCCACCCCAGCCTCCTGTCACCCCCCACCCCCACTCCCTCAGCCTCAACTCCTTTCTCTGAGAATCAAACAGAGGTGCTTCAAACTATTTTTAAATCTCAAAACAATTTTCCCTCGGAGGAAGTACACTTTTACTTTATTTTGCAGAGCAGTTTAGATTTCTTAATTTTAACATCCTCATTCGAAACTTTGCCTGGGGCCTATATTAACTTTTAAACCAAAGTGTCTGTTAAATGTTTTTATCAAATACAAGAGCAATCTTTTTCTAAAGTTGGGGTCTGTTCTCATTTTCCCCTGAAAATTCATGAAAAAGAAATTCTTTTTCTGATGAACTGGTAAATTGATAATACAGAAATTAATATCCCTCAAAAGGAAAATGAATGAGCAAGTTATAGTAAATCCATAGAGTAAAATAATATCTTATAATTACAAATTGTATTCATAAAGAATTTTTTGGTTTATATGTCACTATTTTAAATGACATGAATGATATAAAATTAAACTATGATTTTAACCATGTAAAAATACTTAAATAAGCAGAAGGAAATATACTAAAATATAAAGAGCATCTATTCTAAGTGGTGGAATTATGGGTGATTTTTATTTTCCTTTAAACATTTTTTAATAGTTTCCAGTTTGTCTACAATAAGCATATACTAGCTTTATGACTTAAAATATACATTTATGTAAAATTCTCAAAAATTTGGACTTTTAATCTATGTCTTCCTTTTTCCTTTCTCCTGATACTGTTCATTGTCTATTCACAGTGATGGTGTTGGTCTGGGCAGCATGAATTCAATTACAGTTCATCTAGGGTGAATGGGGGAGGGCAATAATCAAAGAACTCAGATTAATAACTGTTTAGCTTATTATGAAAAAAGAATGGAAAACCATATGTTCTCTAGGGACATCCATTTTGAAAATTCTCCAGAAAGAATATTCACCAATTAACTACTAAGAAGTCATCATCTATATATAATTTTCTAAATTGCTAACCTGGCCCCAAGTTAGAAACCAATTACAATTATCTCACAGACTGGTCACATTCTGTTCATGAGGATACAGGCAAACACTCAACTCTCCCACTGCTTACTCATATATAGATTAAGACCCCTGAATTTTATATGATGCAAGCCATCTACTGTGATTAAATTGTCCCTGATCTGGCATTTCAGGCTGCTATGCAACCACATGCTACATGTTCCACCAGATTTGTGATGAAAAGTCTCACCAAGATCTGAGGACGAATCTATTGAGTCTTGTGTAGCCTGTTCAGTCTTGGGAAATGCTTTTAAACTGTTCTCATAACCTCCATTAAATGCAGCTGCAAACACATTATTCTCACAGTTCAACATCTTTCTTCCTAAGTTCAGGCATTGCATCTGATGATATTCTCAACAAGCCGAGTAATATAAAAATCAATGATATAGGCGACCTATTTATTGCACAAGGGTAAGTGTGCACTTGGACATACTACAGCACCAGAACACTTTACAAGAGTAGGTGCCCCTCACAGGCAACTACATTCTCCTTAGATGGGTCTTTCTTTGTAATATATTCAAACTGACCTCTTACTAGATAATAGATGTGTACTATTTCCTTAATTATTCAGACATCCTTAGCAATAAATAATGTAAGACATGACGTCCTTTTTTGTTTTGTTTTGTTTTTTATTAAGAAGAAACGCCTTCCATCAAACATAGGATATCTGATTTGAAATGATGTATCTCTTATCCCTCTCCCTTGGATCCACAGGTCTGAGGAACAAGACAGTAAAGACTTTTTCTAATAACAGATATTTGATGGCTCACTTTAACTTGCAGTTTGAGACAGCAAACTCCTCACCTTCTGCACTCTGAGTTATACCTTATATCTCACAGTCACAAAGAAAAATAGTGTGTAGCTATGTGGAGGCCATGATAAGGTTTACTTTAAGGAAATTTATGTCATGAAGGTGGCAGGATTGTTTTAGGGAGGGAGTAAAGTTTAGAATTGAACACAGGTAAAAGTATATTAAAGGATTAATTTTGCAAAACTTTTTCAGTTGAGAAGGTAGCATAACTGAAGCATACCTTTATAATTTAATTTTCATTAAGAAGAAGAAACTATCGCTACAAGGTCAAATACATGTACCAAATCTTTAAAAGCCTATTTGACAAAACTAAAAATAATGGAAATGATTGTGCAACAGGCTTAATTTTAGCATGTGTGATTGCTGGGTAGCTACATGACAATGATATGAGTTCCTCATGGATAATGGTTAAGAAAACAGACTTTGGAGTTAGATGGCCACCAACTAGCTGTGTGACTTTAGGTTTATTATTTAATTTCTTTAAGCATCAATTTCCTCAGGAATAAAATAACAGCTATGACACTGTTTATTTCACGGTATTTTTGTGAGAATTGAAGAAAAGATAATATGCATAGAATACTTAGAACAGTGCTTGGATGATAGTAAATGTTCATTAACTGGTGGCTCTTGACTACCATGATTTCCAAGGGTATGTTTGTGAGTGGGGAACTAAAAGCTACATATGCTATAAAAGCCAACTCCTATTTCTGAAAGCCATATGACCATTTTCTTTTCACTTCTAAATATTCCCTATGCGCATCTTGCCCTAAATACTTAGATGTTATCTCTGTGGTTAATAAAGTAAATTACTTTCTTATTTAAAAATATAAGTAAGAGAAGTTAAATGGTGAAGTACAGAATGAAATGCAGATTTATTTTCCCTCCAGAAAATACCAGCTGTTGTCACCCACAGAATATCAACTGCCACTATATCCATGCATCAAAGTAAAAATTGACAAAATATATCCTCTGCCAGGGCTCCAGAGGTACAAAATAAATAATACAAGTATCTGTCCTCAAGAAGTTTTCTTCTGTAGGGGAAATAGAACAAATATTAAATCACTCAACTATAAGTTATAAATGCCTGAAACATAGGGATAAAGTGTTTTGGGGGTTCAGACGATGGTATCATCCCTTGAATCTGTTGATAAAAGAAAAATTCATGGCACAGGTAGATTTTGAACTAAGCTTTGAGAGCTATCAAGATTTGTGTACTATTATGAAGAAAATGCAGCAGTAACAACAATGGATTAGTATATCTTTTGTTTTGATTTTTCTAGACATAGGTTTGTATAGCAAGTTATTTTCTGCATGCATTTTGCCTAAGAGATAACTCACATTTAAGATAATCAGATTCTCCATGCTGCAAATTGTGGAGAGATTGGTGGAGGAATGGTTTCTTATTTTATCTGCCTCCCCTCAAAATTCACTCAGAATGGGTCAGGAATAGACATACAAAAGTTAAAACTATAAAATTTCTAGAGGCTGAACCAAGATGGTGAAGTAGAAGGACGTGCTCTCACTGCCTCTTGTGAGAACACCAGAATCACAACTAACTGCTGAACAATCATCGATAGGAAGACACTAGAACTCACCAAAAAAGATACTCCACATCCAAAGACAAAGGAGAAGCCACAATGAGATGTTAGGAGGGGGGCAATCACAAAAAAATCAAATCCCATAACTGCTAGGTGGGTGACTCACAAATTGGAGAACACTTATACCACAGAAGTCCACCCACTGGAGTGAAGGTTCTGAGCCCCCTGTGAGACTTTCCAACCTGGGGGTTCCGCAATGGGAGGAGGAATTCCTAGAGAATCACACTTTGAAGACTAGCAGGATTTGATTGCAGGACTCTGACAGGACGAGGGGAAACAGAGACTCCACTCTTGGAGGGCACACACAAAGTAGTGTGCACATTGGGGCTCAGGGGAAGGAGTAGTGACCCCAGGGGAGACTGAACCAGACCTACCTGCTAGTGCTGGAGGCTCTCCTGCAGAGGCAGGGGACAGCTGTGGTTCACCAAGAGGACAAGGACACAGGCAGCAGAAGTTCTTGGAGGTGGTCCTTGGTATGAGCCCTCCCAGAGTCTGACATTAGCCACACCAAAGAACCTGGGTTGTCTCCAGTGTTGGGTTTCCTCAGGCCAAACAACCAACAGGGAGGGAACCCAGCCCCACCCATGAGCAGACAAGCATATTAAAGTTTTTCTGAGCTCTGCCAACCAGAGCAACAGCCAGCTCTACCCAACACCAGTTTCTCCCATAAGGAAATTTGCACAAGCCTCTTAGACAGCCTCATCCTCCAGAGGGCAGACAGCAGAAGCAAGAAGAACTACAATCCTGCAGCCTGTGGAACAAAAACCACATTCACAGAAAGATAGACAACATGAAAAGGCAGAGGGCTATGTACAAGATGAAGGAACAAGGTAAAACCTCAGAAAAACAATGAAATGAAGTGGAGATAGGAAAACTTCCAGAAAATGAATTCAAAATAATGAGAGTGAAGATGATCCAGGATTTCAGTAAAAAAGAATGGAGGCAAAGATCGAGAAGATACAAAAAATGTTTAAAAAAGACCTAGAAGAATTAAAGAACAAACAAACAGAAATGAACAATAAAATAACTGAAATGAAAACTGCACTAAAAGGAATCAATAGCAGAATAACTGAAATAGGAAAATGGATAAGTGACCTGGAAGACAAAATGGTGGAATTCACTGCTGCAGAACAGAATAAAGAAAAAAGAATGAAAAGAACTGAAGACAGCTTAAGAGACCTCTGGGACAACATTAAATGCGACAACATTCACATTATAGGGGTACCAGAAGGAGAAGAGAGAGTGAAAGGACCTGAGAAAATATTTGAAGAGATTATAGTTGAACACTTCCCTAATATGGGAAAGGAAATAGCTACACAAGTTCAGGAAGTGCAGTGAGTCCTAATACAGGATAAACCCAAGGAGAAACACGTCGAGATGCATAGTAATCAAATTGGCAAAAATTAAAGACAAAGAATAATTATTGAAAGCAGCAAGGGAAAAATGACAAATAACATACAATGGAACTCCTATAAGGTTAACAGGTGACCTCTCAGCAGAAAGTCTACAAGCCAGAAGGGCATGGCATGATATACTTAAAGTGATGAAAGGGAAGAACCTACAACCAAGAGTACTATACCCAGCAAGGATCTCATTCAGATTTGATAGAGAAATCAAAATTTGTACAAACAAGCAAAAGCTAACAGAATTCAGCACCACCAAACCAGCTCTACAACAAATGCTAAAGGAACTTCTCTAAATGGGAAACACAAGAGAAGATAAGGGCCTACAAAAACAAACCCAAAACAATTAAGAAAATGGTCACAGGAACATACATATCAATACTTACCTTAAACATGAATGGATTAAATGCTCCAACCAAAAGACACAGGCTTGCTGAATGGATACAGAAACAAGACCCATAAATATTTTGTCTACAAGAGACCTACCTCAGACCTAGGGACACATACAGACTGAAAGTGAGGGGATGGAAAAAGATATTTCAAGCCAATGGAAATCAAAAGAAAGCTGGAGTAGCAATACTCATATCAGAGGAAATAGACTTTAAAATAAAGGTTGTTACAAGAGACAAGGAAGGACACTACATAGTGATCAAGGGATCAATCCAAGAAAAATATATAACAATTATATATGCACTCAACATAGGAGCACCTCAATACATAAGGCAACTGCTAACAGCTCTAAAAGAGGAAGTCAACAGTAACACAATAATAGTGGGGGAATTTAACACCTCACTTACAAGAATGGACAGATGATCCAAAGTGAAAATAAATAAGGAAACAGAAGCTTTAAATGACATAATAGACCAGATAGATTTAATTGACATTTAAAGGACATTCCATCCAAAAACAGCAGATTACACTTTCTTCTCAAGTGTGCACAGAACAATCTCCAGGATAGATTACATCTAGGGTCACAAATCAAGCCTCAGTAAATTTAAGAAAATTGAAACCATATCAAACATCTTTTCTGACCACAATGCTGTGAGATTAGAAATCAATTACAGGGGAAAAAAAAGTAAAAAAAAACACAAACACATGGAGGCTAAACAATACATTACAATATAACCAAGAGATCACTGAAGAAATCAAAGAGGAAATCATAAAATACCTAGAGACAAACGACAATTAAAAACACGCCAATCCAAAACCTGTGGGATGCAGCAAAAGCAGTTCTAACAGGGAAGTTTAGAGCAATACAAGCCTACTTCAAGAAACAAGAAAAATCTCAAATAAACAATTTAATGTTACACCTGAAGGAATGAGAGAAAGAAGTACAAACAAAACCCAAAGTTAGTAGAAGGAAAGAAATCATAAAGATCAGAGCAGAAATTAATGAAATAGAAACAAAGAAAACAATAACAAAGATCAATAAAACTAAAAGCTGGTTGTTTGAGAAGATAAAAAATATTGATAAACCATTAGCCAGACTCATCAAGAAAAAGAGAGAGAGAATTCAATTCAATAAAGTTAGAAATGAAAAAGGAAAAGTTACAACAGACACCAAAGAAATACAAAGCACCCTAAGAGACTACTACAAGAAACACTATGCCAATAAAATGAACGTGGAAGAAATGGACAAATTCTTACAAAAGAATGAACCAGGAAGAAATAGAAAAGATGGACAGACCAATCACAAGTAATGAAATTGAAACTGTGATTAAAAGTCTTCCAACAAACAAAAGTCCAGGACTGCATAGCTTTACAGGTGAATTCTATCAAACATTTAGAGAAGAGCTAACACCCATCCTTCTCAAACTCTCCCAAAAAATTGCAGAGGAAGGAACACTCCCAAACTCACTCTATGAGGCCACCATCACCCTGATACCAAAACCAGACAAAGATACTACAAAAAAAGAAAATTACAGATCAATATCACTGATGAATATAGATGCAAAAATCCTCAGAAAAATGCTAGCATATAGAATCCAACAACACATTAAAAGGATCATACACCATGATCATGTGGGATTTATTCCAGGGATGCAAGGATACTTCAGTATATGCAAATCAATCAATGTGATACACCATAGAAACACACTGAAGAGTAAAAACCATGTGATCATCTCAATAGATGCAGAAAAAGCTTTTGACAAAATCAACACCTATTTATGATAAAAACTCTCCAGAAAGTGGGCATAGAGGGAAGCTACCTCAACATAATAAAGGCCATATATGACAAACCCACAGCCAACATCGTCCTCAATGGTGAAAAACTGAAACCATTTCCTCTAAGATCAGGAACAAGACAAGGATGTACACTCTCACCACTATTATTCAACATAGTTTTGGAAGTCCTAGCCACAGCAGTCAGAGAAGAAAAAGAAATAAAAGGAATACAAATTGGAAAAGAAGGAGTAAAACTGTCACTGTTTGCAGATGACATGATACTATACATAGAGAATCCTAAAGATGACACCAGAAAACTACAAGAGCTAATCAATGAATTTGGTAAAGGTGCAGGATGCAAAGTTAATACACAGAAATCTCTTGCATCCCTATATACTGATGGTGAAAAATCTGAAAGAGAAATTAAGGAAACCCTTCCATTTACTACTGCAACAAAAAGAATGCAATACCTAGGAATAAACCTACCTACGGAGACAAAAGACCTGTATGCAGAAAAATATAAGACACTGATGAAAGAAATTAAAGATGATACCAACAGATGGAGAGATATATCATGTTCTTAGATTGGAACAATCAATATTGTGAAAATGACTATACTACCCAAAGCAATCTACAGATTCAATGCAATCCCTATCAAATTACCAATGGCTTTTTTTTACAGAACTAGAACAAAAAATCTTATAATTTGTATGGAGACACAAAAGACCCCAAAGAGCCAAAGCAGTCTTGAGGGAAAAAAGCTGAGCTGGTGGAATTAGACACCCTGGCTTCAGACTATACTACAAAGCTACAGTAATCAAGAAAATATGCTAGTGGCACAAAAACAGAAATATAGATCAATGGAACAAGATAGAAAGCCCAGAGATAACCCCACACACCTGTGGTCAACTAATCTATGACAAAGGAGGCAAAGATATAGAATGGAGAAAAGACAGCCTCTTCAATAAATGGTGCTGGGATAACTGGACAGCTATATGTAAAAGAATGAAATTAGAACACTCCCTAACACCATACATAAAAGTAAACTCAAAATGGATTAGAGACTAAATGTAAGACCAGACACTATAAAACTTAGAGAAAAACATAGGAAGAACTCTCTTTGACATAAATCACAGCAAGATCTTTTTTGATCCAGCTCCTAGTGTAATGGAAATAAAAACAAAAATAAACAAATGGGACCAAATGAAACTTCAAAGCTTTTGCACAGCAAAGGAAAACATAAACAAGATGAAAGGACAACCCTCAGAATGGGAGAAAATACTTGCAAATGAATCAACAGACAAAGGATTAATCTCCAAAATATATAAACAGCTCATGCAGCTCAATATTAAAAAAAAAACCCAATCCAAAAATGGGCAGAAGACCTAAATAGACATTTCTCCAAAGAAGGCTTACAGATGGCCAAGAAGCACATGAATAGCTGCTCAACATCACTAATTATTAGAGAAATGCAAATCAAAACTGCAATGAGGTATCACCTCATACCAGTTACAATGCGCATCATCAGAAAATCTACAAACAACAAATGCTGTAGAGAGTGTGGAGGAAAGGGAACCCTCTTGCACTGTTGGTGGGAATATAACTTGATACAGCCACTGTGGAGAACAGTATGGAGGTTCCTTATAAAAACTAAAAATAGAATTACCATATGATCCAGGAATCCCACTACTGGGCATATACCCAGAGAAATCCATAAATCAAAAAGAGTCATGGGGGGCCTCCCTGGTGGCGCAGTGGTTGGGAGTCCGCCTGCCGATGCAGGGGATACGGGTTCGTGCCCCGGTCTGGGAGGATCCCATATGCCGCGGAGCGGCTGGGCCCGTGAGCCATGGCCGCTGGGCCTGCGCGTCCGGAGCCTGTGCTCCGCAACGGGAGAGGCCACAACAGTGAGAGGCCCGCATACCACAAAAAGAAAAAAAAAAAAAAAAAAAAAAAAGAAAAAAAAAAGAGTCATGGGGCTTCCCTGGTGGTGCAGTGGTTGAGAGTCCGCTTGCTGATGCAGGGGACACGGGTTCGTACCCCGGTCCGGGAAGATCCTACATGCCGCGGAGATGCTGGGCCCATGAGCCGTGGCCGCTGAGCCTGCGTGTCGGAGCCTGTGCTCCACAACGGGAGAGGTCACAACAGTGAGAGGCCCACATATCGAAAAAAAAAAAAAAAAGAGTCATGTAGCACAATGATCATTGCAGCACTATTTACAATAGCCAGGAAGTGGAAGCAACCTAAATGCCCATCGACAGATGAATGGATAAAGAAGTTGTGGTACATATATATAATGGAATATTACTCAGCCATAAAAAGGAACAAAATTGGGTCATTTGTTGAGACGTGGATGGATGTAGAGACTGTCATACAAAGTGAAGTAAGCCAGAAAGAGAAAAATAAATATCATA
Organism: Mesoplodon densirostris; assembly: GCF_025265405.1. Taxonomy (NCBI): domain Eukaryota; kingdom Metazoa; phylum Chordata; class Mammalia; order Artiodactyla; family Ziphiidae; genus Mesoplodon; species Mesoplodon densirostris. The sequence continues at coordinate 231,819,294 of NC_082661.1, forward strand.
TATTAATGTATATATGTGGAACCTAGAAAATTGGTACAGATGAACCGGTCTGCAGGGCAGAAATTGAGACACAGATGTAGAGAACAAACTTATGGACACCAAGGGGAGAAAGCGGCAGGGGATTGGCTTGGTGGTGTGATTAATTGGGCGATTGGGATTGACATGTATACACTGATGTGTATAAAATTGATGACTAATAAGAACCTGCTGTATAAAAAAATAAATAAAATAAAATTTAAAAAAATTTCTAAGACAAAATCTAAGATAATACTTGGCAACCTAGGTGTTGATTTATCAATATTTATACATTATACTTTATACAAATTAAAAATCTTTGCTATTGGAAGACACCATTAAGAAAATCAGGCTAGGAGAAAAGTACATCTATTCTGAATATATAAAGAACTCTTCCAATGTGATATAGACAACCCAATTTATAAAAGAGCAAAAGACTTCAACATATACTATGCTAAACAACATATGCAAGTGGCCAATAAGCCTATGAATAGATGTTTAACATCATTAGTAAAGATAAGGAAAATAACACCTCAGTGAACTACAACTGACTAAAATTATAAAGGAGGATTATATGAAGTGTTGATGAGGATGTGGAACTGAAAATCTCATACATTGCTGCTAGGAATGAAAAATAGTATGGCCACATTGGAAAAACAGTGTGGCAGTTCCTTATAAAGCTAAACACATCTTATATGTGACCCAGCAATTCCACTCTTAGGTATTTACCCAAGGGAAATGAAGACACCTCTACAAAAAACTTGAACAAGAATAGGTTTGATATAACATATATTAAAAATGACCTATAAAAACAGAGCATGTATATTTTTTTCAAGTATGTATGGAGCATTTGTAAAAATTGACTATGTATTAGGTAAAAATGGCAACCACAACACAATTTCAAGGATGGATATTACATAGATTACATTCTCTGATCACTAGAAAACAACAGTGAACTGTATCTCCCTCAACCCACATACCTTTAGTAATTTAAGTACCCACTGATGGGTTAAAGAGGGAAATATGGTGAAAATTAGGAAATGTTTTGACTATAAAACTACTACATATTAAAACTCTAGGGATGCAGTTAAACAATACTTAGGAGTTAATGTACAACTTTAAATTTATTCATTAAAAAAGAAAAAGAAATAAGAAAAGTTAAACTTTCAATTTAAGAATCTACAAGAGAACATCAGAATAAACCAAAAGAAACTGAAGGAAGGGAATAATAAAGATAAGAGCAGATTTTTAATAAAGTGGAAAACAAAGAAATAACAACCGGTATCAGCAAAACCAAAATCTGGTTGCTTGAAAAGATGACTAAATTGACAAACTTGAAGCAAGTCTAATTTAAAATAAATAAGCAAAAATAAGATTAGGAATGGAAAGGAGGCTACAATTGCAAATGCACTGGGCCTTAAAAATCTTAAGACTATATCATGGACAACTTATTTCAAATTTATTGAAAACTTAGAAGAAATGAGAAATTTTCTGGAAAAACACTTTTTTTATTTGTTTGTTTGTTTGTTTTTAAGAAGTAGCATAGCATAATGATTAAGAGTGTAGCATCTGAGTCATACTGCCTGATTCTGAATCCCAGTTTGCCACTTACTCTGGCTATGATCTTGAGCAAATTAATTAAACTCTCAATTTTTCCATTTGGACAATGTGAATGAATAATCATAGTACTTTGTAGCATTGATATAAAGGTTGAAATAATGTTTGCAATATGCATGAAATACTACCAGGCAAACATTAAGAGCTTATTTATAGTAATGTTTATTATTTTTATTAATATTAATTATCAACTCTAACTCAAGATTAAAAATAATGAATAAACCAATAGTAACTAAAAATTGAACAATAAAAGTATACTTCTACAGTCACCATTTCCACTGTCATATATGAGTTTTATCAGACTTTTATATAACAGTAGTTCTCAATTTTAATAAACTGCTTCATATAATTGCAACACAGAGTAAGCTATTCCATACATTTTACAAGGTAAATGTAGCCTTGATAAGGACAATAACCTGGATAAAAAACAGCACAAGAAAAAAATAAACCATTGTCGTTTAACAACGTAGTTGTTGAATATAATTGCAAAATACTAAACATCAGAAAGTCAGGTTCAAAAATATGTTAAAAATACATTCTGACAAAGTATTCTGTGAAAGAAAAGGAAGATAGAATATCAGAAGAATCTATTAATGTAACACATATAAGCTCAAAGAAGTCAGAAAAAATAAGTTGATAAAATTTAACAAATTCATGATAAAAATGTTTCTCTCAGTAAGAATGCAAAGAAACTTCATAAGTTTCTTAACTTTAATTTCTGACAAAATAGATTTTGATGTTAAAATACATATTTCAGAAATTTGCAGTAAACATCATACTTAATGTTAAGATTCTAGCAGCATTTCCATTAAAGTAAGGAGTAGGGCTTCCCTGGTGGCGCAGTGGTTGAGAGTCCACCTGCCGATGCAGGGGACATGGGTTCGTGCCCCAGTCCAGGAAGATCCCACATGTCATGGAGTGGCTGGGCCCGTGAGACATGGCCACTGAGCCTGTGCGTCTGGAGCCTGTGCTCCACAACGGGAGAGGACACAACAGTGAGAGACCCGTGTACCACAAAAAAAAAGTAAGGAGTAAATGTTAATTCCTACACTCAACATTTCTATTTAATATTGTTCTGAGGCCCTACTTATTACAAAAGGACAAGACAGAGAAAAACTATAAGAATTGGAAAAGAAGAGATACAATATCCTTTATTAGATGGTATAAACATCATTTAATTGGACAATTTACAATCAGAACTAATATGAATGATAATGTCACTAGATATGAACCCAGCATACCTAAATCAATGGTTTTCTCATACACAATAACCCTTGAGATAGCATAATAGAAAAAAAAATCTTATTTTTTAAATTATAAAATATAAAGGGCATGTCAAGATAAGTGTAACAAAATCTGTAAGAATTTATGAAGAAATTTAAAAAAAAACTTAATGACATGAAAGAAGACAGTAAGTAATGGAGCAATATATATGGCATTAATTTAAATGTAGACTCAATATTGTAATGATAGAAATTCTATGCAAAGGAATCAGTATATTTCAATAAAAATCTCACCAAAGTGTTTCGTGGAACTAGACAAGATGTTTTTAAAATTAATACAGAAGAGCAAAAGGCAAAAGCAAGAATTAGGCAAATTTGAAAAAGAATAAGTTGGAGAGGGGCAGGTCGTACGAGAAAGCAAAATTTAGAAAGCTGTGGAAATGACAGTGTGTATGAATGCAGAGACGAACAGACCAAGGGAACAGAATAGAGACACAGAAATAGAATCAGTGTATATGGAAACTTGACATATGACAGAGTTGTAAACCAGTGAACTAATGAATCAATGATGATGGGAAAATTGGTAATCCACATGGAATGTATAATGCTAGTAATAATAATGGATTCCTCAATCAAACGATATCCAAGAAGAAAAATTATTCCTAGGGAGAGGTTCTGATCAAAACATTCAAGGCAAAACTTTAAAATTTTTAAAGAAAATAAAGGATAATACCATTATAATGCTGATGTAGTGACAGATTTTTTTTAAAAAAACAAGCAAGATGTTAATAGATTTGACTATGTTAAAATTTATTTTAAAAAAAGAGAACAAAGTCTGCATTCAAACAGATAATATAAGCAAAGTGGAAAGGGAAGCCAGAAACTGGGTGAAGAAATTTTTTAAAATAGATCAAATAAAAACAGGATTGAGAAACAGTAAGGAATAGTCTCTGGAGCTTAACACCCAGATTTCACCACTTATTAGCTGGATGACCTTTGGCAAGCTACTTCACATCTGTGTACCTTAGCTCCCTATGTACAAAACAAGGATAATAAGTTTCTCCAACCCTCAGGGTTGTTGTAAAGATCAAATGAGTTAGTCATTGAATATAAGCTTACCCAAACAGGACGAAGCATATCATAAGAATTCAATAAATTTTAGCAATTATTTTAAAGGATTAGTATTAAAATATGGAGAGAAATCCTAAAAGTAAGAAAATGATAATTTAATAGAAAAAAATGGGCAGATACTAGTGTTTCAGGAGGACACCCAAATGTCCAAAAAACATTAGAAAATGTGATCAACTCAGTAGTAATCAGAGAAACACAAATTAAAACTACAGTGAGATGCCATTTCATGCTCATCAGATTGGCATAATTCAAAGTGTAGGGCTATGGAGCAGTAGAACCCCCACAAACTGTTGTTAAGAATATAAACTACTACAACCAATATTGAGAATAATTGACATTATCAAGGAACATTGATGATGATTATACTAGGCAATTCAGCAATTGTACTTCTGAGATATAAACCCTAGGAAATTTTTAATAAAGGTGCTCCAAAAAAACATGTACAAAACTATTTTTAACAATATTGTTTGTAATAGTAAATTAGTGGAAGCAAACTAAATATCTTTCAGTAGAGGAATGGATAAATGATACTGTGTTATTGCCATATAAAGAACTACTACACATGATTATAATGAATGAACAAGAGCTACGTCCATCAACATGGACAAACATCAAAATGTAATGTTAATCACAACTTGCTGCATTATATCCCATCTCTTCTCACCTACTCAGACCACTCTAAGAATTTCTTTCTTTCCTGCATGAGCAAATTTTCCATTTCTACTGGGTTATCCCCATGAGCATGCAACTTGCTATCTTTACCCTTTCTTATGTTCCCTTCTAGCTACCATCCAATTTCCTGCTACTTTACAGCAGAATTCTTTGAAAGGGTTGATTATACTTGATACCTACAATTCCCCTGCCCTCTTCTCTTTTTTTGGGGGGGGGAGGGGGCGGTGGCCACACCCGTGTCATGCGGGGATCTTAGTTCCCGGTCCAGGGATCGAACCCATGCCCCCTGCCTTGGGAGCAGAGAGTCTTAAGCACTGGACCACTAGGGAAGTTCCCCCTCTTCTCTTTCTTAATCTTTCGAAATTCTCTTTCACATTTCAACAGCAGATGCCTCAAAGTATCATTCCCAAATTCTGTGTCTGCTTTTTTGATCAATTTTATATTTTCAATAGATAATAGAGTCAAATCTTTCTGAAATTAAAAAAAAAATATTTTATATGTTGTGAAAACACTTTTCTATCCTACTCTTTTTCTCCACTCTTTTCACTCCTCTCTCCAAACTATTATTTATTTCTTGTGTATTATTCAGCTTATTTGTGCACACACAAGCAAATGCAAATTTATTTATACTGGCTGATTGCTGCAGAATTCTTTTTTCACTTGATGTATCTTGGAGGCTATTTCACATCAGCACATAAGAGCTTTTCAATTATTTTTTATGTGTCTAGTATTTGATTGAATGGAGATACCATATAATTTATTTTACCACTTTATTATTGATGAACATTTTGAGTTTCCACACTTTTACATTTACAAACAATGCTGTGATAAATGACCTTGTATATGTGCATTTTGCATGTGTGTAGATGAAACATATGTAGATGAATTTCTAGAAGCTGAACTCCTAGCTCAAAGCAAAAAAAGTGTTTATTTTTGAAAGATATTACTAAATTTCTTTTCTAGTAATATGTGGGAGTATCTGCTCTCGCTAGACTCTCAAAGAAATTCTATTGTCAAATTATTACAATATTTCCCTCATTATTTCAAGTAGAAAATAGTAAGTAGTTTTAACTTATGTTTCTTTAAGTAAACAAAGTTGAATATTTTTTCATAGGTTGAAAATTCTGTATTTATTTTTCTGTGAATTGTCTGTTTTTATCCTTTGTAATTTTTTTCAGTTGGGTTATTGTTCTTATCAGTTTCTAGGAGCTCTTTAAATATTGGAGATATTAGTCATTTTCTCTCACATATTTTTCCTTTTTTTGTCACTGGCATTTAACCTTGTGGGTTTTTTATCCCATGCAGAAGTTTATTTTTTATTTTTTATTTTAACTGAAGTATAATTGACTTACAATATTATGTTAATTTCAGGTGTACAACATAGTAATTCAATATTTTTATAGAGTATACTCCAAAATTATTATAAAATATTAACTATATTCCCTGTTAAATCCTTGTAACTTTTATTTATTTATTCGTTTTATTTTTTGGCTGCGTCGGGTCTTAGTTGCAGCACACGGGATCTTGGTTGAGGCGTGTGGGATCTTTTTCAATACGGTGCTCAGTCTGCTTGGGTTTCTCTCTAGTTGTGCGTGTGGGTTTTCTCTCTCTGGTTGTGTCATGTGGGCCCTATTTCTATATTTCTTTATACTTATATAGTGGCCTGTTTGTCTATATATGTACCAGTATCACGTTTTAATTGCAGGACTGAGGCTTTAAATGCTAGGTTTTAATATCTGATCAGGCTAACCTCTCCATCATTGCCCTTCTTCATCAGAATTTCTTTGCTATTATTGTTTATTTTTCCAGATGAACATGGCATCCATTTTTCTAGTGCTTCAAATCCCATCGGTATTTTTATTGGGAATCCATTACATTTATAAATTAACTTTAGAAATTAACTTTCAGAGAATCAACATCATTGTAACATTGAGGTTCTAACCCAAGATCTTGGTATGCTATTCATTTGAGAAGCATTTCTTTCATATGGTTTTGCATGTTTGTTTTGGCAAGTTTCTTTCATATAAGCTTGCATATTTCCTTTGATTTCTAGGTATTTTATTTTATTTTTTTATTGCTCATGAAAAATGAGTCCTTTTTTATCATAGTTGCAAATTGTTTATTGTTAGTTTATATGAAATCTATACTTCTAATATTAATTTATACTGTATCATCTGATGGAATCATCTTGTTTGTATTAGTTTTTAGTTGATTTTCTTGGCTTTTACAGGTATACAAATAATAACATCTGCAAAAACTCATAATTTTACCCCTTACTTTCCAAATTTTATGCCTCTAAATATTTCCTCTTTTCTCATTATGTTGATGATTATGGTGGGCTCTTTTTTTTTTTGCGTGATTTCTGTGGCAATATCTCTAGTGTTTACCCATCAAGTATGATGTTGCCTTATTGGCTGATATAGTTAATACATATAGTATTAAAGAAATCTACATTCATTTTCATTACCTCATGTTTGACTCATCTTTGAAAAGTTTACTCAAGATAGCTTCATGGGAACAGCATTTGTTGATTTCTTGAAAGTCAGAACTGTTTCTCTGTAGCCTTTAAAATTGGATATAATTCTGGCTTAATATAAATTTGTAAGTAATCCTTTACTTACTCACTACTGTAGAGAGACATGATTCCAATCTGATGTTTCCCTTGCTTATAAATATGGTGATTGTAAAACGTATTGTTCAGACAGTGGCAATTCTAAGAGTAAAGGAGTATTCTATCAGTAATTATACTGGAAAAAAAGCCGTAAACTGGGACTGCCCTCCCAACATCTGCCCCTCACCAAAAAAGCCTGAGATATATGGTACACTAACAATAAGTGATTTCTTCTCTGTTCTTGGTTACCCAAGATTTATTTCTTTACAATTAAAGTTTAACAACTTTATTTAAAATATATCTCAGGGCTTCCCTGGTGGCGCAGTGGTTGAGAGTCCGCCTGCCGATGCAGGGGACACGGGTTCGTGCCCCGATCCCGGAAGATCCCACATGCCGCGGAGCGGCTGGGCCCGCGAGCCATGGCCGCGGAGCCTGTGTGTCTGGAGCCTGTGCTCCGCAACGGGAGAGGCCACAGCAGTGAGAGGCCCGCGTACAGCAAAAAACAAAAAAAAAATAAAAATAAAAAATAAAAAAAATAAAATAAATAAAATAAAATATATCTCAGTGCTGAATATTCTGTGTTAAGTGTTCTAGTTTCTAAGGCACATGGGAAATTTCAAAGTGTAGATTCAAGTGTTCTTGGGTCTCAAGAAAGTTTTCCTGAGTTATACTGTTTCAGTGTTTCAGTGTTATATTTTTTCCCATTACTTTGCTTTTATCTCTAATCCTCTTTAACCCGTAATTTCAATTTGATTGCTTTTCTCATTTCTGGTGTCTGTCCCTTACTGTGTTCCCCCATGTATGATCTATTTTGTGTTATTTTTAATTGTGCTTTATTTCTGTAATTAAGATATATTTATATATTTCATTTCTGAGTACTGCCAGATTACATTTTATCTTCTATTGTTCATCATTTGTTTCTTTAGATTTTTGCATTTCTCGTTTATAATATTCCTTCAGAGATGTAATTACCTCATCAAGTTTGAAAATTTCCATGGGAAAATCCTTAGAGATAATTTGTGTCAGTCCACAGCACCACATTTTTATGAGTGTTCTTCACCTGCTGATAACATTTGAAGCTTTAATCAAATTTTTTTTCTTAGGCTTTTATTGATACTGTGTCATTACATTTCATTGAATGAATTGTAGCTTCCTGGACTAATAACTATTGGTAGAAATTTTCTGTGAGGAGTTCAATAAGGTGAGGGTAGTCTCCTAAGAAATAGTACCCAAAGGTCTCTTATTTTGGTTTTGTTTCTACATAGGCAGGCTGTTTCTGATAAATAACACTCATCTTTATCTACCTGTGTCTCCACTGATCTTATGAACTAACTACATCCAAGAGGATACTGCCCCAAGTCTTGTTCATTTCAGTTATCATACTTGAAAGCAAACGACATGGGTTTTATAATTCAGGATGAGCTCCTTATTTTCAGAAAATGTATTTTATCCAAGACAAGTAGGGAAATGCTGAGTTATAAAGTTGTGTTTCTACCAGAAATTCTCCTTTCCCTTTTTATTTATTTTTGTGTGTGTGTGGTTGTTCCTGTAATTTGGCAACAAAACAGTCAATATACAATACAGCTCTTCTTATTACAAATATATAGGCAGTCAATACGTATGTTGACTGATTGGTTTTACTTTTAAAAAGCTATTTCTGTGGCCCACTGTTGATCTGATTATAATAAATTTTATACCAGAAATAATCTTAATACAGTGTTTTTTTAGACCCTGTCAACAGTTACTCTCCATACAGACAGATCTTGATTGAATACTGTTTTCCTAATAGTGATAAGGAGGAAAGCTAAAATAAACTTAGTCAAGCCTTTCTGTAGTACTTTAATTCCCTTCATTTTATATAATTACAATCATCTAGAAAAAAGACAACCAAACTTTAACCTGTCACCAAAATAAAGATGCAAAAATTAGATTCAAAATCCTGGAGGATGAAATGAAATGTGGCATGGAGGAATAAATGATATTCCCTTGCTCCTATTTTCATAAACTACTTCTTAATTTATTTACGTAATACAAAGATATTAGAAATTTCTAATAATACACCACATTAAATTTGACAAAATTTGATTGTAAAAAATGTATTTCCAATGCTGTATATTCTAAAGTGACATGGTTCCATTTCTTAAACTGCCCTGTGCCTTAATATGTTCTTTTTTTTTCTACTTTATAACAAAGTGAGTCAGTCATACATATACATCTGTTCCCACATCCCTTCCCTCTTGTGTCTCCCTCCCTCCCACCCTCCCCATCCCACACCTCCAGGCGGTCACAAAGCACCGAGCTGATCTCCCTGTGCTCTGTGGCTGCTTCCCACTATCTATCTACCTTACATTTGGTAGTGTATATATGTCCATGCCTCTCTTTCGCTTTGTCACAGCTTACCCTTCCCCCTCCCCATATCCTCAAGTCCATTCTCAAGTAGGTCTGTGTCTTTATTCCTGTTTTACCCCTAGGTTCTTCATGACATTTTTTTTAAATTCCATATATATGTGTTAGCATACAGTATTTGTCTTTCTCTTTCTGACTTACTTCACTCTGTATGACAGACTCTAGGTCTATCCACCTCATTACAAATAGCTCAATTTCATTTCTTTTTATGGCTGAGTAATATTCCATTGCATATATGTGCCACATCTTCTTTATCCATTCATCCGATGATGGACACTTAGGTTGTTTCCATCTCCGGGCTATTGTGAATAGAGCTGCAATGAACATTTTGGTACATGTCTCTTTTTGAATTATGGTTTTCTCAGGGTATATGCCCAGTAGTGGGATGGCTGGGTCATATGGTAGTTCTATTTGTAGTTTTTTAAGGAACCTCCATACCGTTCTCCATAGTGGCTGTACCAATTCACATTCCCACCAGCAGTGCAAGAGTGTTCCCTTTTCTCCACACCCTCTCCAGCATTTATTGTTTCTAGATTTCTTGATGATGGCCATTCTGACTGATGTGAGATGATATCTCATTGTAGTTTTGATTTGCATTTCTCTAATGATTAGTGATGTTGAGCATTCTTTCATGTGTTTGTTGGCAGTCTGTATATCTTCTTTGGAGAAATGCCTATTTAAGTCTTCTGCCCATCTTTGGATTGGGTTGTTTGATTTTTTGCTATTGAGCTGCATGAGCTGCTTATAAATTTTGAAGATTAATCCTTTGTCAGTTGCTTCATTTGCAAATATTTTCTCCCATTCTGAGGGTTGTCTTTTGTCTTGTTTATGGTTTCCTTTGCTGTGCAAAGGCTTTTAAGTTTCATTAGGTCCCATGTGTTTATCTTTGTTTTTATTTCCATTTCTCTAGGAGGTGGGTCAAAAAGGATCTTGCTGTGATTTATGTCATAGAGTGTTCTGCCTATGTTTTCCTCTAAGAGTTTGATAGTGTCTGGCCTTACATTTAGGTCTTTCATCCATTTTGAGCTTATTTTTGTGTATGGTGTTAGGGAGTGATCTAATCTCATACTTTTACATGTCCCTGTCCAGTTTTCCCAGCACCACTTATTGAAGAGGCTGTCCTTTCTCCACTGTACATTCCTGCCTCCTTTATCAAAGATAAGTTGACCATATGTGCGTGGGTTTATCTCTGGGCTTTCTATCCTGTTCCATTGATCTATCTTTCTGTTTTTGTGCCAGTCCCACACTGTCTTGATTACTGTAGCTTTGTAGTATAGTCTGAAGTCAGGGAGCCTGATTCCTCCAGGTCCGTTTTTCATTCTCAATATTGCTTTGGCTATTTGGGGTCTTTTGTGTTTCTATACAAATTGTGAATTTTTTTGTTTTAGTTCTTAGAAAAATGCCAGTAGTAGTATGAGAAGGATTGCATGGAATCTGTAGATTGCTTTGGGTAGTAGACTCATTTTCACAATATTGATTCTTCCAATCCAGGAGCATGGTATATCTCTCCATCTATTTGTATCATCTTTAATTTCTTTCATCAGTGTCTCATAATTTTCTGCATACAGGTATTTTGTCTCCTCAGGTAGGTTTATTCCTAGATATTTTATTCTTTTTGTTGCAATGGTAAATGGGAGTGTTTTCCTGATTTCACTTTCAGATTTTTCATCATTAGTGTACAGGAATGCCAGAGATTTCTGTGCATTAATTTTGTATCCTGTTACTTTACCAAATTCATTAATTAGCTCTAGTAGTTTTCTGGTAGCATCTTTAGGATTCTCTATGTATAGTATCATGTCATCTGCAAACAGTGACAGCTTTACTTCTTCTTTTCCAATTTGGATTCCTTTTATTTCCTTTTCTTCTCTGATTGCCATGGCTAAAACTTCCAAAACTAAGTTGAATAAGAGTGGTGAGAGTGGGCAACCTTGTCTTGTTCAAGATCTTAGTGGAAATGGTTTGTTTTTCACCATTGAGGATGACGTTGGCTGTGGGTTTTTCATATATGGCCTTTATTATGTTGAGGAAAGTTCCCTCTGTGCCTACTTTCTGCAGGGTTTTTATCATAAATGGGTGTTGAATTTTGTCGAAAGCTTTCTCTGCATCTATTGAGATGATCATATGGTTTTTCTTCTTCAATTTGTTAATATGGTGTATCACATTGATTGATTTGTGTATATTGAAGAATCCTTGCATTCCTGGAATAAACCCCACTTGATCATGGTGTATGATCCTTTTAATGTGCTGTTGGATTCTGTTTGCTAGTATTTTGTTGAGGATTTTTGCATCTATGTTCATCAGTGATATTGGCCTGTAGTTTTCTTTCTTTGTGACATCCTTGCCTGGTTTTGGTATCAAGGTGATGGTGGCCTCGTAGAATGAGTTTGGGAGTGCTCTGCCCTCTGCTATATTTTTTTTTTTTTTTTTTTTTTTTTTTTTTTTTTGCCATACGCGGGCCTCTCACTGTTGTGGCCTCTCCCGTTGCGGAGCACAGGCTCCGGATGCGCAGGCTTAGCGGCCATGGCTCACGGGCCCAGCCGCTCCGTGGCATATGGGATCCTCCCAGACCGGGGCACGAACCCGTATCCCCTGCATCGGCAGGCGGACTCTCAACCACTGCGCCACCAGGGAGGCCCCCTGTGCTATATTTTGGAAGAGTTTGAGAAGGATAGGTGTTAGCTCTTCTCTAAATGTTTGATAGAATTCGCCTGTGAAGCCATCTGGTCCAGTGCTTTTGTTTGTTGGAAGATTTTTAATCACAGTTTCAATTTCAGTGCTTGTGATTGGTCTATTCATAATTTCTATTTCTTCCTGATTCAGTCTTGTCTGGTTGTGCATTTCTAAGAATTTGTCCATTTCTTCCAGGTTGTCCATTTTATTGGCATAGAGTTTCTTGTAGTAATCACTCATGATCTTTTGTATTTCTGCAGTGTCAATTGTTACTTCTCCTTTTTCATTTTAATTCTATTGATATGAGTCTTCTCCCTTTTTTTCATGATAAGTCTGCCTAATGGTTTGTCAATTTTGTTTATCTTCTCAAAGAACCAGCTTTTAGTTTTATTGATCTCTGCTATCGTTTCCTTCATTTCTTTTTCATTTATTTCTGATCTAATCTTTATGATTTCTTTCCTTCTGCTAACTTTGGGGTATTTTTGTTCTTCTTTCTCTAATTGCTTTAGGTGCAGGGTCAGGTTGTTTACTCGAGATGTTTCCTGTTTCTTAAGGTGGGATTGTATTGCTATAAACTTCCCCCTTAGAACTGCTTTTGCTGCATCCCATAGGTTTTGGGTCGTCATGTCTCCATTGTCATTTGTTTCTAGGTCTTTTTTTATTTCCTCTTTGATTTCTTCGGTGATCACTTCGTTATTGAGTAGTGTATTGTTTAGCCTCCATGTGTTTGTATTTTTTACAGATCTTTTCCTGTAATTGATGTCTAGTCTCATAGCATTGTGGTCGGAAAAGATACTTGATACAATTTCAATTTTCTTAAATTTACCAAGGCTTGATTTGTGACCCAAGATATGATCTATCCTGGAGAATATTCCATGAGCACTTGAGAAAAATGTGTATTCTGTTGTTTTTGCATGGAATGTCCTATAAATATCAAATAAGTCCATCTTGTTTAATGTATCATTTAAAGCTTGTGTTTCCTTATTTATTTTCATTTTGGATGATCTGTCCATTGGTGAAAGTGGGGTGTTAAAGTCTCCTACTATGAGTGTTTACTGTCAATTTCCCCTTTTCTGGCTGTTAGTATTTGCCTTATGTATTGAGGTGCTCCTATGTTGGGTGCATAAATATTTACAATTGTTATATCTTCTTCTTGGATCAATCCCTTTATCATTATGTAGTATCCTTCTTTGTCTCTTCTAATAGTCTTTATTTTAAAGTCTATTTTGTCTGATATAAGAATTGCTACTCCAGCTTTCTTTTGATTTCCATTTGCATGGAATATCTTTTTCCATCCCCTTACTTTCAATCTGTATGTGTCTCTAGGTCTGAAGTGGGTCTCTTGTAGACAGCATATATATGGGACTTGTTTTTGTATCCATTCAGCCAATCTGTGTCTTTTGGTGGGAGCATTTATTCCATTTACATTTAAGGTAATTATTGATATATATGTTCCTATTCCCATTTCCTTAATTGTTTTGGGTTCATTATTGTAGGTATTTTCCTTCTGTTGTGTTTCTTGCCTAGAGAAGTTCCTTTAGCATTTGTTGTAAAGCTGGTTTGGTGGTGCTGAACTCTCTCAGCTTTTGCTTGTCTGTAAACGTTTTAATTTCTCCATCAAATCTGAATGAGGGGCTTCCCTGGTGGCGCAGTGGTTGAGAGTCTGCCTGCCGATGCAGGGGACACGGGTTCGTGCCCCGATCCCGGAAGATCCCACATGCCGCAGAGCGGCTGGGCCCGCGAGCCATGGCCTCGGAGCCTGTGTGTCCGGAGCCTGTGCTCCGCAACGGGAGAGGCCACAGCAGTGAGAGGCCCGCGTACAGCAAAAAAAAAAAAAAAAAAAAAAATCTGAATGAGATCCTTGCTGGGTAGAGTAATCTTGGATGCAGGTTTCTCTCCTTCATCACTTTAATTATGTCCTGCCACCCCCTTCTGGCTTGTAGAGTTTCTGCTGAGATATCAGCTGTTAACCTGATGGGGATTCCCTTTTGTGTTATTTGTTGTTTTTCCCCTGCTGCTTTTAATATGATTTCTTTGTGTTTAATTTTTGACAGTTTGATTCATATGTGTCTTGGCGTATTTCTCCTTGGATTTATTCTGTATGGGCCTCTCTGTGCCTCCTGGATTTGATTAACTATTTCCTTTCCCATATTAGGGAAGTTTTCAACTATAATCTCTTCACATATTTTCTCAGTCCCTTTCTTTTTCTCTTCTTATCCTGGAACCCCTATAATTCGAAGGTTGGTGCATTTAATGTTGTCCCAGAGGTCTCTGAGACTGCCCTTTGTTCTTTTCATTCTTTTTTCTTTATTTTGCTCTGCAGCAGTTATTTCCACTATTTTATCTTCCACCTCACTTATCCGTTCTTCTGCCTCAGGTATTCTGCTATTGATCCCATCTAGTGTATTTTTCATTTCATTTATTGTGTTTTTCATCGATGCTTGATTCATCTTTAGTTCTTCTAGGTCCTTGTTAAATGTTTCTTGCATTTTGTCTATTCTATTTCCAAGAATTTGGATCTTGGAAATAGAATCTTGGATCATCTTTACTATCATTATTTTGAATTCTTTTTCAGGTAGACTGCCTATTACCTCTTCATTTGTTAGGTCTGGTAGGTTTTTATCTTCCTCCTTCACCTGCTGTGTGTTTTTCTGTCTTCTCATTTTGCTTATGTTACTGTGTTTGGGGTCTCCTTTTTGCAGGTTTCAGATTCATAGTTCCCGTTGTTTTTGGTGCCTGTCCCCAGTGGCTAAGGTTGTTTCAGTAGGTTGTGTAGGCTTCCTGGTGGGGGGGACTAGTGCTTGTGTTCTGGTGGTTGAGGCTCGACCCTGTCTTTCTGGTGGACAGGTCCACGTCTGGTGGTGTGTTTTGGGGTGCCTGTGGCCTTATTATGTTTTTAGGCAGCCTCTCTGCTAATGGGTGGGGTTGTGTTCCTGTCTTGCTAGTTGCTTGGCATAGAGTGACCAGCACTGTAGCTTGCTGGTCGTTGACTGAAGCTGGGTGCTGGTGTTGAGATGGAGATCTCTGGGAGATTTTCGCCACTTGATATTATGTGGAGCTGGGAGGTCTCTTGTGGACCCGTGTCCTGAAGTTGGCTTTCCCACTTCAGAGGCACAGCATTGACTCCTGGCTGCAGCACCAAGAGCCTTTCATCTACCCGGCTCAGAATAAAAGGGAGAAAAAGTAGAAAGAATTAGTAGAAGAAAGAAAGAGAGAGAGAAAGAAAGGAAGAAGGAAAGAAAGGAAGAAAGAAGGAAAGAAAGGACGGAGGGAGGGAGGGAGGAAGGATGGAAAGAAAGAAAGGAAGGAGGGAGGGAGGGAGGATGGACAGAAAGAAAGAAAGGAGCGTGGGAGGGAGGAAGGAAAGAAAAAGAAAGAGTGAAAGGAAGAAGGGAGGGAGGGAGGAAGGAAAGAAAGAAAGACAGGAGGGAGAGAGGGAGGGAGGAAGGAAAGAAAAAGAAAGAGTGAAAGGAAGAAGGGAGGGAGGAAGGAAAGAAAAAGAAAGAGTGAAAGGAAGAAGGGAGGGAGGGAGGCAGGAAAGATAGAGTGAAAGGAAGAAGGGAGGGAGGGAAGGAGGAAGGAAAGAAAGAGAAAGAAAGAAGGAAAGACAGGAGGGAGGGAGGGAGGGAGGAAGGAAGGAAAGAAAAAGAAAGTTAAAGGAAGAAGGGAGGGAGGGAGGGAGGAAGGAAATAAAGAAAGAGCAGGTAAAGTAAAATAGAATAAAGTATAAAATATAGTAGCGTTTTTAAAATTAAAAAGTAATTATTGAAAAAAAACGGACAGATAGAACCCTGGGACATATGGTGGAAGCAAAGCTATACAGAGAAAATCTCACACAGAAGCATACACATACACATTCACAAAAAGAGAGCAGGGCAAAAAATCGAAAATCTTGCTCTCAAAGTCCACCTCCTCAATTTGGGATAATTCGTTGTAAAAAGAGGAAAAGGGGAAAAAGTCGGAAATCTTGCTCTCAAAGTCCACCTCCTTAACTTGGGATAATTCGTTGTAAAAAGAGGAAAAGGGGGAAAAGCCTTAAATCTTGTCCTCAAAGTCCACCTCCTCAATTTGGGATGATTCGCTGTCCGTTCATGCACTCCACAGACGCAGGGCACATCAAGTGGACCATGGAGCTTTAATCCACTGTCTCCGAGGCTGCACAGAGAGATTTCCCTGTCTTTGCTCTCAGAGCTTCTGGGTCTCAGCCTTGGACCTGGCCCCGCCTCTGTGCATAGGTCGCCAGAGGGTGTCCATTCTTCGCTCAGACAGGACGGGTTTAAAGGAGCCGCTGATTCGGGGGCTCTGGCTCACTCAGGCAGAGGGGAGGGAGGGGCGCGCAGTGTGGGGCGGGCCTGTGGCGGCAGAGGCCGGCGTGACGTTGCACCAGCCTGAGGCGCTCCGTGCACTTTCCCTGGGAAGCCGTCCCTGGGTCCCGGGACCCCAGCAGTGGCGGGCTGCACAGGCTCCCCGGAAGGCGGGGTGGACAGTGACCTGCGCTCACACACAGGCCTTGTGGCGGCGGCAGCAGCAGCCCCAGCGTCCCACGCCCGTCTCCAGGGTCCTCGTCTTTAGCAGCGGCTCGCGCCCGTCTCTGGAGCTTCTTTAAGTAGCGCTCTTAATGCCCTCTCCTCGCGCACCAGGAAACAAAAGGGAAGAAAAAGTCTCTTGCCTCTTCGGCAGCTCCAGACTTTTTACCCAGACTCCCTCCGGGCTAGCCGTCATGCGCTAACCCCTTCAGGCTCTCTTCCTGCCGCCAGCCCCAGTCCTCTCCCTGCGCTCCAACTGAAACCCGATACCCGAGCCTCAGCTCCCAGCCCCGCCCGCCCCGGCGGCCGAGCAGACAAGCCTCTCGGGCTGGTGTGTGCCTGAGGGCACCGATCCTCTGTGCGGGAATCTGTCCACCTTGCCCTCCGCACCCCTGTTGCTGTGCTCTCCTCCGCTACTCCGAAGCTTTCCCCCTCCGCCACCCGCAGTCTACGCCCGCGAAGGGGCTTCTAGTGTGTGGAAACGTTTCCTCCTTCACGGCTCCCTCCCACTGGTGCAGGTCCCGTCCCTATCCTTTTGTCTCTGTTTATTCTTTTTCTTTGGTCCTACCCAGGTATTTGGGGAGTTTCTTGCCTTTTGGGGGGTCTGAGGTCTTCTGTCAGCATTCAGTAGGTGTTCTGTAGGAGTTGTTCCATGTGTAGATGAATTTCTGATGTATCTGTGGGGAGGAAGGTGATCTCCGCATCTTACTCTTCCGCCATCTTCCTCTGCTCCTCTCCTTTCCCTTTTGAACCATTCCAATCAACATTTCTCCCCACCATCCCACTGAAAGATTTCTTGCCAAAAATTATCAATAACCTTTACATTGCTCATTCCAATGGCCAAATTTTAAATGTTACTTTATGTGACTTACTGAGAGGTACATAGAAACCCTCAATTATATACATGATGCTTAACTTCTTAAAAATTATGAGAAACAAATGTAACATAATGTTAAGATTTGATAAAAGTGTGTCATTCGTACACTAGTGTTTTACTTATTCTCTATTTTTGTCAATGCATTTGAAATATTTCATTTTATTTTTTAAGAAGGGGGAAACAGATTAATCTCTTAAGGGATTATACAGAAAATATATAGACTAAGAAGGACTCATGGAATTGTAATAGGGAAGAACAAATCTGACCCTCTATTGGATCTGCTTCTTTTACTTTAACCTTTGTATTCTATTGCTGTTGCTACAAGTTAAGAATGTTGCCTATAGCCTGAAATATACAGGACAGCTCATCCTCAAGACTCTTACATTTAAAGGTATAACACTTCCATTCATATAGAGATTAAAAGTTGCAGAACAGACAATAACATTTGTCTTGTTGAAGATTTTTTTAAATTGGAGTACTGTATAGTTGATTTACAATGTTTTGTTACTTTCTGCTCTACAGCAAAGTGAATCAGTTATACATATACATATATCCACTCTTTTTTAGATTCTTTTCCCATATAGGTCATTATGTTGAGAGTTTATAGGGACCTTGTGACAAGACACACATGGACAGCTGCAAAAACAAAGGATTCTGGTACCAAGAAGTTTGCAGCAACCAACAACACCATCTCCCTTTTTAGTATAAAAGAAGCCTGAATTCGAACTTGGGCAAGATGGTTCTTGGGACACTAGTCCACCATCTTCTAGGTCTGCTGGCTTTCCAAATAAGGTTGCTATTTTTGGCCTCAATAGCTCATTCCTCAATTTATTGGCCAGTAGTGTGACGAGCAGTACTGTACTGGACTTGGTAACAAGATGAATACAGAACTTATTGTGCCTGAGGAACTGATTGAAGTAATTGGCAAAGATTAAAATCCACTGAAATTTAAACAAATCTGAGGGCAAAAGAATTTTACCTATATCCTTATTTCATCAGATGCCTAGTAGTGACTCAAGATGTTACTGATGTCACCTAGAAAAGGCAGTTTAGTCTATCATTTTAGAGACAATTGTACTTGATTATTTAAAAAACCACATACACACAATAAATATATAATAATTTTTCTATGGATCAGACTTATATGCTAGTTATTAGGACTACAGTGATGAATAAGATGAAAATGGGGAAAAAATATCTAGCTTCAAAGAGTTCACAGTCTAGTGGGGAAGATAGACAAATAAACAGTTATATTTTTTTAAAAGTGCTATAATAATGCCATAATAGCAATGTGTGGGGTGCCACGGGGGCAGAGAGCTGTGTGAATGAGCCTCCCATATGTCAATAGAGATCTGTGCTCACAGAGAAACTTTAACCAGAGCCATGCTGTCAGCAACTATGTTCCCAAATCTACCATAATTATTAGTCCTAACTGCCAAATCCAGGGCCTCCCACTAGAATTTATTATACTCCAGGTTTTGTGATTTTTTTAATAATAAGGCATTTGTTAAACTCAACACATTCTTAGGAAATTTTTATACTCCATTTTAAGTGGCTAACTTAATCACGTTTTTCCCTCTGCCTCTAAAATATCCTCATCAAAACGACAACCAGCAAGTAAGGACTTTGTTAATCAGAATGTGGGACATTCAGAAAAAAATTTGTCCTCTCAATAATCTAGTTGATAAGAGATACAAATAAAAACCTCTCTCAGGAGAAAGTACTGAAATGAGTTTCTCAAGCAAAAACCAATTTGTTAGATATTAACTGGCTCCATCTGATGATGCTATGAGTTTAGTTTTGGGTCAAAGCAAGTACAGCGGCAGCTATAATGAGGATCAAGAGGAAGGCAAATCTAAAAATGTCCATCCAAATGGTGGCATTAAACAGAAATGGTCTAACTATTAACAGATCAATAACAGGTTTTTTTTCCTGGACTGCTATTCACAAGTGTAATATTGTACCTGTATTTAAGTAGCTATTTTCTTCTTGGATTTATATCTGTCCTCAAAAAAAAAAAAATTTAAAAAAAGCACGATGGGGCAAAATCCTTCTGGTTGAGAAGATTTATACCTTTGGCATTGCCATTATTGCTCCAAGACTTCAGGTCTTCTGCCATCAGGTAAATAGATTTTATAAAGGTGAGATGGCTTTTATATTGGAAACTGCAATAGAGAAAACGTGTGCCCCTTTTGGGAAGGAATGCTATCAGCATTTCTTGGGGTAGCTTAATAAAAATGGGAATACCAAATTGCTATTCTGTGAACTAGGAAACTCACAGAAGAATGGTTTCTGTATTTAGAGATCATTTCCCTTAAATTAATTAATTAGTTAATATAACTGTCAGCATCACCCTTATTTTAACCACAATGTTTTTCTCCCTAGTTAGGTCCTAAAACCTTAAAGTTGAGAGAAGTAATTTCCTAGAATCAATGTTTCATTTAGGCAAATCATGCTATTACTAATCATGTTATTGCTAAGAGGAAAGTCGATATTTACCTGTAGAACCCAATTGTACGTACATTATGGAAGAGGAATTTTAGTAATTAGGTGTAAATTCCAGAGAAAATAAGGTTCTATCTGAGAATATCCCTGGTCTCTCTGCTTGTAAGAAGTAGAAATGGCATCATAATTCTAGTTTATAGGGTAGAATAATTGCCTCAGTTTTCTGAATTGGATTTTAGCTAAAAGTTCTATAGGATCATTTAGACGTTTGATAGATAACATATCTAGGGAAAAAATGTACATAACATTTAATCAGTTTCATTCCTCTACAGTATATGCTCTTGCCAGGACAGTCTTTTTGATACAATTCATTTCATGTCTCAATCTCTGCTGAAAACCATTAAATAGGGCCTTATTGATTGTAGAATAATGTCAAAATCCCTAAATACAACACTGAAGGGTGTTCATCATCTTGCCCACACTACTCTTCCACTCCTTTCCTCTACTAACTTCTTAAGCATCCTATTTTCTGTCTACACTTGTCACTTGGAATTTCTCTCAATACTCTCTGCTTTAGCTGTCTGAGTGACTCTCTCATTCCCTATCATCTTTTTTTCTCCTCTCACACACATACTTCTAAACACAACGCAAATCTGCCTTCATGAAACCTTCCCTGATAATTCTGGTTAAATGCAACCCATCGCACTTTGAACTTGATACTTTTCTTTAGAGCTTTCACATGATAGATTCTTCTATAATTTTTGTAAAATATATTTATGGATTGTTTTCTCAAAGATATTTCTTGGACACCTACTATAGGCCAGGCACAATCCTGGTATTAGAACAGGACAGAGAACAACTTCACGGACTTCATATTCTAGTGGGAGGAATAGATCAAAAAATAGAAAGAAGGAGAGATGGAAAAGAAGAAGAAGAGAGAGAGGAAAAGAAACAAATAAGCACAAATAAATAATATGTTTTAAGAAATGCTATGAGTAGAAGAAACAAACAAGGGGCTGATTTAAAACTATCACAGAATCTGAGGAATTTGACATAGGGGCTATATTAGTCAAGGTTCTCCAGAGAAACAGAACAGAGAGGGAAATTAAGAGGAACTAAGTCATATATTATGGCGAAGGCCCACAGTCTGTCTTCTGGAAGCTGGAGACACTTCCAGAGGAAAGCCAATGAGGTAGTTTATTCTGAGTCTGAAGGCCTGAGAACCAGGGAGTGATGGAGGAAGTCTTGGTCTAAGGGCTGGAGAAAACCCATGTCCCAGCTTAATTGGTTATTCAGAAATGGAGTGAATTCTCTCCTTCACCTTTTGTTGTATTCAGGCTCTCAGTGGATTGGATAAAGCCCACCCACGTTGAGGAGGACAATCTTCTATACAGAGTCCACCTATTCAAATGCTCTTCTCATCTGAAACACCATCTCAGACACATTCAGAAATAATGTTTAGTCAAATATCTGGGCATCTCATGACCCAGTCAAGTTGACACAAAATTAACCATCATGGGTGGTCAGGGAAGGCCTTGCTGAGAAGGTGAAAGTTAAGCTGAGAGGTAAGGTTATGAAGAACACAGCTATGGAAAGAGTGGAGGAAGAACACTTCAGGCAGAGGCAAAGGCATACCAAAATCCTAAGGAGGAGAAAAGAGCTTGCATTCTCGAGGAAATAGAAGACTATGCATAAAGCAAGAAGGGAGAATGCAGACTTTTGTGGGCCAAGGAAAGACGTTTAGATTTTATTCTGAGTGCAATGGAAAGCCATTGGAGGGCTCTATGTGAGGAGATGACAGTTTCTGTTTTAAATGTTGTCATGTAAAATGAACGATTACTCAGTCTTTGGTAGGGAAAATGGACTGAGGCAAATAGAGGATAATAGCGAAGATTGTTAGAATGTTACAGTAATCCAGATTTAGGATATCTTGTATCCCACATGCTTTGACTCTGCTTCCATGGAAGGGTGAGGTCAATGTTCCTTCCAGTGGGACTGAGTAGAGGCTTGTGACTGCTGTAAACTGTAGAGTGTGGCAGCAGTGACATCATGGCTTGGATGCTAGACGATAAAAGGATACAGCTTCCTCCTTGCTCTTTCTCTTTGAGACACTCACAATGTGGGAAGCCAGCCACCATGCTGTGAGGAAGCCCAAATTACCTTCTGTGGAGAGACCCCATGGAGAAACCCAGATGGAGAGGAATGGAGATGTCCAGCACCCAGCCAGCATCAACCACACAATGTGTGAGTGGATCAGATGGCTTTGGCTTCCAGCGTGTCCCTGTCATGCCCTGTCTGAATTCCTGATCCACAGAATTTGTGGGCATTAAAAAAAAAAAAAAACAAGTCATTTGATACAACTAAAGTTTGAGAGTAATTTGTTTTTAGCAATAGATAAGAAATGGGTGGTGACACAGAAGTTGACAAGAAGGCAAATTCATGATACATTTTGGAAATACAATGTATAAGAGTTGCTCATGAAATGGATGTATGGGTTAAGAAGAGGGAATAAAGGATGACTCCTAACTATTTGGCTCTAGTAGCAAAGTGGATATAGTTGCTTCATTTACTGAGGTCAAGAAGACAGGAGGATTTGGATGACAGATCTGGAAGGGGCAAAGCTGATCTTTTCTACCAGATTTTAAGCTCTATGAGAGCAGAGAAGAGTTTTACCCATTTCCTCCATGGCACAAAGCACAGCGTCTTTTGAGTAATAAGTGCAATAAATATCACTTAAATTGAACTGTGAAGAAGCTACTGCCTACGAACGTCCCAATGAGATCATCCTTCTGAAAGCATTTATCTAAAATATATATGGATATAAATGAAGATGCACTTTTAACATTTATATAAAGGGAATTGATATATTACATCAATTAATCACACTTGGCAAGAGAAGCATACATAAATTAACTTGCTGTCTTTCAGACTTTGGCTGCACACAGTCAAGTGATATAAGGAACTGGAAAACGTACGGTTAATTTGGCTCATGGAGACGTGCATATATTAAAATGGGTCATATCAGTCCCCCAAATGAGGAATTGTTGCTCCACATTGTGTTCTGTAAACAAAATCTTCATGCTGGACTTCCCTGGTGGTGCAGTGGCTGGGAGTCCGCCTGTCAATGCAGGTGACACGGGTTCGAGCCCTGGTAGGGGAAGATCCCACATGCCTCGGAGCAACTAAGCCCATGCGCCGCAACTACTGAGACTGCGCTCTAGAGTCCACCAGCCACAACTACTGAGCCCGCATGCCACAACTACTGAAACCCACGCACCTAGAGCCTGTGCTCTGCATGCAACAAGAGAAGCCACTGCAATGAGAAGACTGCGCAATGCAACGGAGAGTAGCCCCTGCTCACCACAACTAGAGAAAGCCCCAATGAAGACCCAATGCAGCCAAAATTATTTATTTATTTATTTATTTATTTATTTTAAAAAACCTTCATGCTTCTTGCTTATGGCTAATTCTACCTCATGCTTGCACGACCTTGGCCTTTTCTTTACATCCTGTTTGCTTAGGTGTGTATGAGCCAAGGCTTCTTTATAAAGTGCCTAATTGAATATATTCACTCCAGAATTTCTGGGAACTTTCCTGATGGGTCCAGGACTTTAAATAGATGCAATATCAAAGGTAACAGAGCTCCAGTGACAGAAGGGCTACTCTACAGGGAATTCTCCAGAATCACACCTAAGTGGTAGCTACGTTTTTCTGGGCTCCTTCCGTTTCTGTAGTGTCCAAGGGGAAAGCCATTCCACCTGAATTCTTGGTGTTTGACCCTGTGCTTTACTCAAACTTGCCCACTTTGTAAATACCTTCACAGGATCTGGCTTTCCTTTTCTTTCTGGCACCTAAGTTAAGAATTTATCCCTCTTAAAATATTTGCCAATCTCATTTATATTCAAAGGGCAAATATGAACTGTGGAGACATGTCCTCTGGCCACATTGTTTACCTATGAGTTTCTGGGGAGGGTGAGGAGGTTATGTGTGGGAAAAGGCAAAAGTCTTGAAGATATGACTCACAGCCCCGGACACTGGGCACACAGACACTTTTTCTAAAGTGCCCCTAACTATCTCAGGGAAAAGCTTTAGCTCTTCAATGTTAAAGATGCTTAATGACAAAGATGTCCCTCTTTCGATTATTTTCCTTTGGAAAGGAAGTTCATATAATCAACTCAGTTGGCTTGGCTTTTAAAAAATGATAGTCCTGTGTAAGTTGTGAATCTTTATCCCTTATTAAATGCTCATTCTAATTAAACAAGCTCTCCACCTTGAACAAGAAAATTGATTTTCTGTTTAAGATTTTTGTCGATAAATTCTTGGTGATTAGGGAGGTTAGTTAGTTATTAAGTCTTAATATACAATTGTAACTTAAAGGCCATTGTTTTTCAAATAATGTTCAATGACCTATCAGGTTTCCTGAGTTTTCACTGTTCATAATCCTCTATTTCATTCAGGGGACTATGAGGTACTCCAGGGAGCAAGTGCCAGTGGCCAAACCAGTTTCTATTTCCAACAATGGGAAGAGTTTTCATAAAGGATTGAAAAACCCTACTTCTATTGGCCTTCAGGACATCCCATGCCCAATGAGTATAACACCCCCAGCATCTTTCTTTTTTTTATATATATAGAAGATGGATCCAATTAAAAAAAAATCTTCTCAATATAAGATGGAGAAAGCTTGGTATCAGGTAGAGTGGAGGAAAGAGGCAGCTACTAGAGGTAAGACCCTCTTCTACTCATTGCTGCCACTCTACTGCCTCTCTGACTTAGCAGCTGGAGGCTTCAGAAATTAAGGAAACATCTTTAAAGTTTCTTTTAAATTTACAAAACCACTTTTGTTCACTGCAGATATTTGAAACAACATCAAGGTGTATACATAGTGTCTTCAACACAATGAAACCTCTGTTCTTTCTGCCCTACTTAGGGCTAGTCACTGGTATTGGGTTAGCGTGTACCTTTTCAGCCCTCTTTTTCTATGCACACCTACAGGCACACATGTACATGCACATGAGTACATGTACCACAAAGAAGCATGTGTGGCTGTGGCATTAGTGTTGTTATTATTGTGGTCATAATGGAATCATGCAATTCAGTATCTCAGCTAACTTTTTCACCAATGCATCATGGACAGTAACATGTTAATACTCTTCCATATTAGACATGACCAAAAATATTTAGAGAAAACTGATTTATTATTTAAGCAAACTAGTCAGCATCCAAAATTTTTGTTCTCTTTACACTAATTCCATTGGAAGTCTAGCTATATTCTTTCTAAAATGCTACCATTTTCTGAAATCATTTTCTCTTTTTGATCTGCTTTAGAAAATCTATCTCTTTGCTTTGGGACCTCAGAGAAAATGGGGCATATATTTTTTGTTTTACATATATTATGTTTTTTGAAAAATAGGCCCATTTCAATAGGCAGAATTCAGTTTTTCGTAGGACGTGTGTGTGCCACCCATGGCAAGTCAGTTTGTTGACAAAGGAAGCAGGAAATAAAATACTTGTGAGGTCTGTTAGAAGGGTGCCTAAGGTAACCGGATTCTTGCCTCAAGACACGCAATATCCATCAGTGTTTGCTGGGTCATCCGGAAGAGTTAAATGTTATTTCCTTTCCTTTTTTTCACTTATTTAAAATATTTTATTCATTCTGCTAAATCACTTGATAAAGGGAGGTGTCAAATATTCATTTTGGATAACCTTAGAAGAACATTCTAAATTTTTCAATTAAAAATTTTACAGGTTTGGTTATGGACTAAGGACAGGTCTAAACACTTTCTTATTACAAACCCACTCCACTTTCATATTTTCCGCATTATCTTTTGAGGCTTATTTATTCATTACTCAAAAGTAAAAACAAACTTGTGCAGTGAATAAGGGACCATTTTCTTTTGTGGGTGTTTCATTTTTGGCTTCTTAGAACACCGCCAGGGCCAACACTAATTATTTGCCATTGTTTGTTTTAGTTCTCTACCGAGGTGGGTGGATAGAAGACCAGCTTTTCTATTGATGTTTTATGTATTATTTTCTTACTTTTCCTTAGGTTGAAAACCCTGCCTCTGCTGTTTTACTCATTGTGACAAAAAAGGGCCTACTTAAACATAAGATTTTATAAATGCTTCAGCAAGTGTCCTTTAGTACAGACACACCTACCTGGCTAAAAGAAGGCAAGCCTTCCCTTCCAACTCCTCCTGCATTATAGAAAATAAAATCAACTGGTGATATTGCTTCAGTCCAAATGTATATGTATCTGGAGGCATGAATGTAGGCTACAACCAAAAATCAAATTCTCCTGTTTATTTTGAAATCTCATGAATGCTTAAAGAAATACAACCCAAGAGGATATTATACAAAGGTATTACTCTATTGTATATGTATATAGCTATTGATGCCAAGAATGATACTGAGGACAGTGGAGACATACTTTATATCCTTTAGAAGGTAGTGTATAATGGCAAGTGCTATCTGACAGCATTAAACGTTAGTGAAAGAAAATGTTGAAAATTTATTTAATGGAAATATAGGTTTTATGTTTTGCTTGTAACATTTTCTTTCAACATTAGAATTTTAAATACAAAGTTGAGCATGTCATTGCAATGAATAACTTATCCCCATGGTTTTCAGGTCCCTGGTCCTTGCCTCCCTCTCCAGCCCAGCCTCCCTTCAGGACACCACATATATCCTTAACTCCAGGCTACAAGATGCAGATTGCCATCCATTCTCTCCACTCTCTTTTTCTTTTTCTTTTCCCCCTTTTTTCTTCCTTTTTTTGCATTGTCTGACAAATTTTCTATATTTGTCACATTCATTCCTGCTTTAAAACCCTTCTCTTTGAATATAACCTTATAATTTTATGATTGACAAATAAGATAATTAACTTTTTAATTCATTTATATTGCATATAAATTGCCATTGTACCTGCAACTGAAAAACTGGAGTTTGTGACCAGCTCATGATTAGAACAATGTTCATTTGGATTGGAAAAATTCCTATGTGGAGAGATTGGCCCAATATTCTATCAGTGAAGCCCACTCCAAAATGTACAGTTAATTACTCTGGTAGTAGAATTAGTTTATGTAGGTTTATTTTCTCTAAGTCAATCCCTGACAATGACCATTTCAACAGATGATACAGATAAAATGCCTCAGACATAAAATGTCATCTCAAAAACAAAAAATGTAAAACCACATGTTTTTTCCTTTATTGTTGACACAAATGATAGCATGAAGTTTTCTCCTTGCTTCATTCTAGCTGACCTTTCTTCAATCATAGAGAACTGTATTCAAATTGCAGGATGATTGGGAGTTTGGGATTGACAAGTACACATGGCTATATTTAAAATAAAATGCCTTTCCATGAAAAAAAGCAAAACATATAATTAATAAATAAGCATGAGGCATGAAAAAGAAATTGCATGATGATGTCTCAAGTCACTCCACCTTCAACATACAGTCCCTTCTGCCTAAAGTGTCCTTCTCTGTTTCTTCATCTTATCAAATTTTACTCATCTTTCAAGACATAGATCTAACATCATCTCCTCAAGAAAGCATTCTCTACCCACCCCCAATCATTAGTGTACACCCCTCTTAGCTCAGATAGCACTCTGCATGAATATTTAGCATAGGAAATGTGTGCTGTTATAATTTTGATTTATTGTCTCTCTTTTGGACCACAAGCTGATCTCAGGAGAAGACCATATCTTTTTCAGCTTTGTATGCCTAATACTTAGCAAAGAGCCTTTCATAGCAGTGGTGCTAATACTAATTTGTTGAATGAATGAACCTGCTAATGTATTTGACTTATACCATTTCAGATGCTAGTTGGCCAAAGAAGCCAAGTAATATAATGAGATGAAGTTCATGGCTTTTTATCTAAAAATAAATCTGATCTTAGAAGTCCACTTAAATTACACTTTTCAAATGAAAATCATGAAATTCATTTCTCTGCTTTTTACGTACAAACTCTATGTTTAATAACCATGTCATACCGTCTAGTTATGGGAAACTTTAGTTCCTAGGTTTATGCCTTAATAAAATTATTTCTATAGTTAGTTTCATATTTTAACTCCATATTCTGGCCAATTATTTAACAAATATTTATTGATAGCTTATTGAGGGCCAAACTCTCCCTGTTTTGGGCTCTGAAGATAGAGCAGAAAACAAAGTCCCTGCTTTCATGGAACTTACATTCTAAAGGGGGGTAGACAGATATTAAACCAAACAAATATATATACAGAGAGAGAGAGAGACTCTCTCTTTAAATAAATGCATTTTGTGAACTTTGGATTTAGCTTGAAACTAGCTATTATGAAGAAGATATTATTTAACAGAAGAAGCTGCTAAAATACTGAAACACCTAATTCAGACCACAGACTCCTGTTTGCTTCTCCTGGGGATGCTTAACTGCAAAATTTGGGAGAGGAATCATGACCAGAAAGACTGAGACTTCTTTTTCTATGAGAAAACAAACATGGATATTTTGAATTCTTTACCATAAAATAGACTGAGTGTGGTTCTGAATATGGTCACAACATTTTTGGCTGTGTGAATCCACAGCAGTATAAAATAAAGCTTTCTGGTAAAAGGACTGGCGTTTTTTAACCTTAAAAAATTGAAAAGGGGGGGCTTCCCTGGTGGCGCAGTGGTTGAGAGTCCGCCTGCCGATGCAGGGGACACGGGTTCGTGCCCCGGTCCGGGAAGATCACACATGCCGCGGAGCGACTGGGCCCGTGAGCCATGGCTGCTGAGCCTGCGTGTCCGGAACCTGTGCTCCACAACAGGAGAGGCCACAACAATGAGAGGCCCACGTAACGCAAAAAAAAAAAAAATTGAAGGGGTATTTTCCTTTTTTTTTCCCCATCATAATCCCTCTTCTCTCCACCCCTTTCTTTGGTTCTCTTGGCAACGAGCCAATTACTACACAGGTTTTCTGACAGGTAGTATCTATTATTTTTAGCCCAGTTAATGGCTTACTTACAAACCAGCGAGTCTAAATCATAAAAAATGAGGAATGACTCACATTCTTTAAAGTGTATTCTGATACATTTGGCTCCTCGTATAAAACAAAGGTACATAATGGGGTGTTTGGAGGACACAGAATTCATTAATCCATGAGGTGGCAGTGATTCCAAGCAGAGACAGACAGAAATTTCTCCTAGGTCTCTATGGGCAAAGTAATTATGTCTTTAAAAGATCTGCATTTTGTGAACATTTGTTACCCTTGGGGGAGTTCCTCTTCAGAATTTAGAGAAAGAAAATTCTCTGAGGAGCTAATCCAGACACATGAGTTATCATAGTTTGTAGCATCCATTTTATTCCCCAATCCCTATTAGATGTCACTCTGCTCCTGTGGATCCAGCTGTTCTTTCCCTTCATTTGGATTTAAACAGGAGAGCTGCCAGGGCATGAGGAGAAAAGTCTAAGACAACCCTCACTGGCTCCAGTAATGGCTTAGAGACATCTTGGGTCTCGACATTCTGCACAGATTTGGATTGTTGGATGGTTTTGCTCATTTACTTCAGAGAATGGAAACAATAATAATCAAGGCAAAACTCTCTGTTTAGCAAAAAGATGTTTGTTACATGGAAGAGCTCTTGACAGAACCCATGTTATTACTCATCAGGCCATTTTTCCAAAATATGTTCTCTGTACAATTCAATCTTGGAGAAAAGTATAATAAAATAAGTCAGTTAAGTCAGACTATTGGTTTAACTCAAGTTTTTCAGTCTGAACTAGTTTATCTTCTAAAGGAATTTAAGGACCATAAGAGTTGATCTGGTCACATGGGTAAAGAAAGTCATAGATAGGGACCCAGATATCAGTTTTCCCCCAAAACAACCTCTTTTTGGAAGAATGTAGATTTACTCATGTGGCTGAGCCACAAAGAGATAAGGAAGCTATCTTCTTACTGTGTCTAAAATTTCAGCTATATTTTGGCTTTCAGTTAGCATCTAAATAATTCAAACAACCCTTGATTCAAGATAAACTTTACTCATCCTCCAAAGCAGGAAGATGCTGAAATTCAAAATATAAAGAGCAATATACATGAGGAAATGAATCAGGGATGACCTTATAAGGAATTCCTGCAAATGATTTCTATCTGCTATTTTTCTGGACCACCCAAATTCATACATATGTGATAACTGACATTGAA
Source organism: Mesoplodon densirostris (assembly GCF_025265405.1). Lineage (NCBI taxonomy): Eukaryota > Metazoa > Chordata > Mammalia > Artiodactyla > Ziphiidae > Mesoplodon > Mesoplodon densirostris. The sequence goes on from NC_082661.1 coordinate 231,849,642, forward strand.
TACTCACTGATTTGGATAATTCATTAAAAAAACCCTTAGACAATATAACCCTTTATATACATTTTTATTTGTGTGTAAAATTTGAGTCATAACGCTTATGAAAACTTTCACTGAAGTGGTCATTTAGACTACATGCAGACATAAGAGTATATAATAATTCACATTTACTTTATTTAGAAAGCAAGTGCAAGAAACTTAGTACTTGCTCTACTGAAAAAACACAATTGACAAGAATTAATGACTTGTCTTCACCAATAACTGTCTAGAGAAATTGCATATGAGCAGACTGGCTGGCAACTGAGAAGAAAGCTAGTTAGTTCCCAGTCTTGGCAAATCACTTCTTATCCCCTTCCTTCTTAACTCCCTCCCATCTAACTTACGGAAATAGGGTTAACACGGTCATGTGTGTCTTCTCCTCTATCAAATGTGTTAGAGATTCAAACCTGAAACTGTGTAAGAATGTGAAATCCTAAAAATAAATCATCCCCTTTCAGACATTTGCAAATCACCTCGATGGTTTCTTTTTTTTTTCTTTTTTTTCATCTTTATTAGAGTACAATTGCTTTACAATGGTGTGTTAGTTTCTGCTTTATAACAAAGTGAATCAGTTATACATATGTTCCCATATCTCTTTCCTCTTGCGTCTCCCTCCCTCCCACCCTCACTATCCCACCCCTCTAGGTGGTCACAAAGCACCGAGCTGATCTCCCTGTGCTCTGTGGCTGCTTCCCACTAGCTATATATTTTACGTTTGGTAGTGTATACATGTCCATGCCACTCTCTCACTTTGTCACAGATTACCCTTCCCCCTCCCCATATCCTCAAGTCCATTCTCAAGTAGGTCTGTGTCTTTATTCCCGTCTTACCCCTTGGTTCTTCATGACTTTTTCTTCCCCATAGATTCCATATATATGTGTTAGCATACGGTATTTGTCTTTCACTTTCTGACTTACTTCACTCTGTATGACAGACTCTATCTAGGTCCAACCACCTCACTACAAATAACTCAATTTTGTTTCTTTTTATGGCTGAATAATATTCCATTGTATATATGTGCCACATCTTCTTTATCCATTCCTCTGTCGATGGACACTTAGGTTGTTTCCATGTCCTGGCTATTGTAAATAGAGTTGCAATGAACATTGTGGTACATGACTCTTTTTGAATTATGGTTTTCTCAGGGTATATGCCCAGGAGTGGGATTGCTGGGTCGTATGGTAGTTCTATTAGTAGTTTTTTAAGGAACGTCCATACTGTTCTCCATAGTGGCTGTACCAATTCACATTCCCACCAGCAGTGCAAGAGGGTTCCCTTTTCTGCACACCCTCTCCAGCATTTATTGTTTCTAGATTTTTTGATGATGGCCATTCTGATGGTGTGAGATGGGGTTTTTTTAAATGTTTTTTTTAATTGTGGTAAAAGTCACATAATATAAAACATACTATTTCAACCATATTTAACTGTAGAGTCCAGTGGCACTGAGTACCTTCACATTACTGTGCAGCTCTCACCATCATCCATCTCCCAAGTTTTACACTTTCCTAAACTGAAACTCTGTCCCCCCCCTCCACCCCCCCCAACTCCTGGCATATACCAATGTGCTTCCTGACTCTATGAATTTGACTACTCTAGGCACCTCATATAAGTGGAATCAAACAGTATTTGTCGGCACCTAAGGTAGATTGGAATGCATCTTTAAGGTTAACTTAATATAAGTCCTGCAAACAGATTGTACCTTCTTTTTATTCTTTCTTTTTTCCCCTGTGCTATACAGTAAACCCTTACCTACCACCTACTTCATACATAGTAGTGTACCTAGGTCAATCCCAATCTCTCAGTCCATCCCACCCACACCCCCTTGGTGTCCATACGTTTGTTCTCTATGTCTGTTTCTCTATTTCTGCTTTGAAAGTAGTTTCTTTTATTGGCTTGTTGGAAAGCCTTGTAAGAAACATAGAACCAAAAATATTTGAGAGTCACAGGTCTGATAAAGCATTACAACCATGGACCATCTCCTTCCTGATACCTTCTTTTTCTTCCTTCCCTCCTGCCAACTTTTCTGAGAAAATATAGTGAAGAGATTTAGATGTGGATTGTCTTGCTTCTTATTGCTAGCTCATTTGGGGGCAAGTCAGTGTTCTTTACTAAATGGGATATTTAAAAGGCTATTGGCTTAGACAACAGCAAACCAAGAATAAAGATAGTGGCAGCACCCAGAGTGGTTCGATGGCAAACTTAGGGTCACTCATGACCTCTATAATTTCCTTATCCTTGATCTTCTTTTCTCTCAATATTATGTAAAATGCCATTTCAAGAAGCTCCAGACTCCCTCTTCCAATCAGCTTTCTCCTGCACAGAAATATTGGACCTGACATCGGACCTAGAAGTTTCCCATCTTCTGAGATTTTAAAAGAAAATATTAGGGACCAACTAGAGTTTTGTTTGAACTGAATAAATAAAACATTCAGTAATTTTTCAGCCATTGCATGAGGATGCAGCAAGGGATCTCACTGAGGGTGTTAAAATATGTATCATATATCTGAGAAATTTTTCTCTTCAGCAGACTATGTCTGCACATAAATGTGCTTTTGAAATCCACATGCAAAAATGATCATGATGTAGATTGATGAGAATCCTGAAGAAGACTGAGGCCATGTATTCATCTGGGAAACCTTGGCCACAGTCAAAGATTTTCATTGGCAGCTCAAATCTGAAACTTTGTATTATTTCTTCTGAAACCATATAAATGCTGGATCCAATAATCAAGCAAGAAAATAAAAGAATTAAATCAGAATTCAGTATGACATTGAGAAAGGAGTTGCCAGAACTTGATACTTGATGTGAATCAAGTTCAAACCAAACAGAAAAAAATGTTTCTAATATCACTGTGTATGTGGGTATAAGCCCACATTAATATGGATATGAAATTGTGATGATATTCTTTCCTTACTGTATCAACCTAGTTAAGTTGGGGCTATGTTTTCCTGAATTCTCTTCCTTGTGTGGTTCAGTTTAGGAGAAATGTACATGAGATTGGAAAGGCAGAACAGCCATTATACCCTAAATATTCGTGTGGGCCTCCGGTACACCAGCAGAGGATGATGACACAAGTTCTCACTATCTGCTGGCTCACTGGGTGGGTCTGGGGAAGCAGCAGGGATTGCAGCTGCTCCAGCTCTTGCCTGATCTCCTCCTGTAGCTCTTCCAGGTCTGGAATAGGAGTCACGTATGGTTCATGGCAAAGGATATTGGCTTCTTCAGTGACTAACCCACATTTACCAAGTTCTCTGACTGAGGAAACTGGTCAGCCTCCCTCCCTTGAAAACTTGTATTGGCCTCCCCTGTGGAACTTGCTTGTCTGGGGACACCTGATCCTCTTCAGAAACTGGCTCAACCATCTCTCTTTACTTTCAGACTCATCACCAGAATCCAGGTTTGGCAGGCTTCAGGGCCATCCACAAACAAAATAATTACCCATAACAACAAACTAGCAAAATTATTGCCACTAAGACAAAAAACATAACAAAACAAAAGAATACAAAGTTTTTCCAACTTATATTGCAACATCTGGGAATGTGTATGTTAGAGAATCCTAAAGTGTATTGGATAAAGGTAGAAAAATATATTAGACTGAATTTTTTTATGTAAGTGTACTTGGGAGTTTGGGATTGACATGTACATACAACTATATTTAAAAGAGTAAACTAACAATGAACATTTTTCTGTACAGAGGGCCTTATCAGCAGGTCTATTACCTATCCTTTTCCTCCAGAAGTCTTCAAAGCACATTTCTCTGTATAGAGTGCCCTTTCAGCAGTTCTACTCACTGTCCTATTCCTCCAGAAATCTTCAAAGCAAATTTCCCTGTATAGAGTGCCCTATCAGCAGGTCTATCCCTTTCCTATTCATCCAGAAGTCTTCAGTGTACATTCTCCTGTATAGAGCGCCCAATCAGTGGATCTAGTCCCTGTCCTATTCCTCCAGAGGTTTTCTATGCAAATTTCCAGGTATACAGTGCCCTATCAGCTGGGCTAATCTCAGTTATATTCCCCAAGAAGTCTTCAATGCACATTTCACATTATAGAGAGCCCTATCAGATGGTCTAGTCCCTGTCTTATTCCTCAAGGAGTTTTCAATGCACATTTCTTTGTATAGAGCACCATATAAGCAGGTTTAGTTACTGTCCTTTTCCTCCACAAGTCTTCAACGCACATTGCCCTGTATAGAGCGCCCTACCAACAGGTCAAATCCTTGGTTTATTCCTTCAGAAGATTTCAGTGTACGTTTCTCTGTATAGAGCACCCTATAAGTGGGTCTAGTCCTGGTCCTATTCCTCCAGAAGTCTTCAATGCACATTTCTCTGTACAATGGCCCTATCAATAGGTCTAGTCAATGTCCTTTTCCTCCAGAAGTCTTCAATGAAAAATTCCTTGTATAGAGCACCATATCAGCAGGTCTATCCTAGTCCTATTTATCCATAATTCTTCAGTGCATATTCACCTGTATAGAGCCCCCTAAGAGCAGGTCTAGTCCCTGTTGTATTCCTCCAGAAGCCTTCAATGAATATTTCCCAGTATAGGGGTCCTAACAGCTGGTTTATCATTCTCCTATTTTTCCAGACTTCTTCACTACACATTCCCCTGTATATAGCACCCTACCAACAGGTCGATCCCTGTCCTGTTCTTTCAGAAATTTTTGATGCACATGCCCCAGTACACAGTGCCCTACCAGCAGGTGTAGTCTCTGTCCTATTCCCCCAGAACTCTTCAGTACACAATTTCTTGTATAGAGCACCCTATCAGCAATTCTAGTCACTGTCTTATTCCCCAGAAGACTTTGACGAACATGCCCCTCTATAGCACGCCCTATCAGCCAGTCTAGTCTTTGTCCTATCCCTCCAGAAGTCTTCAAAGCATATTTCCCTGTACAGAGCACATTATCAGCATGTCTAGTCCCTGTCCTATTCCTCCAGAAGGCTACAATGCACATTTCCCTGAGCAGAGTGCCCTATAAGGAGGTCTCAACCGGGTCCTATTCATCCAGAAGTATTCAATGCCCATTTCCCTGTACGGAGCTCCCTATCAGTTTGTCTAGTCTCGGTCCTCTACATGTAGAAGTCTTCGGTGCACATTCGCCTGTATACAGAACAATAGCAGTAGGACTAGTCCTTGTTCTATTCCTCCAGAAGACTTCAATGCACATATCCCTTTATTTTTTTTAACATCTTTATTGGAGTATAATTGCTTTACAATGGTGTGTTAGTTTCTGCTTTATAACAAAGTGAATCAGTTATACATATGCATATGTCCCCATATCCCTCTTGCATCTCCCTCCCTCCCACCCTCGCTATCCCACCCCTCTAGGTGGTCACAAAGCACCGAGCTGATCTCCCTGTGCTATGCGGCTGCTTCCCACTAGCTATCTATTTTATGTTTGGTAGTGTATATATGTCCATGCCGTTCTCTCACTTTGTCCAAGGTTACCATTCCCCCTCTCCGTATCGACAAGTCCATTCTCTAGTAGGTCTGCGTCTTTATTCCCATCTTGCCCCTACATACTTCATGACCATTTTTGTTTTGTTTTTCTTTTAGATTCCATATATATGTGTTAGCATACAGTATTTGTTTTTCTCCTTCTGACTTACTTCACTCTGTATGACAGATTCTAGGCCCATCCACCTCACTACAAATAATTCAATTTCGTTTCTTTTTATGGCTGAGTAATATTCCATTGTATGTATGTGCCACATCTTCTTTATCCATTCATCTGTTGAGGGACACTTAGGTTGCTTCCATGCCCTGGCTATTATAAATAGAGCTGCAATGAACATTTTGGTACATGACTCTTTTTGAATTATGGTTTTCTCAGGGTATATGTCAGTAGTGGGATTGCTGGGTAGTATGGTAGTTCTATTTTTAGTTTTTTAAGGAACTTCCATACTGTTCTCCAAGGTGGCTGTATCAATTTACATTCCCACCAACAGCAATACACATATCCCTTTAAAGAGCACTCTATCAACAGGTCAAGTCCCTGTCCCATTCCTCCAGAAGTCCTCAATACACATTTCCCTCTATAGAGTGCACTGTCAGCAGGTCTGTCCCTTTCCTGTTCCTGCAGAGGTCGTCAATGCACATGCCCAAGTATAGGGGCCATATGAGCATGTCTAGTCTCTGTCCTATTCTCCCAGAAGTCTTCAATACACTTTTCCCTTTATAGAGCACCCTGTCATCCAGTCTAGTCTCTCCTATTCCTCCAGAAGTATTCAAAGCATATTTGCCTATACAGAGATCCCTGTAAGCAGGTCTACTCCCTGTCCTATTCCTCCAGAAGTCTTCAATGCACCATACCCTGTACAGTGCACCCTATCAGGAAATCTAGTCAGTGTCTTATTCCTCCAAAGTCTTCAATGAACATTTCCATGTACAGAGCTATCTATCAGGAGGTCTTTTCATTGTCCTCTACCTAGAGAAGACTTCAGTGCACATTCTCCTCTATAGAGAAGCCTATCAGCAGGTCGAGTCTCTGTTCTATACCTCCAGAAGTCTTCAGTGCACATTTCCCTGTGTAGAGCGCCCTACCAGCAGTGTATAACTGTCCACTTCCACCAGAAGTCTTCAATGCATATTCCCCCCTACAGAGTGCCCTATCAGCAGGTCTAGTCCATATCCTATTCTGGCAGAAGACTTCAATGTACATTTATCTGTGTAGAGTGCCCTGTCAGCAATCTATAACTGTCCACTTCCTCCAGAAGTCTTCAATGCACATTACCCTCGACAGAGCGTCCTATCAGAAGGTCTAGCCTCTGTCCTCTACCTCCAGAAGTCTTTAATGCACATTCTCCTGTATAGAGCACCCTATCAGGAGGTCTAGTCACTGCTGTCTACCTCCAAAAATTTTCAATGCACATTTTCCTGTGGAGACTTTCATTAAGTCTACTCTCTGTCCTACTCCTCCAGAAGTCTTCAATGCACAATCCTCTCTTTAGAGTGCCCTATCAGCAGGGATAGACAGTGTCCTATTAATCCAGAAGTCTTCCTTGCTCATTCCATTATACAGAGCATCCTATCAGCAATTCTAGGCCCTGTCCTATTCCTCCTAAAGTCTTCAGTGCACATTCCCCTGTATAGACGACCCTAACACTAGATCTAATTTCTGTGCTATTCTTCCAGAAGTCTTCAATGCACATTACTGTGTAAAGAGCACCCTTACAGCAGTTTTAGTTCCTGTCCTATTCCTCCTGAAATCTTCAATGCACATTTCTCTGTATACAGCACCCTATCAGTAGGTCTATCTGTGCCCTTTTCCTCTAGAAGACTTCAATATGCATTTCTCTGTATAGAGGGCCTTGTTAGCAGGTCTATTCCTGTCCATTTCCTCAGACGTCTTCAATGCACATGCCCCTGTATAGAGCACACTATCAGCAGGTCTAGTCACTGTCCTATTCCTGCAGAAGGCTTCACTGCATATTTCCCTGCATAGAGAGCCCCAATCAGCAGGGCTACACCTGTTCTATTCCTCCAGAAGTCCTGAATGCACATTTCCCTGTATAGAGTGCCCTATGAGAGGATCTAGTCACTGTCGTATTCTTCAGGAAGTCTGCAAAGCTCATTTCCCTGTCTAGTGCACCCTACCAGCAGGTCTAGTACCTGTCCTATTCCACCAGAGGTTTTCAATGCACATTTCCATGTACACTCGCCCTATCAGTAGGTCTAGTTCATGTCCTATTCCTACATAAGGCTACATGCATATGCCTCAGTACACAGCGCCCTACCAGCACTTGTAGTCTCTGTCCTATTCCCAAAGAAAATTTCAGTACACGATTCCCTATATAGAGTGCCCTATCAACAGGTCTAGTCACTGTCTTATTCCTCCAGAAGACTTGGACATACATACTCCTCTATAGAGAGCCCTATCAGCACATTAAGTCACTGTCTTATTCCTCCAGAAGTCTTCAACACACATTCCCCTGAACAGAGTGCCCTATCAGGATGTCTGAGCCGTGTCCTCTTCATCCAGATGTCTTCAATGCACATTTGCCTGTACAGCGCCCCCTATCAGTATGTCTATTCTCTCTCCTCTACCTCCAGAAGTCTTCAATGCACATTCTCCTGTATGGAGAGCCCTAACAACAGGACTAGTCTCTTTTCTATTCCTCCAGAAGTCTTCAATGCACGTTTCCCTGTATACAGTGCCCTATAAAAATGTATATCAGCAAGACTACTCCCTGTCCTATTCCTCCAGAAATCCTCAATGCGCATTTCGCTGTTTAGAGCACCCTATCAGCAGGTCTTTCCCTGTCCTGATCAGACAGAAGTCTTCAATGCACATGTCCCAGGGTAGAGGGCCCTCTCAGCCTGTCTAGTCTCTCTCCTATTCTTCCAGAAGTCTCTAATGCACATTTCCCTGTACAGAGCGCCCTATCAGCCAGTCTAGTCTCTGTCCTATTCCTCCAGAAGTCTTCAGTGCACATTCTCCTGTGTAGGGCACCCTATCAGCAGGTCTCGTGTCTGTCCTATACCTTCAGATGTCTTCAATGCACATTTCCCTCTAAAGAGTGGCCTTTCAGCAGGTCTAGTCTCTGTCCTATTCCGCCAGAAGTTTTCACTGCACAATCCCCTATTTAGAGTGCCTTGTCAGCCTATTTTCTGTCCTTTTCCTCCAGAAGTCTTCAGTGCCCATTCCCCTGTATAAAGAGATCTATTAGCAGGTCTATCTCTGTCCTATTCCTCCAGAAGTCTTCAGTGTACATTCTCCTGTATAGAGCACCCTAAGAGCGGGTCTCTTCCCTGTTCTATTATTCCAGAGGTTTTCTATGCACATTTCCATGTATACAGCACCCTATCAGGTGGCCTAATCTCGATTCTATTCCCCAAGAAGTCTTCAATGCACATTTCCCTTTATGGAGCACCCTATCAGACAGTCTAGTCCCTGTGTTATTCCTCAAGAAGTCTTCAATGCTCAGTTGCTTGTATACAGTGCCCTATAAGCGGGTATAATTGCTGTCCCATTCCTCCAGAGTATTTCAATGCATATTTCTCTGTATAGAGCTCCCTATAAGTGGATCTATTACCTGTCCTATTGTTCCAGAAGTCTTCAATGCACATTTACCTGTATAGAGCGCTCTTTCATTGGGTCTAGTCCCTTTCCTATTCGCCCAGAAGTCTTCAAACAAATTTCCCTGTATAGAGCGCCCTATCAGCAGTCTAGTCCCTGTTCTGTACCTCCAGAAGTCTTCAATACACTTTTCCTTATAGGGAGCACCTTATCAGGATGTCTAGTCATGGTCTTATTCCTCCAGAAGTTTTCAGTTCAGTTTCCTGTATAGCGGGCCCATTCAGCCGTTCTAGTCCCTGTCATATTCCCCAAGAAGTGTTCAATGCACATTTCCCAGTACAGAGTGCTCTATCAGTATGTCTAGACTCTGTCCTCTACCTCCAGATATCTTAAATGCATGTTATCCTGTATAGAGAGCCTTATCAGTAGGACTAGTCTCTGTTCTGTTTTTCTGGTAGTCATCTATGCACATATCCCTGTAAAGAGAACCCTATCAGCAGGTCTAGTCCCTGTCCTATTCCTCCAGAAGTCTTCAGTAGACATTTCCCTGTATGAAGGACCCTATCAGCAGGTCTACACATGACTTCTTCCCCCAGATGTCTTCAATGCATATTTCCATGTACAGAGCGCCTTGTCAGCAGGTCTATCCCTGTCCTATTCCTCCTGAAATCTTCAATGGACTTATCCCTTTACAGAGAACCCTATCAGAATGCATCATCTCTTTCCAATTCCTGCAGAAGTCTTCAAAGTACGATTGCATGTAGAGAGCTCCCTATAAGCAGGTCTACTCCCTGACCTATTCCTCCAGAAGTATTCAGTGTACATTCTCCTGTATAGAGCTCCCTGTGAGTGTGTCTATTTCCTGTCCTATTACTCCAGAAGTCTTCAATGAACATTTTCTTGTATAGAGAGCCCCATCTGGGGATCTAATCTCGGTTCTATTCCCTAAGAAGTCTTCAATGAACATTTCCCTTTAGGGAGCACCCTATCAGATGGTCTAGTACCTGTCTTAGTCCTCAGGAAATCTTCAATGCTCATTTCCTTGTATAGAGCGCCCTATAAGGGGGTATAATTACTGTCCTATTCCTACAGAATATTTCAGTGCACATTTCTCTGGATAGAGCGCCCTATTAGCGGGTCTAGTACCTATCTTATACCTCCAGAAGTCTTCAATGCACATTTCCCTCTATAGAGCACACTATCAGCAGGTCTGTCCCTTTCCTGTTCCTGCAGAGGTCGTCAATGCACATGCCCAAGTATAGGGGCCATATAAGCATGTCTAGTCCCTGTCCTATTACTCCAGGAGTCTTCAATGCACATTTCCCTATATAGAGCACCCTACCATCAGGTCTAATCCTTGTCCTATTCCTACAGAAGTCTTCAATGCACATTTCCCTACATAGAGCGCCCTATCAGTGGGGCTGGTCCCTGGCTTATTCCTCCAGAACTCTTCAATGCACATTTCCCTGTATAGACACCCCTATCAGCAGGTCTACTCAGTGTCCTATTCCTCTAGAAGGTTTAAAAGCAAATTTCCCTGTGTAGAGCGCCCTATTAGCAGGTCTATCTCTTTCCTATTCCTCCAGAAATTTTCAGTGCACATTCTCTTGTATAGAGCGCACTATGAGCGGGTCTAGTCCCTGTCCAATTCCCCCAGAAGTCTTCAATGAACATTTCCTTGTATAGAAAGCACTAAAAGCAATCTAGTCCCTGTCCTATTCCTCCAGAAGTCTCTGAAGCATTTGCCTCTACAGAGATCCCTATAAGCAGGCCTACTCCCTTTCATATTCTTCTAGAAGTTTTCAGTGCACATTCACCTGTATAGAGCGCCCTATCCGCAGGTCTATTCTCTATTCTAGACCTCTAGGAGTCTTCAATGCACATTTTCCTGTAAAGAGCACCCTTTCAGCAGGTCTAGTTTCTGTCGTATTCCTCCAGAAGTCTTCAATGCACAATCCCGTGTTTAGAGCGCCCTATCAATCGGTCTAGTGTTTTTCCTATTAATCCAGAAGGCTTCAATGCCCATTCTCCTGTATAAAGCTCCATAACATCATGTCTAATCCATGTCCTATTACTCCAGAAGTCTTCAATGCACATTTCCCTGTAGAGAGCGCCCTATAATCTCTGTAACTGTCCACTTCCACAGAAGTCTTCAATGTGCCTTCCCCTGTACAGAGCGCCCTATAAGCCGGGCTGGTTGTTTCTTATTTCCCTAGAAATCTTCAGTGCATATTTCCCTGTACAGAGCACCCTATCAGCAGGTCTAGTCCCCGTCCTATGCCTCCAGAAGTCTTTACTGCATATCCCCCTGTATAGAACGCCCTAGAAACTGGTCTAGTGTCTGTCCTATACCTGGAGATTTCAATGCACATTCCCCTGTATATACCGCTCTATCAGCAGGTCTAGTCCCCGTCCTATTCCTCCAGAAGTCTTCACTGCATATCCCCCTGTATAGAACTCCCTAGAAACTGGTCTAGTGTCTGTCCTATACCTGGAGATTTCAATGCACATTCCCCTGTATATACCGCTCTATCAGCAGGTCTAGTCCCTGTCCTATTCCTCCAAAAACATTCAAAGCACATTTCCCTGTACAGAGCACCCTTTCAGCATGTTTTGTCTCTGTCCTATTCCTCCAGGAGTCTTCAATGCACATTCCCATGTACAGAGGGCGCTGTCCGCACGTCTAATACTTGTCTTATTGCCCCAAAAGTATTCAATGCACATTCCCCTTTACAGAGTGCCCCATCAACAGGTCTACTTCCTCTCCTATACCTCCCGAATTCTTCAATGCACATTGTTGTATATTGAGCACCCTAACAACAGGTCTAGTCCCTGTACTATTCCTCCAGAATTCTCTATACACATTTCCCTGTACAGAGCGAGCTATCTCCAGTCTATCCCTGTCTAATTCCTCTATAAATGTTCTTTGCACAATTCTCTGTATACATCGCCCTATCACTAGGTGTATTTTTTACTATTTCTGCAGAATTCTTCAGTGCACATTGCCCTGTATAGAGCACATTAACTGCAGGTGCAGTACCTGTGCTGTTCCTCCAGAATTGTTCAATGCACATTCCCATGAATAGAGTGCCTACACAGCAGATCTAATCTCTGTCCTATTCCTTCAGAAAATTCAATGCACAGTTCCCTGTAGAGAGCGCCCTATCAGCAGGTCTCTCCTTGTCCTATTCCTCCAGATTTCTTCAATGCAATTTCCCCTCTATAGAGCGCCCTAACAGCAGGTTTAGTCCCTCTCCTGTTCCACCAGAAGTCTTTATTACACATTACACTGTATAGAGAGCCCTATCAGCAGGCTCTAGTCTAGTTCCTTTTATATTCCTAGTTCCTCTTATATTCCTCCAGAATTCTTCAGTGTACATTCTCCTGTAGAGATCTCCCTAGCAGCAGGTCTCTTGCCTCTCCTATTCCTCGAAAAATCTTCAATGAACATTCCGCTGTATATACCACCCTATCAGCACGTCTAGTCCCTGTCCTATTCCTCCAAAAGTATTCAGTATACATTTCCCTGTACAGAGTGCCATTTCAGCATGACTTGTCACTATCCTATACCTTCAGAAGTCTTCAATGCACATACCCCTGTACAGAGGGCCTGATCAGCAGCTCTATTCACTCTCCAGTTCCTCCAGAAATCTTCAATGCCCATCCCCCTGTATAGAGAGCCCATCACAAGGTCTATCCATCTCCTATTCCTCTCGAATTTTCAGTGCACATTTCCCTGTATAGAGGGCCCTACAAGGAGCTCTACCCCAGTATAACTCCTCCATAAATTTTCATTGCATAATTCCCTGTATATAGCACCCTATTAACAGGTCTATAATTGTCCTATTCTTCCAGAATTCTTCAGTGCACATTTTCCTTTATAGAGTGCCTTAACAGCAGGTGTAGTCCCTGTGCTGTTCCTCCAGAATTGTTCAATGCCATTCCCTGTATAGAATGCCTTAAGAGCTGAACTAGACTCTGTCCTATTCCTCCAGAAGTTTTCAATTCAGAGTTACCTGTAGGGAGTGTCCTATCAGCAGATCTATCCCTGCCCTATTCCTCTAGATTTCTTCAAGGCACATTCCTCTATGTAGAGAGCACTAACAACAGGTCTAATCCCTCTCCTGGTGCTCCAGAAGTCTTTCAAACTCATTCCCCTGTATAGAGCATTCGATCAGCCAGTCTAGCCTCTGTCTTATTCCTCCCGAAGACTTCCATACATATTTCCCTGTACACAGCACCTTATCAACTGGTCTAGTCCTTGTCCTATTCCTCCAGAAGACTTGAATGCACATTCCCCTGTACAGAGTGCCCTATCAGGAAGTCTGAACCGTGTCCAATTCATCCTGAAGTCTTCGATGCACATTCTCCTCTATAGAGAGCCCTATCAGCAGGACTAGTCCCTGTCCTAATCCTCCAGAAGTATTCAATGCACATTCCCCTCTATAGAGCGCCATCTCAGCAGGTGTTGTCCCTTTGATAATCAACCAGAATTCTTCAATGCGTATTCCCTTGTATAGAGAGCCTTATCACCAGTTCTATTCCCTTCCCTATTCCTACAGAAGTTTTCAATGCTCATTTCCTTGTATGGAGGGCCTTATCAGGGGTCTAGTCCCTGTCCTATTCCTCCTGAAGACTTCAACGCATATTTCCCTGTATAGAGCACCCTTTCATCAGGACTCATCCCTTTCCTATTTCCCTTGAAGTTTTCAAAGCAAAATTCCCTGTATACAGTGCGCTATCAGCAGGTCTATCCCTTTCCTATTCCTCCAGAAGTCTTCAGTGCACATTCTCCATTATAGAGCACCCTATGAATGGGTCTATTCACTGTCCTATTACTCCAGAATATTCAAAGAATATTTCCTTGTATAGAGCGCCTATTGAGCGGATGTAGTCTCTGTCCTATCCCTCCATAGGTGTTCTATACGTATTAACGTGTATAGAGCGCCCTATCAGGTGGCCTAATCTCGGTTCTATTCCCCCAAGAAGTCTTTTTTTTTTTTTTTTTTTTTTTGCCGTACGCGGGCCTCTCACTATTGTGGCCTCTCCCGTTGTGGAGCACAGGCTTCAGACACGCAGGCTCAGCGGCCATGGCTCACGGGCCCAGCCACTCCATGGCATGTGGGATCTTCCCTGACCAGGGCACAAACCCGTATCCCCTGCATCAGCAGGCGGACTCTCAACCACTGCGCCACCAGGGAAGCCCCCCCCCACCAAGAAGTCTTAAATGCACATTCACCTTTATGGAGAGCCCTATAAGACGGTCTAGTCCCTGTCTTATTCCTCAAGAAGACTTCACTGCCCATTTCCTTTTATAGAGTGCCCTATAACTGGGTACATTTACTGTCCTATTACTCCAGAAGATTTCAATGCACAATTCTCTGTATAGAGAGCCCTGTAAGCAGGCTTAGTACCTGTCCTATACCTGCAGAAGTCTTCAATGCACATTTCTCTAAACAGAGGGCCCTATCAGAGGGTCTAGTCCCTGTCCTATTCCTCCAGAAGTTTACAGTGCACAGTACTCTGTGTAGAGTGCCCTTTAAGCGCATCTATTTCCTGTCCTATTCCTACAGATGTTTTCAAAGTACACTTCCCTCTATAGAGCGCCCTATCAGCAGTCCAGTCCCTGTCCTATACCTCCAGAAGGCTTCAATGCACACTCCCCTGTATAGAGCACCCTATCAGGATGTCCATCCCTCTCCTATTCCTCCTGAATTCTTCAATGCACATTCCCGTGTATAGAACCCCCTAACAGCAGGTCTAGGCCCTTACTATTCCTCCATAACTCTCAACGCACATTTCCCGGTATAGAGAACAATATCAGCAGGTCTATCTGTGTCTAATTCCTCTATTAGTTTTTTTTTAACATCTTTATTGGAGTATAATTGGTTTACCATGGTGTGTAAGTTTCTGCTTTATTAAAAAGTGAATCAGCTATACATATACATATATCCCCATATATCTTCCCTCTTGCATCTCTCTCCTTCCCACCCTCCCTATCCCACCCCTCTAGGTGGTCACAAGGCACAATTCCCTCTATAGTGTGCCCTACAGCAGCTCTATCCTTGTCCTATTCCTCCAGAAATGTTCAGTGCACATTGCCTTGTATAGAGCACCCTAACAGCAGGTTTAGTCCCTGTGCTGTTCCTCCAGAATTATTCAATGCACATTCCCATGTATGGAGCACCCTAACAGTAGATGCAGTCTCTGTCGTATTCCTCCAGAAATATTCAATGCACAGTTCCCACTAGAGAGTTCCCTATCAGCCGATCTATCCCTGTCCTTTTCCTCCAGATTTCTTCAATGCACATTTCCCTATATAGAACACCTTAACAGCAGTTCTAGTCCATCTCCTATTCCTCCAGAAGTCTTCAATGCACATTTTCTTGTACAGACATCCCCAGAAGCAGGTCTACTCCCTGTCCTATTCCTACAGAAGAATTCAAGGCACAATTCCCTGTACAGTGCACCTTATCAAGAGGTCTAGTCCATGTCCTATTCCTCCAGAAGTCTTCAGTGCACATTTCTCAGTAGAGAGAGCCCTAGTAGCAGGTCTAGTCACTGAAAGAAAGACCTATTCGTTCAGACATCTTTAATGCACAATCCCCTGTTTAGAGCTCCATTCCAGCCATTCTATTTTCTGTCCTATTCCTCCAGAACTTTTCAGTGCCCATTCCCCTGTACACAGGGCACTATGAAAATGTCTGGTCAATGTCCTATGACTCTAGAAATCTTTTTTGCACAATCAACTGTACAGAGCCCCCTATCAGCAGGTCTAGTCCATGTCCTATTCCTCAAGAGGTCTTAAATGCACATTCACTGTATAGAGCTCACTATCTACAGGTGTAGTCTCTGTCCTATTCCTCCTGAAGTTTTCAATGCACATTCCCTGCTACAGAGCTCCCTATCAGCAGGTCTAGTCTCTTTCCTATTCCTCCAGAAGTTTTCAATGCACATGTCCCTCTACAGACTGCTCTGACAGAAGATCTAGGCCGTGTTCTATTCCTCCAGAAGTCTTCAATGCATAGCTCACAGTACAGAGCTCCCTATCAGTAGGTCCAGTCTCTGATATCTACTTATAAATTTCTTCAGTACATATTCTCCTATATAGGGCACCCTATCAGCCAGCCTAGAGTCTTTCCTATTCCTCCAGACGTCTTCAATGCACATTTCCCTGTATAGAGTGCCCTATTATCAGGTCTTGCCTCTGTCTTATTTCCTCTGGATATCTACAATGTCCATTCCCCTGTACAGAGTGCTCTATCAGCTGGTCTACTCTCTGTCCTATTCCTCCAGAAGCCTTCAATGCACATTCACCTGTATATAGCGCCCTATGAGCAGGTCTAGTCTCTGTCTTCTTCCTCGAGATGTCTTCAGTATGCACACCCCTTATAGAGCACCGTATCAGCAGATCTACTACCTCTCCTATTCCTTCAGAAGTCGTCAATGCATATTTCCTTGTATAAAGTGTCCTATCAGCAGTTCTAGTCTCTGTCCTATTCCTCCTGAAGTCTTCAATGCACATTTCCCTACATAGAGCGCTCTTTCAGAAGGTCTACACCCGATCTGTTCCTGCAGAACTCTTCAATGTACATTCCCCTCTATAGAGTGCCTTATCAGCAGGTCTAGTCTCTCTTCTATTCCTCCAGAAGTTTTCAATGCACATTCCCCTGTATAGAGCATCGTATCAGCAGGTATAGCCTCAGTCCTATTCCTCTAGAAGCCTTCAATGCACATTTCCCTGTACAGAACACCCTATCATTGGACCAAACCTCTGTTCACTACATCCAGATGTCTTCAATGCACATTCTCCTCTATAGAGTGCCCGATCAGCAGGTCTAATCTCTTTCCTATTCCTCCAGAAGTTTTTAAAGCACATTTCCCTTTGCAGAAAGCCCTTACAAAAGGTCTGGTCCCTGTCCTATTCCTCCTGAAGTCTCCATTGCACATTTCCTTCTATAGTGCACATTTTCAGCAGGTCTTTCTGTGACCTGTTCCTCCAGAAGTCTTTAATGCACGTTCCCCTGTATAGAGCACCCTTTCAACTCATCTAGTCTGTGTCCTATTCCTCCAGAAATCGTCAATGCACATCTCCTATACAGAGCACCCTGTCAGCTGGTCTAGTCCTTGTCCTAATCCTCCAGAAGTGGACAATGCACATTTCTTTGCATAAAGTGCCCTATCAGCAGTTCTAGTCCCTGTTCTATTCTGCCTGGAGTCTTCAATGCATATTTCCCTCCATAGACGCCCTTTCAGAATGTCTACACCCGACCTGTTCCTCCAGAATTCTTCAATGCACATTCCCCTCTATAGAGCACCCTTTAAGCAAATCTAGTCTCTGTCTTATTCATCCAGAAGTCTTCAATGCACTTTCCCCTTTAGAGCACCGTATCAGCAGGTCTAGTCTCTGCCCTATTCCTTGAGAAGTCTTCAAAGCAACTTTCCCTGTACCGAGGGCCCTATCAGCAGGTCTAGTCTCTGTCCTATTCCTCCACAGGTCTTGAATTCATATTCCCCTTTACAGAGCACCCTATAAGCTGGTCTAGTCCTTCTCCTATTTCTGGAGAAATCTTCAATGTACATTTTCCTGTACCGAGCACACTATCAGCCGGCCTAGTCCCCGTTCTGTTCCTCCAGAAGTCCTCAATGCACATTCCCCTGTATATAGAATCCTATTAGCAAGTCTACTCTCTGTCTTCTTCCTCCAAAAATCTTCAGTGTGCGTTCCGTTGTATAGAGCGACCTATCAGCAGGTCTACCCGCTGTCTTATTCCTCCAGAAGGCTTCAATGTACATTTCCCTGTAGAAAGCAACTGATCAGTAGGCCCAATCTCTGTCCCCTACCTCCAGATGTCTTCAATGCACATTTCCTTGTATACAGCACCCTATCAGCAGGTCTAGTCTCTTTCCTATTTCTCTAGAAGTTTTACATTTCCTTTTGCAGAGAGCCCTACAAGAAGGTCTAATCCATGTCCTATTTCTCTAAAAGTCTTCTATGCACGTTTTCCTGTGCACAGAGCCCTATCAATAGGTCCAGTCTCTGTCCTCTACCTCCAGAGGTCTTCAATGCACATTTCCCTGTATACAGGGCCCTATCAGCAGGTCTATCCCTGTCCTGTTCCTCCAGATGTCTTCCATGCACATTCTCCTGTATAGAGCGACCTATCAGCAGGTCTACCCACTGTCTTATTCCTCCAGAAGTCTTCAATGCACGTATCTGTGTATAAAGCTCAGTATTAGCAGGTCTTGTCTTTATCCTATTTCCTCCAGAAATCTTCAGTGCACAATCTCCTAGACAGGGCACCCTATCACCTGGTCTAGTCTCTGTCTTATTCCTCCAGAAGTCTTCAATGCACATTTTCCTGTATAGAGCACCCTATCCGCTGGTCTAGTCCCTGTCCTATTCCTCCAGTAGAATTCAATGCACATTCGCCTGTATATAGAGCCCTATCAGCAGGTCTAGTCTCTGTCTTCTTCCACCAGATATCTTCAGTGCACATTCCCTGTATAGAGCATATCAGTAGGTCTACCCTCTCTCCTATTCCTCCAGAAGTCGTCAATGAACATTTCCTTGTATAAAGGGTCCTATCAGCACTTCTAGTCCCTCTCCTATTAATCCTGAAGTCTTCAATGCACATTTGCCTCCATAGAGTGCCTTTTCAGAAGGTCTACACCCGACCTGTTCCTTCAGAACTCTTCAATTCACATTCCCTTATATAGAGCGCCCTATCAGCAGGTCCAGTCTCTGTCCTATTCCTCCAGAAGTCTTCAATGCACATTCCCCTGTATACAGAGCCATATCAGCAGGTCTAGTCCCTTTTCTATACCTTGAAAAGTCTTCAATGTAAATTTCCCTGTATCGAGGGCCCAATCAGCCTGTCTATTCTCTGACCTATTCCTCCAGAAACCTTCAATGCACGTTTCCATTTAGAGTCCCCATCAGCAGGTCTAGTTTCTGTCTTATTTTTCCAGAAGAATTCAATGCACATTTTCCTGTACAGAGCATCCTAGGGATGGTCTATTTCATCTCTATTCCTACAGAAGTTTTCAACGTACATTTTCCTGTACTGAGCACCCTATCAGCCGGTCAAGTCCCTGTCCTGTTCCTCCAGAAATCCTCAATGCACATACCCCTGTATATAGCACCCTATTAGCAAGACTAATCTCTGTCTTCTTCCTCCAGAAATCTTCAGTGCACATTACCCGGTATATAGCACCCTATCACCAGGTCTACTCTCTGTCGTATTCCTCCAGAAGTCTTCAATACCCATTTCTTTGTATAATGTGTCCTATCAGCAGGTGTAGTCCCTGTCCTATTCCTCCTGAAGACTTCATTGCACATTTCGCTCTATAGAGCGCCCTTTCAGCAGGTCTTCCCCTGACCTGTTCCTCCAGAACTCTTCAATGCACAATCCCCTGTATAGAACACTGTATCAGCATGTCTAGTCTCTGTCCTCTACCTCCAGATGTCTTCAATGCACATTTCCCTGTATAGAGCTCCCTATCTGCAGGTCTAGTCCCTGTCCTAGTCCTTGAGATGTGCTCAATGCACCTTCCTTTGTGTAGAGCACTCCATCAGCCGGTCTAGTCTCTGTTAATACTCCAAATATCTTCAATGCACATTTCCCCATATAGAGCACCCTATCAGTAGGTCCAATCACTGTCCTCTACCTCCAGATGTCTTCAATGCACATTCTCCTCTATAGGGCGACCTATCAGCAGGTGTAGTCTGTACCCTATTCCTCCTGAAGTCTTCAATGCATGTTCCCCTGTATAGAGCACCGTATCAGCAGCTCTAGTCTCTGTCTTATTCTTCCAGAAGTTTCAATGCACATTTCCCTGTACAGGTCACCCTATCAAAAGGTCTAGTCCGTGTCCTATTCCTCCACAAGTCTTTAATGCACATTTCCCTGCACAGGGCACTCTGTCAGCAGGTCTAGTCCCTTTCCTGTTCCTCAGAAGTCTTCAATGCACATTCCTCTGTATAGAGCGCCCTATCTGCCGGTCTAGTCTCTGTGCTATTCCTCCAGAAGTCTTCAATGCACATTTCCCTGTATTGTGCATCCCCAGCTTTCCTCTGCTGTGTTTCCTGGAAGCTATAAATTTTTGTAGTTGAACTTCTGTCCTTTTAGAAGTTTCCTTGTCTCATCTTATTTCTCCCAGATGTCTTCTATTGCTCCTCCTAAATCAATAACCTACAGAAACTCGTGTTCTTATCACGTATGCATTTAATTGGGAGTGAGCCACAGTGATTCTCAACTGTCACCCTGACATCCTCTGACATATTCTCATATCAATCTTCACTGAACCTTTAATAAATACTATTGACATATAATTTAAGCTCCACGAGTGCAGGATTATGTTTCTCTTATTTACTACTCTATTTCTGGAGTGTAACAAGTGCTTAACGAATAAGTGAAGAGTTGGATAGATGGTGAATATTTGAAAAGATTGGTGGATGGATGGATGTCCAGAACTTCTTAAAATTTTTTCTTTCATCTTTAATTCTATTCACTGTTTGTTGCAGCAAAGAATCAGTTCAGCCAGTGTTCTCACCAAAATATACTTAGTCTCCTGTAGGAGAATGTAAGGGAAATAAAAGAATCTCAATAAAATCAAGGTGGCTTTTTATGGCTGAGTAATATTCCATGTGAGGTGGATGGACTTAGAGTCTGTCATACAGAGTGAAGTAAGTCAGAAAAAGAAAAACAAATACCATATGCTAACACATATATATGGAATCTAAGAAAAAAAAGCAGTCATGAAGAACCTAGGGGTACGACGGGAATAAAGACACAGACCTACTAGAGAATGGACTTGAGGATATGGGGAGGGGGAAGGGTAAGCTGTGACAAAGTGAGAGAGTGACATGGACATATATACACTACCAAATGTAAAATAGATAGCTAGCGGGAAGCAGCCACATAGCACAGGGAGATCAGCTCAGTGGTTTGTCACCACATAGAAGGGTGGGATAGGGAGGGTGGGAGGGAGGGAGATGCAAGAGGGAAGAGATATGGGAACATATGTATATGTATAACTGATTCACTTTGTTATAAAGCAGAAACTAACACACCATTGTAAAGCAATTATACTCCAATAAAGATGTTAAAAAAAATCGAAGTGGCAATTTGATACCAAATTTAATAATATTTCAACCAAAGACTTCACTTCATTCTCTTCCATCCTGATTTGCTTTCCAGACTCATGGAAAAACCTGTCCATTCCCCTAATGACTTCATGCTAGATCCTCCATCTCGTGGTGTGTCTGCTAGTCCCTGTCTACTTTATGCTGACAGCTGCATACCTGTGTGACTCCTCTGTGGACCATCACAGAGCATCTTCCTCACATGAACACTTCCTTGGACTTCTCCCGTCTGAATATGCCAGTGGTCACATTTTCTCATCAAATTTATGAACTGGGTTTTCCATGTGCCTATGGTCACTCAATTCCTCACACTTTTATCTAAAATATCATCAACCTAATGTGGGAAGGATATTCTTCCTGCTTTGGAATCTATGACACTTATGTCCATTCTTTCTTTTTTAGCACCCACATTCTACTGAAACAACTCTTGATCATAAGTTCATTTCTTTTAAAAAAATATGTCCCCTAATTATGCTCTTTCTTCTTCATATCCCTTGCCCTTGGTCTCCTTACATCCAGGCTTTCCCAAGGCCATCCTGCATAATATTTATTTTATGGCTAATGTGCCTTAGTCCATCCTTTTATGAGGACATTCTTTTTGAAACCTTCCAAAGCTTCATATTGTCTTAGAGCCTATAAATATATTACTATCCACATCTAACTAGGCACTCTGTAGTGAAACTGTAGTATCCATATACAACCTGTTTCCCTCCAATCCTTAATATTGAGTCTTGACTACAATCATACTATGGACCCCATCCCTGTCTTCCTGAATTTACTACTGCTGCTATTACCTTCTGCAGAATGGCCCTCCACTCTGCTCTTGTCTGATCCAAATCCTATTAACTTTGACCACATCAAATTCCATATACTCCATGGAGCCTTCTTTTTATTTAGCCCATACCAAATTTTTGTTTCTATGAACTCCTCTTATATTTTATATTTGATCTCAGCTCATTAATCTCAACGTTTCATGTGTGTTAACTCTACCTCCCAAATTTGACTCTATGCTTCCTCATGGAAATATATATTAGACTTCTTCTGTATCACCTGTTGTACCCACAACAATGCCACAGGCGTAGCAAAACCTAATAAGTGTAGTGTTGAATGCAAGATAAAGATAACTTCCTTCCCCTGGTTGGACTTTTGCAAGTGGATACTGTGAGAAAAAAATTGAGTTAGGAAGACAGTAGAGAAACAGTGAAAAGTAAATGAAGGAAGCAGATCTGAAGATTAGAGTTTTGAAAACTATTTCAATCCTGCACCATTTTTACCATGACCAAGCTTGTCAATAACGGCAAGTGAATTAGCTACCAACCCGTTGCAGTAAGGAAGCATTTGGAGCTCAAAGAGAGTGAGTGGTAGCTTCAGATAAAAACACTAAACACCTCTACATTTATAAATATAGTTTTGAGAGCCCCTACCTTCTTTCTGTGCAGGCTTTCATGGCAAGGAATGTGAGGGTAAGGATTATGAGCACTTTGACATAAGAAGACAGACACAGAGAGAAATGCCTTGCCAAATTGCTAACAGTGATACAACTGGGAATAGAACCAGGTCCCATGCCCTACCATCTGGTGTTCTACCAGTCAGACCACACTGTCTTTCTAAATTGCCAACCTGGATTAATAACTGTGCATGTGACATAATTCTGGCCTTAACCTTTCTGTGTTGTTGAAGATGAGACATTCTTCCACTGGGCATGGTGGAAATTTTATGTCTATCTATATAAATTTATAATTAGTGATGTGGCTTCTGTTTACACAACAGGACAAAGGTGAAACAATTTATTTCAATGCTGTAAGAAAATTAAGAAATTCTTGGTGTAAGATAGGGAGATATTAAATTACAAATTATTTAAAGGAATGTATTTTGAAAACTGGTTAACCTGTCTTACTCACTTGTACACACACCTGTGTCTTTCTGCCCAAGTCTGATCTACTCAACAAAGCAGGATTCTGTGCACATAGGACTTGTGTAGCTTCATGTTTATGGCAAACCACAATTACAGAAATAAGAATGCTGGTTCTTTCCACCCACTCTTCTAGGCATGTGGCATATACCTGATCAGGTGCACACTGGCATTCTTTGTTCAGCATGGTTCAGACATTGTGTACCTTTGACAGACTGAGATGAGTATTTTCTATTTAGTGCAAGGAAAATGAAAGTTTAAGATGAGAACTCTATTTGGGATTGTAGAATAGAGGCAACACTTGATTCACTAGTATTTCAAACTTGACTCTTTTAAGTATCTATGTATACTTCACACCAGCTCTTACACTAAAGACTGACTTACAGCCACATTGGCTGTACTTATGAAAACACTTTTTAATTGAAGTTAGTTAATTTATAATGTGTTAGTTTCAGGTGTACCTCAAAGTGATTGTTATACATATATATATATGAATATATATATATATATATATATTATATTTATATATATATTCTTTTTCAGATTCTTTTCCATTATAGGTTATTACAAGATATTGAGTATAGTTCCCTGTACTATATGGTCCTTGTTGCTTATCTGTTTTATATATAGTGGTGTGCATCTGTTAATCCCAAACTCCTAATTTATTCCTCCAACCCTTTCCCCTTTGGTAACCATAAGTTTGTTTTCTATGTCTGTGAGTCTGTTTCTGTTTTGTGAATAAGTTCCTTTGTATCATTTTTTTTAAGATTCTACATATAAGTGATATCATGTGTTATTTGTCTTTCTTTCTCTGGTTTACTTCACTTAATATGAAAATCTCCAGGTCCATCCATGTTGCTGCAAATGACATTATTTCATTCTTTTTATGGCTGAGCAATATTCCATTCCATTCCATGGTGTGTGTGTGTGTGTGTGTGTGTGTGTGTGTGTGTGTGTGTGTGTGTGTGTGCCGTATCTTCCATGACTATAGAAATAAAGTGGATCTGGAAACTATTCCTGCTGTCGAGCGGCAGAGAGGCTGGGTTAATTCTCTAAAATTATTTCTCATCCATAATATTTTCTTTCCTTTACACCTTTAAGAATTGTCTGAATTATTGGCCTCGATAAAGAGAAAAATTGTGGAAAATGAATTCTTTGCCTGACAGGAATTAAGGGTTGAAGCAGTGTGGGGTGACTGAGAAGGGATATCATAAAACATGGATCAAGGGGGACATTTAAGGTCAGCAAGTACCAGGAGGTGGTGGAGAGCAGAGCAGGAAATGCAACAGCAGGATCCAGGGAACTTACCCCAGAGCTGACCTCCAGAAAATAACAGTACCACTGCCCTCCGGTTCACTGCTGCCCTCGTTCCTAAACATGGTTTGCCTTACCCACCACTGCTTTTTAGAGGAAAAGGTAAGGTTTTATACTTCTCTCAATAGTGAACTTGAATTAGACATAAAACATAAAACACCAAGAACTATTTCATCCCCGAATTAATCCACTGAAGTATAAAATGGGGCCTGTAGGGTTGGCAGTGATCCAAATACAAAAGAAATATGAAAAAATAAGAAATATATATTTTATATGCATATATAATCTCATTTAGGAACATAAAGCTATGTAAAAGAGGCTATGGGAAGAGAGAGGCAAGAAGAAAAAGGCAAGTGTACTTGATAAAGAAAAATAACCCTAAAATCTTTGTCTTAGAATTTAGGGTAAAGAATGATTTGGGGGGAAAAGCAAATTATAAAGTCAATAGACGAACACAGGAAGGGAATATTTATAAAATCTTAGTAAATACACTGAACAGGAAGAGAAAGATGCATTTGAGATAGAAGAGAATAATGTTCCAGGGAACAGAGCATATCCATATACTTAGGCTACTGGAAAAAGTCATTGTTCGAGATCTTTAACATATAAGCAGAGAAGGATTTGCCTGGTTGATGAAGATGCTGATAATTTTAATTGTATTTTCTTATTATTTTTATTTTCAATATTTAAAAAAAATTTTGTTGGAGTATAGTTACTTTACAATGTTGTGTTAGTTTCAGGTGCACAGCAAAGTGAATCAGTTATGCATATACATATATCCACTCTTTTTAGATTCTTTTCCCATATAGGTCATTACAGAGTATTGAGTAGTGTTCCCTGTGTTATACAGTCGGTTCTTATTAGTCATCTATTTTATATTTAATAAAAACAAGACATAAAATGCTGAGAGAAATTTGGGGACAAGGCAGCAAAGGAAATCCTCATCATCCCACCTGCACCCAGGCCTCCCCTCTGTACTCACCCGCAGAGCCTGCTCAGTTTCACTGGGATGAGCAACAAAAAGCTTGACGGGCATCCAAGCTCTTTCCCTCTCCTCACTTCTCTCCCTTGCTTCCCTTGCTTCTGTTTTTCAGCCGGACTGACCGATTCACTGGCTGCCTCTCCCTGGGGAACTCACCACCACTCCCTCACATTTCTCAGGCCTTCCTCCTCAATGGGAATAGCTTTCTCCCACCTTCCCTCAGTCACATGTCATAGCTTTGTGCATATTTCTAAATAGTCACAACAATCCAAGAGGTGTTGTTTGTTATTTTCTTCAGAACATCCAATGGCATATACTTAGGTTGAATTTTTATTTTATTTTATTCTGTTTAATCAACTTTTCATGTCATGTTTTGTATTTCATAAACTAAGATTGTAATGAGAAGTGTGAATGCAGAGTCCTTTTGACATTATATAGGCTTCCCCAAGTTGACTAGATCGGTGATAGATACTGATGGCTGAAAGGTGAGACTTCATAAATGTCTGTTGTTTCATTAATAAGAAGGACATCTATCACTGAGCATTTATAATGTGCCAGGTTTGGAGCTAGATGCCTGAGTTTTATAATAATAATCCTAAGAATCATTATTATAATAATACCTTTCCTTTCTTTTCTTTTTTTTTCTTTTTTCTTTCTTCCTCCCTCCCTCACTTCCTTCCTTCCTTCCTTCTATTTTTCTGAGGAGAGGAAGCTTGGTAAGTATCATCATTTTTCTCTGTGTTGCATTTTATAAATCAAGTTCAAACTGATGCAAAATTTAGGTTTGTACAAGGTAGGCAGTAACTTGACATATAGGATATTTTTTAAATAAAAGTTATTCAAGTGCTAACTATGTGTTAAACCTATAGGTTTAACAGATATTTAAACATCAGATTATAGAGTCTGGACCTCTTTCCTGCCAAACTAAAACCTTGTAAATCAGTAGGCAACTTGGAATAATTTACTAAGCTGGATCCTGGACTCAGTTATCAATGACTTCAGGATATTATTCAGAAATGTTTGGTGAACAATTAATAACCACAGAATTCAGCCCTGCTTTTAATCTCTGCTTCTTTTAGGTATCTACTTTTATGGTAGAGTATGGGTCCTACAACTGGTGATCTCCATGACTCTGAGAAAATCACTAACTAAAAATCTGAGCTTCTCATTTGTGTTTCAAATTTGGCTATTTTCATAACATGACAGTCACAGACCAGTTGTATATATAGCCTTTGGGTCAGGCATGTGCTCAGTCTTTTCACCTCTATGTTATGGCTAGTTGATAATTCTTAGCATGCTACACATTTTCACTTGGTTATTCAAATTCTCTTAGTGATTTTTATTTTTATGACAACAAATGACATGTAATGCTCAGCTATCTAGTTCCAAGAGGCAAACTCTTCAACTGCTTTTGTGCTTTAAATTTTTTCTCATATCCTTAGATTACTTTAGCATTCACCAGTACTTTCTTATAATTTTTAAAGATTTATTTGTAACACTTAATTCTGGTAATCCAGTTCAGATTGTATCTATCTATCTGATGAAAAGTAAAAACACAATTTATTTTGCCCCAAGTGACCAATTAACCAACACCAGTAGTTTGTGGTAGTTTCTGATTCTTGAATTCCAGCATCGTTTTAGGGTTATCTGTTCTGTTCCCTTGATTCTTATGCCAATATCACACTGTTTTTTAGTTATTGGCTCTTTGAATAGAATAAGCCTACTTGTTTCAGCATTTAATTCTTCTTTTTCATTATTTTGGACAGTTCCCCACTGTTTTTTTTAATGTATTTTTGAATCATTTTTTCAAAGTTATGAAACAAATTCCACACGGAATTTTGTTTGGAGATTGCATTTTGAAGATACAAACCGATTTGGCAAGAATTGGCATCGTTACAATATGAATGTTCCCAAAGGGGTCATCTAAACTTTGTGTCTGTGAAATGTGAAAACTGTTTCCTTTTTGATATTATTATTTTGGGAAAAAGTAGCTGTGAATGTCTTAAATATTGCAATACTGCTTGTCAGGTTTATGGATGAGCAAGATTTTTAGTTCTCTTGTATCTCACAGCATGCTGTTCATGATGGAACTTGCTTTTGAGGTGAACAGGAATCTAAAGATGAACCCAGACCAATAGTTTCAGGTACAGGCTTGGTCAAGAAGTGAGCAGACACACCTGGACGTGAAGAGGACTCCCTTATGTCTGGCCAGAGGTCTATCTATCCATGAGGTTGCTAACCATGCCCCTTCTTGTCTATTTTCCTGTCCTTTTGTGGCTGCCTCTCCTCCGTCTCCTCCACACCGCCAGGCACATTGGCTCAATATACATCTGCATTGAATTAAGGTGTCAAACGAAGCTTAGCTCTGGGGCTTCACAGTTGGTTTTTCCTCTGTTAATGAGAGACCACACCAGAAGGAGGGAATCAAAAATAAACTTAGGGTCTAGTTTGGAGGGAAATGTCATGCCTTTCATAACTTTTTTAGTATTTAGAAGAGGCTTCCTTACCTCTTCATTGTCATTGTTATCAAAGTCCTCTGATCCACCTATCTTTTTTTTGTTAGATTAAAAAAAAATTTTTAAAGAAAAACACTTCCCACAAGTCACCTTGTACTCCTTGCAAACACTGAACATTTCTACTTTGTGATGAAAATAATTTCATTTCAAGGAGACAGCTGGAAAGATACAAGCTCAACCCTCAACAGATTGCAAGCCTTGTGGTTGAAGAGGTTGAGAGGTCTGTGGCTTCCATTTCTGTCCTCCCACAGTTCCAGCAGTTGTTGGTAATATATGTGATGTCACCAGTCTCTGGTGTCAGCCCATGAGGCTATGAGAAATAAATAGATTTTAAAGTTCAAGTTTGGGTTTCAGAGATCCAGCAGATCCCTGAGTGGGGGTTGTTTTGCATGGTTCTTGCCTGTTATGCTTGGTTCTTACACTCTCTGCTATCTCCCTCTTAGGTTTGCTAACCGAAAATTGTCCTTGAGAAACATTTGGAAATTTGCATCGAAGCAATATTACAGATACAGATACTTTCCCCTCAATGGCCGCATTTAAAATATCCATTTAAGGCTGCTCCATATACATATTTTAAACATTTGCCTACGTCGTATTTATAATAGAAAAGCAGCACTGTATTTTCATACAGCTACAAATAGTCCACATCTTTCCAAATGAAAAGTGAGATAATAAAATCTTCTAGTGTTAACCTATTGTGTCAAGAAATAGCAAGAGGGAGAAGAGACAGTGAGATGTGGATATCCTATCCTCCTTAATCCTATCTGATATTAGTTTCCTTAGGGTGACTCTCAAAGTTGAGAGGGGTGAAGTCAAGTTATCTGAATGTCAGGGCTGCTCAGTCCAGACTAACGGGTGAGTGCGTGCTCTGTAAAAATGGGCAGTGCAATTTGGAGGCAATCCAGTGGTGGCTTTTCTGAGCAGTCTTCAATTAGATGTTAACTATTGTCTAATTTGTCTAACCCATCTGCTTACTATTCCAAAAGTGTGGCCCTAGTCTCTTTGGATGCCTCTATCACATTTTCACAGCCTTCTACAGCCACTGCTTGTTTTAGATCCATTTTTCATGACAGGATGATAACTTTTTCTCCTTGCTGTGGCTTCAGAAAAATGCTGTGAAAAATGTTTCATAAGATTTTCCTTTTTTCCTCTTTAAATTTTTTTTGTTTGCCCTTTGGGGAACTCCTGTATATGCCTTTCACATGCAGCATGAGATTAGTTTTTTTTTTTAGAAATTACACTGCATGTCAGTTATATATTAGCGCAATCTGTCATCTTCACATAAGAAGCCCTGGACACCGTCTCCAGCAGCTGGTTCTCTAGGACTTATACTTCAGAAAGTATGGCAAGGGGTGTTATGAGAACAGTGTCAGCAGGCCATTATTCTTAATATGATGTTCTAAATTATAAATATTACCAGACATTCCAGTGAGGCATGAGGAGATTATTCTGTGGTTCAAACAGGAGAATGTTCACACAACTACCAGGCAGAAGCAAATGAAAAGACTAAATATATATATATATATATATATATATATATATATATATATAATAAAAATAAATAAATAAAATAAATAAATAAAAATACATATAATTTATATATATATATATATATATATATATATATAAATATAAATATATTTCTTCTATTAGTTTTAAAAGCTGACTTGGATAGCAGCAGCAACTTGGTCTTATATAGCAATAGTTTCAGGCTGTATTTAATAGATTTTCTTTCCACTTGCCCCTCTAGGTTGGCCAGTACTCAGCTTGGGAGGCTACCAAAATGGAGGTCAGTAATTCTTCCTAAACCTTTGCTAAAGGTGGGAGCCCAGTGGTAGCTTTATAATATTGATAGCATCTATTATTAACGCACATTCATTTTGCAAAAAGGATCCGTGCCAGGAAGCACCCCAAAAGACCCAGTCACATTTTATCTTAAGGAGGCTGGTATTTAAAACATCAAAATAAAATAGCTCACACAGCTGAAGGGAAAACAGTGAAAAAGCAGGTAAATGGGCTGTGTGATCTGAACTTCCAGCATCACTAACCCAGGGGCTTCTCACACTCAGACACTGGGTGCCATTCAGGAAATGGTTCTTTCTGCAGCCATCTAGACTGTGGAATAAATGATTATGGAATTATGAAGATACCTAATTGTAAGCAAGCCTCGTTCCTTCATTCCCCCATGTTTCTATTTTTTTTTAACATCTTTATTAGAGTATAATTGCTTTACAATGGTGTGTCATTCTGCTCTACAACAAAGCGAATTAGCCATACATACACACACGTCCCCATATCTCCTCCCTCCTGCACCTCCCTCCCTCACACCCTCCACATCCCACCCTTCCAGGCGGTAACAAAGCACCGAGCTGATCTCCCTGTGCTATGCGACTGCTTCCCACTAGCTATCTATTTTACCTTTGGTAGTGTATATATGTCCATGCCACTCTCTCACTTTGTCCAAGCTTACCCTTCCCCCTCCCCGTATCCTCAAGTATGCATCTTCATTCCCGTCTGGCCCCTAGGTTCTTCTGACCATTTTCTTTCTTTCCATTTTTTTTTTTACATTCCATGTATATGTGTTAGCATACAGTATTTGTTTTTCTCTTTCTGACTTACTTCACTCGGTATGACAGACTCTAAGTCCTTTGCTATTGTTTCCTTCATTTCTTTTTCATTTATTTCTTTTTTTTTATTGCTTAACATTGGTGTGTTAGTTTCTGCTTTATAACAAAATGAATCAGTCATACATATACATATGTTCCCATATCCCCTCCCTCTTGCGTCTCCCTCCCACCTTCCCTATCCCACCCCTCCAGGCAGTCAAAAAGCACCGAGCTGATCTACCTGTGCTATGCGGCTGCTTCCCACTAGCTATCTACCTTACATTTGGTAGTGTATATATGTCCATGCCTCTCTCTTGCTTTGTCACAGCTTACCCTTCCCCCCCCTGCCGTGTCCTCAAGGCCATTCTCTAGTAGATCTGTGTCTTTATTCCTGTCTTACCCCTAGGTTCTTCATGACATTTTTTTTCTTCTTAAATTCCATATATATGTGTTAGCATACAGTATTTGTCTTTCTCTTTCTGACTTACTTCACTCTGTATGACAGACTCTAGGTCTATCCACCTCATCACAAATAGCTCAATTTCATTTCTTTTTATGGCTGAGTAATATTCCATTGAATATATGTGCCAAATCTTCTTTATCCATTCATCCGATGATGGACACTTAGGTTGTTTCCATCTCCAGGCTATTGTGAATAGGGCTTCTATGAACATTTTGGTACATGACTCTTTTTGAATTATGGTTTTCTCAGGGTATATGCCCAGTAGTGGGATTGCTGGGTCATATGGTAGTTCTATTTTTAGTTTTTTAAGGAACGTCCATACTGTTCTCCATAGTGACTGTACCAATTCACATTCCCACCAGCAGTGCAAGGGTGTTCCCTTTTTTCCACACCCTCTCCAACATTTATTGTTTCTAGATTTTTTGATGATGGCCATTCTGACTGGTGTGAGATGATATCTCATTGTAGTTTTGATTTGCATTTCTCTAATGAGTAAAGATGTTGAGCATCCTTTCATGTGTTTGTTGGCAGTCTGTATATCTTCTGTGGAGAAATGTCTATTTAGGTCTTCTGCCCATTTTTAGATTGGGTTGTTTGTTTTTTTGATACTGAGCTACATGAGCTGCTTATAAATTTTGGAGATTAATCCTTTGTCAGTTGCTTCATTTGCAAATATTTTCTCCCATTCTGAGGGTTGTCTTTTCGTCTTGTTTATGGTTTCCTTTGCTGTGCAAAGGCTTTTAAGTTTCATTAGGTCCCATGTGTTTATCTTTGTTTTTATTTCCATTTCTCTAGGAGGTGGGTCAAAAAGGATCTTGCTGTGATTTATGTCATAGAGTGTTCTGCCTATGTTTTCCTCTAAGAGTTTGATAGTGTCTGGCCTTACATTTAGGTCTTTCATCCATTTTGAGCTTATTTTTGTGTATGGTGTTAGGGAGTGTTCTAATCTCATACTTTTACATGTCCCTGTTCAGTTTTCCCAGCACCACTTGTTGAAGAAGCTGTCCTTTCTCCACTGTACATTCCTGCCTCCTTTATCATAGATAAGGTAACCATATGTGTGTGGGTTTATCTCTGGGCTTTCTATCCTGTTCCATTGATCTATCTTTCTGTTTTTGTGCCAGTACCATACTGTCTTGATTACTGTACATTTTTAGCATAGCCTGAAGACAGGGAGACTGATTCCTCCAGCTTCATTTTTCTTTCTCAAGTTTGTTTTGGCTATTCGGGGTGTTTTGTGTTTCCAAACAAATTGTGAGTTTTTTGTTCTAGTTCTGTGAAAAATGCCAGTCATAGTTTGATAGGGATTGCATTGAATCTGTAGATTGCTTTGGGTAGTAGAGTCATTTTCACAATGTTGATTCTTTCAATCCAAGAACATGGTATATCTCTCCATCTATATGTATCATCTTTAATTTCTTTCATCACTGTCTTATAATTTTCTGCATACAGGTCTTTTGTCTCTATAGGTAGGTTTATTCCTAGATATTTTATTCTTTTTTTGCCATGGTAAATGGCAGTGCTTTCTTAATTTCACTTTCAGATTTTTCATCATTGGTGTATAGGAATGCAAGAGATTTCTGTGCATTAATTTTGAATCCTGCTACTTTACCAAATTCATTGATTAGCTCTAGTAATTTTCTGGTAGCATCTTTAGGATTCTCTATGTATAGTATCATGTCATCTGCAAAGAGTGACTGCTTTACTTCTTTTCTGATTTGGATTACTTTTATTTCTTTTTCTTGTCTGATTGCTGTGGTTAAAACTTCCAAAACTATGTTGAATAATATTGGTGAGAGTGGGCAGCCTTGTCTTGTTCCTGATCTTAGTGGAAATGGTTTTAGTTTTTCACCTTTGAGGACAATATTGGCTGTGGGTTTGTCATATAGGGCCTTTATTATTTGAGAAAAGTTCCCTCTATGCCTACTTTCTGGAGGGTTTTTATCATAAATGGGTGTTGAATTTTGTTGAAAGCTTTCTCTATCTACTGAGATGATCATATTGTTGTTCTCCTTCAGTTTTTTAATATGGTGTGTCACATTGATTGATTTGCATATATTGAAGAATCCTTGCATTCCAGGGGTAAACCCCACTTGATCATAGTGTATGATCCTTTTAATGTGCTGTTGGATTGTGTTTGCTAGTATTTTGTTGAGGATTTTTGCATCTATGATCATCAGTGATATTGGCCTGTAGTTTTCTTTCTTTGTGACATCTTTGTCTGGTTTTGGTATCAGAATGATGGTGACCTCGTAGAATGAGTTTGGGAGTGTTCCTAAAATACACACTCCTTATATAAAAAAGATAACCAACAAGGACCTACTGTATAGCAAAAGGAACTCTACTCATTATTTTGTAATACCCTATAAGGGAAAATAATCTGAAAATATATATATATATATATATATCACTGTGTTGTACACCTGAAACTTAGACAATGTTGTAACTCAACTATACTTCAATTATATATATATATATATATATATATATATATATATATATATATATATCAGTGGTATATATATATATCACTGTGTTGTACGCCTGAAACTAACACAATATTGTAACTCAACTATACTTCAATTAAAAAAATACTACGTGGCAATTACATGTATCTATGGAAACAGATCAATGCAATTACATTGTCTTTAAAATCTGCTGTTTTACATAGTATGGAGTAACCATGAAAATGAGGTCCTACCCACATATGCCCAGGCAATCCAAGAAATATTCTTTCACAAAGTATATTTCTCATAATTTTAATTCACAATCTTAATATCTTCTCTTCATTATTTATTTGATGTGAGTTTTCTATGCTTTGAAATATTTGAACATTTCCTTTCCTCACACTACAGAAAGGCAAGCATACAAATTTTTCAGGCTGTGACAAAAACTATTGAAAAAGTACATCTTGTTTATAGCATTCATTTGTTAACATTCAGTAGTATAATAATTACAAAATGACAAAATCTTTCATTTCTTATATGCCTATGTAGTTTTAGAAGACAGTTTTGAATTTCAGATATTTTACTTTCATGGTAAAATTTGAAAATGAACTACATACCATTTGGTATTTATACAATATCCTGATTCTAACTTGAGCTCTTAGGCATGGATGTTCACAGAAATATTTGTTTTTTTCCAGATATCTATTTGTAGAGATATAAATGCATTGATTACACCATTTTCCACATCATGGAAGCAGTCAATCAGTTCTTGGTATCCATCCATCTCATCAACCTTAATTGGTGTTTACTTTCTCTTAACATACTGAGAATATGGCACTGTGGTGAGTGCATGGAATGGTTTAACTTTAATTAAACAATTTGAGTCAATAATATTGCATGTGTGCATGCATACAGACACACACACACACACACACACATGCACACACCAACCTAATGCAATCTGCCCATAGTATAGGTCTGACTTATTGGTCCAACAGTCTCTGGGGTGCAGGAACTTCTGTTCATCTGTGAATATGAGACAATGATATTTGGTGAGCATAGAAGCTTTTCTACCAGCTACACTACATTTCAACATTTATGCCATGGAGCCAGAAGGATATTGGGATCATTTGGCTGCTTTATTTTCAGAGGTCATGTGTCAGTTTCATATGTATACTTTCTTAAATTTTTAGAATTCACTAACTACACCCCTTAAACTCCAAAGGATTAAAATAGATTTTTCTTATCTTAAAGCAGAATATAATATTGATGTTTTTACAAGATTTTGTAATTTGTGGTGTTAATAATATTCATCAGTCCATCCTGGTTATCTCAAGAAGGTATGCTGCTTCTGCATGAAACCTTCACTGAATATTTTTATTTATTCTTTCAGTAACTCCATCTGTTTGCATGAAAGGCATTCTTATCAAATCTTTAGAGTTGTTTCCAGAATTTAGGAGGCAGAACATCACAGCATATGGAAGAACAATGAAAAGATTGAAGAATAATTGCCGTATTGAAAATACTTCTCTTCCCCAGTCCCCATCCCTGTTTATATACTGCAAAGAATAAAAACCCCAGGCATGTCTAGATAAGTATAGTTAGCTACCTAGCTGTTAAACAGACATGATGTCTTTGAAACTTGTTAACAGTTGTCATGTGGTTGATAATTTATATTCCCAATGCTGTAGCCCAGCCCACCCTTTAAATCTTCACCTTTGTATTTAACATTTTAGTTCAAGGTAAATGTAATGATGAATGTGAAATCAGGGGGGAAAAGTCCATTCGGTTGGAGTCAGAGAAGAGAGGAAGAATAGGGGTATCACGAGAGACAATGAGTGCAAGTCAGTAGGGAAGACATGAGTAGATGACTCGGTTCTAATATTCATGTCTTATTGCATTTTTTATAAATGGCCAATAACTGAGGTATGCTTTAGCTAAAAATTTATACAGAACACATTTCCCTCAGGCCTAAGAATACCTCTGATATACTTTCTCAAGAAGAAAGAAATTCCACTTTTGCTAGTTTATAAGTGTGCTGCACTTTTGTTCTCTTCAAATCAGCCAAGAAGTACAGATAAACAAATGTGGGGGGAAAAAAAGCCTCCCTTTATAGAATGCAATTTTTTTTTACATTTCAGATTTTAAAACTTGTTTTATGATTCTGCCATTAAGTCAAGGTAATCAAAAATAACTACTATTATTACATGATCTAAATGGAGTAAATTAACCTTTGCTTTAAGGTTAAAATCGTGCATGGAGACTAGTTCTTGAAACAACAAAACATGAAACAATGCATTTTTGTACTAAAGGACTGCTTGATAAACCTCCAAAATTCGTTCATTCTCAGCAAAAAAAAAGTGTCAGGTGGTATTATAATCTATAAAAGAAGCAATATGATTCAGTAAATAGCATTTCTACCACCTCTGAAACACCTGCTATGCAGACCACTGTCTATCTGCTCTGAACTCTTTGAAATAGAAGGACGGAACAGGCTTCCAGTTTTTGTTTATTGATGTTTGTTTTACTGTTCCTGAGTTTCATTGAAGTGACAGATTTTAAATCTATAAACCTATTGCAAATCTTTTCCCAGTAATACAGATGTTATCAATGGAGCAGGTGACCAAAGGTGAGTTCAACAGGAGCCACAGAAAATCCCACCTGTCTTTTCATGCTTTCTGGGAAGAGAAGACGCAGTACAAGTCTTCAAACCCTCATGCCCCACGCAGCCCGACCACACAGCCAAGAGAAGCTCAGGTCTCAAGCCTTCCTGAACCGTGGGTGCCTTCCTTGCCATCTGATATCATGGATCTTTACTAGGCCAGCTTCCAGTTGTTGGTAAAACACAGGAATTGTGGCTCATTTCTATGTTGTTTGTCCCCTGCTTTTTTCTTGTAACTGGTGTTCTGTCTCTGATTGTCCTTCAGCCCTCAGCTCTGGCCGTCATCTTTCTTGATTGACATCTTTGCCTTCCTCTGTCGCCTTCTTTCCCCAGATGCCTGAGTTCTCCTCCAATGTGGGGAGTCAGGGTGGTGTGTGGTGTGGAAGAGAAGCCTCAGGCCTAAGATTCCATCTGCTCTCCCTCCTGGAGCCCAGAGGAGGGAAGAGGAAGAAGATGACATCCCCAACTCCCAAGCACTAAGGGAGAATGGGTCTCCTAGGGCCTGCACTCTGACTGCCCCCTTTTCCCAGCCCCCAGAACTGGGCTACTTCTGGGTGGTGCAGTGTGTTCTAGCTCAGCTCATACTGAGACCGTAAGAACTACAAACAAAATTTCTATTAAATTAAGTTTTGTGTCTTAAAAAAACCCCAAGATGACACACTAGAAAGAGGACCAGAAACAAGGGCTGCCAGTCCTAAAGTTTGAGCTCGTTTCAAATTAGATTGGCAGGGAGGAAATATGTGAATGGCCTTCTGAAGATCAAGTTCTTTCTGTCCATGGGGACTTAGTATGTTCAGAGCCAGAAGAAGGAATAAACCAGCAGAACTAGCACCTGGGCATTAAAATGTCACGAGGCCACTGCAAAGTGACTGAAAATGCTGGGAGCTGTAGCAAATGGCATCTTCCAGAACTCCTTACAGAGGGAACTGCAGATGATTGGAAGAAATGCCAATGATATGCCCCTTGCTAACTCCTGTAGCCCCAGCCAAACAGGTGCCTGAAATGAAGTAGTTACTAAATAATATTCATGAAAGAATGTTCAGGAACCAGAAATGATAGGAAGCATGACCTCCTGGTTCAAAGGAGGAAATGACCACTTGACAGCCTCTAAAATGCTTTCTAAAGAAGGGTCCCTCTAAGGAACATTTATTTTCTTCTAAAATGCCTGATAAAGAGACTTTGTTCCTCTAGTGGGGAATGCAAGCTAAGTGACTCTAAACATTTGAGAAGACGCTGATTCCTGAACCAGTACTGCTCTTGCCCTCTCAGTGCTCCACCCATCTGCTAATACATGTTTGTATTCAAAGAATATCAGTTTGAAGAAATATCAAATTATGAGTTACCCCTGTGTATCCATGTATCTCATTTTAACTCTGAAAGTGACACTATGACTTTGAACTTGCTGGTGGGTATATTGTCTTGGAAGTCTGGCCCTGGTTCTGTTAGAACATTCATCGTGGTGTCTGCACAAGAAGCACTGTTCAGATTCACAACTCAATGGTTCATTTTGTTCCAGTGAAAACTGTCCTCACTTTCTCTTCCCCACCAAAAAAAGAAAAATTCTGCAGGGGGTTAGAGCTGGCTGCACTGTTTCCAATGAAATAATCAATAGAGTTTATGTAAGGCAGCATGGAGGAAATTGTTCGTTATATTTCATTAGAGATTAATTCAAAATGTAAAATATCTGAGACATGAAATTATTTGGGGACATCAGGTATTTTTAACACAAAGGCTAAAATGGTTGAACAGTGTGTATATTTAGACACAGTACACATTTACACAATTTTATTTCAATGCTTTAAAATAATTGGTACCCAGTAAAACATCCAATTTATTTTAACCAGTCATGAGTTACACACAAGATGACTGAGAGATTGTCCAGTGGTAATCTATATACCCCTGTCTCCTGCAATTGCTATTGAAAACATTTGGCCATGAGGACATCTGGTGGGGTGTACCATCACCATGTGTAACAGACTATAGAAATTTTCTCTACAATAATTCCAGAGGTTAGATTTAAACAATGGATGATTAAAAAAATAAAACTTCAGGGAATTCCCTGACGGTCCAGTGGTTAGAAATCTATGCTTTCACTGCCAAGGGCCTGGGTTCAATCCCTGGTCTGGGAACTACGATTCTGCAAGCTGTGTGGTAAGGCGAAAAACAAACAAACAAACAAAAAACAACAATAACAAAAACCTCCAATGTTTAAAAACAACCATAATTTTCTAAAATAAGTTCATTCTGGAGCTATTTTCAGTGTTTAAAAAGTGGAATTTCCTCTCTTTGCCTTAGGGAATTACCACTAAAGAATCTAATGTGGTATCTTTTCAGCTGAACCAATAAAAGCGTGACTCTTTTTAGAGATGGTCTCTAAATGTACAAGTCTCTACAATTCTGGTCATGTTTGCTGCTAGTGAAAGAAAGGAAACTCTGTGAAGAGTTACACTCACATAATATAATGGGTGATTGTTAGCCCTGTTCTTTACCCTTTGCATCCTCTTGCGATGGGAAGACCTCTTGCAAAAGACCTGTTTTGCCTCTAATGCCACATAAATGATTTTCTTTTCATTGTAAAATTAAGACATAGAGATCAGAGAGATAGAGGGAGAGGGAGGGAAAGAGATAAGGAGAGGGAGGGAGAAATAGAGATATTGAGGGAGAATAGAGACAGAAATAGAAAATTAGACAAAGAAGAGAAAGTTATAATATGTCACAGGCAAAGTGATATAATTGCTTTGCTTTCAAATTACATATTGGTAGAATTGCCTAGTGATGGAATGGTTAAAAATATGCTATAAAATATGTCTATTGTCAGACAAGTTAGAGAAGAATAGTATAATTTCAGGAAAACAAAACTGTCATTCGGGACACTGAGAAAGTGAATAGAAAATACAGGTAAGTTTCTGTTTTGACTTCACTCAGTATGAAGAGTAGTTTAAAATAGCATATTCACATTTTCAAATTTGAAAATAAGTAGTCCGATATGCTTAAAATCATTGTTTTTTTCTTCTACTCCAGTATCTTTCCTTCTTTAAGGCACAGACCGAAGCAAGACCCACAGACCTTATCTTCCTGTTTGTTCTTGTTTTAATTATGTAGTGCAAAGTGTGGCTTTGTGGTACCCACCAGCCTGTGTTATTTTTTCTTTTCTCTCTCCCTTACTGTCCCTTACTCTTCTCTTTTTCAACATCTCACACCCCAGGGACAATCACAATGAACTCGAATATCTTCCTCACCTTCCTCCTCGTTAGTATAGTGGTGAGTATCCCCGCCTGTCAATATCTTCCTCAATTACTTTTCCTTTCAGAATTTACTTCTAAGTCACACCATTCACCATTATACCATTTGCAAAACAAATTCCAAATTATCTTAAAACAGAAAACTATCTTTGAGCAAACTGGATGAATTTAGGAATTTTTATGAATAATTTCAAATAAAAACCATTTTAAGGCCTCCATGGACCTGCTGAACACTGTATAACCTTGTGGAGATGTGAGAGAGAAAAATCAAAAGGAAAGGCCTCTCTAACAATGGCCAAAGCAGCAAAGACTACCTGGTATGGCCCCTCTGAGCATGAAGATGAAAGTATTAGTGAAATCCTTCCCCCGCAATAATTGTAAATTGATCCCATACCAATATGTCTTATTTTGACTTAAGTTATATTATCTCTCATTTATTGCCCAAGTACAGAAGTAGGCAGTGGTTAGTTCTTCAAAGGTCAGCTTCAAAGTCTTTCCAATCAACTTCACTTCTTTACTATTGGCCTTTTTACATGAATACTTATTCTTCCCTTGTTTTGACTTTCCTTTTCCTCTTGCTTCCTGGGTTCCATAGTTTTAAATCATCTGTAAGTTGTTGATTGTTAATTTTATGTTTGCATACTTCATTTCAACACTTTATAGATGTTACTCCCCTGTCTTCTCCTTTATATGGTCTCTAATGAAAAATCTGGTGTCATTGTTATATTTGTTCTTCTGTGGTTAATATGTCTTTTTTCTCTAGCTGTGTTTAAGATGTTTTCTTGAACCTTGGTTTTAAACAATTAGATTATGATGTACACAACCGTATTTTTCTTCATATTTCTTGTACTTAGGGTTTGTTGAGCTTATCCAATATATGGATTTATATAATTTTCTTCAAATTTGGAAATTTTTTGTCCATTTTTTTTCTAATATTATTTCTATTCCACTATCTTTAGGGACTTCCATTAAAGGTAAATTAGGCCATTTGAAAGTATTCCACTCAATAATTCTCTTTTCACTAATTTGTTCTCTTTTTTCTCTTTTGTTTCTTTTTTAAATTTTTATTTTATATTGGTGTATAGTGGATTACCAATGTTGTGTTAGTTTCAGATGTACAACAAAGTGATTCAGTTATTATACATATACATGTGTCTCTTATTTTTCAAATTCTTTTCCCATTCAAGCCATTACAGAATATTGAGCAGAGTTCCCTATGTTATACAGTAGGTCTTTGTTGGTTATCTATTTTAAATTTAGCAATGTGTACATGTCAATTTTGCATGGTTTCTATTGCTATGGCTTCAAGTTCATGAAGCTTTTCTTCTATAATATCAAATCTGCCATCAATCCCATCCAGTGTAATTTTTATCTCTGACATAGTAGTTTATATGTCTGGAAGTTTTATTTGAGTCCTCTTTAATTTTCTGTGTCTCTGTAACTTTTTGAACATATGGGATACAGTTAAAATAACTGCTTTAATGTCTTTGTCTCATAATCCTAACATATGTGTCTATCTTAGTTGGTTTAGATTGATTGTTTTCTCTCCTCTTTAGGGGTCATTGTAAATTTTAACTTGTTGGGTACTGGATATACTTTATTCCAAACGATTATTCTTTTTATCTATCTATCTATCTATCTATTTATTGAAGTATAGTTGATATACAATGTTGTGTTAGTTTCACGTGTACAGCAAAGTAATTCAGTTATATATACTTGTAGTGTGTATATGTGTGTGTTACTCCCAAATTCCTAATTTATCCC
Organism: Mesoplodon densirostris; assembly: GCF_025265405.1. Classification (NCBI taxonomy): domain Eukaryota; kingdom Metazoa; phylum Chordata; class Mammalia; order Artiodactyla; family Ziphiidae; genus Mesoplodon; species Mesoplodon densirostris. The sequence continues at coordinate 231,890,752 of NC_082661.1, forward strand.
TTCCCCCATCTTTCCCTTTAGGTAACCGTAGTTTGTTTTCTATGTCTGTGGGTTCCTACGAGTATCCTTGAGCTTTGCTCTGAGACACAGTTACTTGCAAACAATTTGATCCTTTCAAAACCTGCTTTTAAGATTTGCTAGGTAAGGCCAAGCCAGAGCTCACCCAAGGGTTTATTAATCTTTGCAGCTGAGGTAAGGCCTTTCTGAGTAGTCCACCCATGCCTCATGAATCATGAGGGTTTTTCAACCTGGTTAGTGGGGGCACACACTACTTTTGCCCTGTATGAGTTTCAAGTACCCTTCAAGTAGTTCTTTCCCCAGGCTTAGAAAATTTCCTCGCATACATACACTGATCTGTACTTTGCTAAATATTTGAGGGCATCTTATGCATATCTCTGAAATTCCCTCTCTGTGCAGCTTTCTCCTCTTCAATATGCTGTCCTTTGAACTCTACCTCCTTGGTCTTCCAGGACTCTCAGCTGCATCTCCTCAACTCAGAGAGTCAGCCAGGCTCTACTTGTTTTCCCCTCCTTGTACCACAGCATGTAAACTCTCTCAAGAAAGTAAGTCATGGAGATAACACAACTCAGCTCATTGGTTTCTTGTCTCTCCAGTATTGCTGTCCTTTATTGCCTGGTGTCAGCTGTGTTAAAAATTGTTGTTTCAGATATGTTTACAACATGTTTGTTGGTTTAGATGAAACTCAGCCCCTGTTACTCCACTTTGCCTGGAATTAGAAGCTCTGTAGTTCCAACACTGACCTTTCTCTTGAGCTCAAACTACACACTCAGCATTCAAATTTGAATATATAACAAACATTCCAAATGTGTCATGCATGTAACTAAACTATTTCCTCCTTGCAAAAGCTGCCTTTAAATTCTCCTCTGTGCTCTAGACATTCAAGCCAAATATTTAAAATCATCCTTTTTCAGTTCTCTTACACCTCCCTCAGTCTAGCCTTCATCAAATACCATTAACTCAGGCTTCCCTGGTGGCACAGTGAATAAGAATCTGGCTGCCGGTGCAGGGGATATGGGTTCGAGCCCTGGTCCAGGAAGATCCCACATGCTGTGGAGCAACTAAGCCCGTGCATCACAACTACTGAGCCTGCATTCTAGAGCCCGTGAGCCACAACTATTGAGTCCATGCACCACAACTACTGAAGCCTACGTGCCTATAGCCCATGCTCCGCAACAAGAGAAGCCACTGTGATGAGAAGCCTGTGCACTGCAGTGAAGAGTAGCCCCGCTCACTGCAACTAGAGAAAGCCCATGTGCAGCAATGAAGACCCAATGCAGCCAAAAATAAATAAATTAAATTAAAAAAATACCATTAACTCTACTTTGCAAATACATTCCAAATCTAACTTCTTTTTACCTTAACTGAGACGACTCTACTCTAAGACAACATCAGATTACTGTAACATTCCTGTGTGTGGCAGGGGTCTGGCATGCATGAAAGATAGTATACTCAAACTGATGAACTAGGAGAGAATTTAATAAAGAGATTATTTTAAAGAACAGTTTCTTTGTTTTCTTCATTTGTTTCTTTGTTGTTGTTGTTGTTTTGCGGTATGCAGGCCTCTCACTGTTGTGGCCTCTCCTGTTGCGGAGCACAGGCTCCGGATGCGCAGGCTCAGCAGCCCTGGCTCACGGGCTCAGCTGCTCCGCAGCATGTGGGATCTTCCCAGACCGGGGCACGAACCCGTGTCCCCTGCATCGGCAGGTGGACTCTCAACCACTGCACCACCAGGGAAGCCCTAAAGAGATTATTTTGAAAGGTAAAGTGTGGGTTAGGGAAAACAACAGAGATACGTTTTATAACTCAGAGCTAGTTATTAATGGGGAAGCATTTCCACTCAAAGACCTGAGTCAATAAAGAGAGGGAGTAGGAACCAAAATTAGAGAAATTAGGGGCTACTTGACAGTAGCTGTGGCCCTTGGTAGAGAGATTCAGTCAATCTTCAGAAACTTTGCAAGTAGGAAGCTGAGGAATTAAATATACAGACTTCACTCTCCTCTCAGTATTCTCTTGGTGGCTCCCACTGGCTGAACGCAACTGGAAGCCAGAAGTCAAAGAAACTTTTGATGCAGCACAGAAAGGTCAGGCTGTAGGGACCCAGGATGGAAAGAAGTAGAGTAGCTCTGGAACACAGTTCCCTAAGGGGTCGCCGCACTCCTGTGCAACCCCTCCTACTTTCTGCTCAGAGCAACCAGAAGGACCCTTAGAAAATATAAATCTGGGGACTTCCCTGGTGTTCCAATGGATAAGACTTTGCCTTCCAATGCAGGGTGTGCGGGTTCAATCCCGGTTGGGGAGCTAAAATTCCATATGGATTGCAGCCAAAAAACCAAAACATAAAACAGAAGTAATATTATAACAATTTCAATAAAGACTTTTAAAGTAGTCTACATCAAAAAAAGAAAAGGAAAATATAAATCTGTTCATGTCAGTCCAGTGCTTAAAACACTGAAGTGACTTTTCCTGACACTTAGAATAAAATTTAAAATCCTTACCATGATCTAAAGTTCCTACATTATCTCATCCTTGGCTACTTTTCCAATGCAATCTCTAATTACTCTTCCCATTTCTTATTCTGCTCCAGCCACAAAGGCCTTCCTGCTTTTCCTTCACACTCCAAATTCCTTTCGGCTATGCACTTGTTCTCCTGAAATCTCTGAAAGGTCTTTTACATTCCCTCATTGTATTGTCTTTGAGAGATCTTCTCAGATTCACTCCCCTAAAATAAGAGGCTATATTTCTCTTTATCTCTTCACCCTATTTTTTTCAATATTTCTTCATAACACTTATTTCCACTGGTTTATTATCTCCCTCCATTAGAATATAAGCTCTATGAGGGCAAGAGCTTTGGCTGGAGAGTTGAATACTATGTCTCTGTGGCTAGAACAGAGCCTGTCACATTATAAGAAATAAATATACATTGAACAAGTAAGGAAATACCAGATACTTCTCTCCCTCTTTTTCTGATCCACAGAAAAATTTTAATTCCCCTTCCAATCATCTCATCTCACTGCAGTACTCTAGTTTCCCCATTTTATTTCCCTAAATATTTACAGATAGTGTATTAATTTGCTGTGGCTGCTATAACAATAAACTATACTCTAAGTGACTTAAACAACAAACTTTATTTTCTCACAGTTCTGGAGGCTGGAAGTCTGAGTTCAAGGTGTCATCAGGGTTGGTTCTTTCTGGGGGTTATAAGAAAGAATCTGTTCCATGCCTCTGTCCTCTTTTCTGGTGGTTTTGCTGGCATTCTTTGGCCTTCCTTGGCTTCTAGAAGCATTGCCTCAATCTCTGTCCTAATCTTCACCTGGCATTCTCCCTGTGTGCATGACTATTACAAAATTTCCTCTTTCTACAACGATCGTAGCTATGTTGGATTAGGAGCCCATCTTACTCCAGTACGACCTCATCTTGACTTAACAATTGCATTTTCATTGACCCTACTTCCAAATAAGGCCACATTCTGAGGTACTGAGTGTTAGGACTTCAACATATGAATTTTTAGGAAGCACAATATAACCTGCAACAGCAGCTTGTTATATGAATCAAATAGATAACAATATATAAGAATGAATAAGTAAAATAATATGTTAAAAGCTTTAATAATTTATTTTGAAGTAACTTTATATTTTCTGAAAAATTATGACAGTACAAAGAACTCCTGTATCCCTCTCAATTAGACTCCTCAGCTAACACTTTATCAGATTTATCACCTTTTCTCTCTCCCTCCTTCTTTCTTTCTCTCTTTCTCACTCAATCTATTGTTATTATTCTTTTCCTGAGCTCTTTGAGAGCAAGTTGCAGTCATAATACCTCATTGTCCCATAAATACTGTGGTATATAAATCTCCAAAATGTGGTATAGAGACTTGACAGACACCTACATAACCATAATACAACCATCCAAATCAGCAAATCAATATTGATGTAATACTAACTTTGAGTCAATGAAACACATTAAAAATTTTCCAAATCTTTCCGTGGTGTCTCTTTTTCCAAGATTCAGTCCAGAATCACATGTTGCATTTACTTGTGACTTGCCTTTAGTATCTTCCAACCTGGAATGTTCAAAGAATTACTATTCTTTTATGTTTTCTGATATAAAAAATAAAATATAGGAAACACATGGATGATGTATAAAATACATTCTTCCTTGAGCTTTTCAGGAGACTTTCTAAATTTCCCTTTCCAGATGGAAAATATTTACATAGTATCAATAAGCATTTATTGATTTCCCCCAGATTTTGTGGGTTTCCATTTCCCATGGTAATATATTCCATTTTTAGGTTCAACTCTCTATTGAATACCTATAATATGTGAGATGTTCATGTTATATTATTTTTAATCCTCAAAATAGCTCTGCATGTTAGGTATCATTATACACATTTTATAGATCAGGAACTGCATTTGTTACTGCTGTATAACGAATTACCACAAAATGTAATGGCTTGAAACAACACTTATTATCTCATAATCAAGACAAGATATAATACATGGCTGGCCTGGTCTAGAAGTGGAGAATTCAAGATAAAGTTTGTAGGTGGTATTGGCAAGATGTGTTGAGGGATTAAATATGGGGTAAGGAAGGAAGTGAAAGAGATCAAATATAACTCTGAAATTTGACTTTAACAACTAGATGCCCTTTACTAAAATGGAGAGGAATAGAAATAGGTTGGGTGGGGAGAATGAGAGTTTTATTTTGGACATATTAAGTTTGAAGCACCCATGAGACAGCCAAATGGAGATACCAAGGATGAGACAGGCCTTGGAGTTGTGGAGTTCAGAGGAGAAGTCTAGACTAGAGATTGCCCTTGGCCAGGAAATACTTGTTTTAGTAGTTAAGGGCTTGGGCCCTAAATCTCAGTGCAATTTGGTAGTGACCTAGTCTAGATACATGCAGGAGACTAGAAAAGAGGCTGGAGAAAGAGCAGGTCAGAAAGTTCCCTCTCAATGGCTAGTTCAGAGCTAGCTCAATTTTATGCCTTGGGATTTTATTAATATTATTTATTATTATTATGTTATCATTATCATCATCATAATCAATGTTTTTGGAGGATGGTGCAGGAGGCATGCATCTCTCAGATGATGGCAAAGAAACAGAATGCTTTGAGGGAGAGAAAACCCAGATACCAAGAGCTGTTCCTACAAGGGTTCTGGAAAGCCTCACAACACGGATTACCCTGAAACACAGTGATGGGAGTGAAGCCCAAGAGAGAACAGATCTGGGGTCTTGTCTTACCTCTCATGAAGCATAGGAGAAGCAGTTCAAAGAGAGAGAAAAGGAAAGAAAGATTGCCCTTCTTCCCAACTCCCTGCTGTTTTGCTTTAAGTTACTATCTTCACATAGTGAAAGCTTCTATCTACTGATACAGCCTCTGTTTAAAAATATTCTTAATCCTGAGCAATTCGGAGCTGCATTCATCCTTCTTGGGACTGGAGAAAACTGGGAGATAAACCTTACAGGTCTTTTTCCTGGAGGCCTCGGTAGTCCATGGGCTGGCTGGGAACATCCAGGTTGTCACAGACATACCAAGCACTCTAGCTTTTTCTGACCAGGAATTCTCAGGGAAGGGAAAGGCAGGGGCTTGTTACTAAGATCTCTGAGTGTCATCTCTCAATCACTACCCCTAATAAAAAAAAATTACCTTCATTCTATAAAATATTTCATTCTCTATCAGGAGGGATTCTGGCTGCTGGGTTTCTCTCACTCTCTTGTCTGAAGTTCATATGCCCTTTTTAAACTACATTGTCACTAATAGATATCAAAATGAAGACTGGGTTGACAATGCATTTGTGGCTTGGTGGTTTTTAGATTTTAATCAGGTATAGCCATCCTTCCTCAGCGGCTCTTGAGCTTACAGTAAAAAAAAAAAAAGTAGAGAATGTGATTCTGATATATTACAAAGCAATACAATTATATTAAACTACAAATGCAATTTTTATGTCAAGCTTCCTCTCTTTGATTTTTTTTTTAAATGAAGAGGGGAGGTGTTACTTGAACCTGATTGGTACTGATTACATCTTCAAATATACTGATTTGTTTTCTTTTGCAATACAAAAAGATATGAAATTTCTCTTTTTATGAAATACAGCTTCAGTGAAACCAGTAGACTGCCTGTGAATTATGTTTCCAAACATGGTCAATGAGAGGTTCAGTCTGCTCATCAAACTAAGAATCCAAGAACCAGAGATCACACGCTTGTCCAGTATATATCAACAACTGCTCCCATCATCAGTGAATGACTGATAATGTTACTAAAGTCTGTGCAAACTGTACTTGTTTTGTCACTCTCTTCTGTTTTGCCCACTCTTTTTTAGCTTAGTAAATGCTTTGATTGCATCATTCCACCATTTCTTGATATTTTGCATCATTTTCTGCTCATGGCCACAGCACTAATCAAATTCAGTCTCAGAATTGTCCTGCTTTTGACATACAGCTCATCCACAAATAAGTTCCTTATTTCCTTCATTTAGTTTTGAAGCGACAATATATGACTATGTCACTGGTAAAGTTATTTGAAAATAACTGTAAAATATTTTTCTCTTGTGAATTCTTTTCTCTGGAGTTTCATGTGTGTCTTTAACTTCCCTCAGAGGCCTTTGTGGTTACAGCATTTTTTTCCTAAAGAAAGGCAAGATTCAGGCCATCTTCATGGCTCAGAGTTTAAAAATCTCAATCTGGTCGTGTACTTTGATTTACTTCTTCCGTCTGGACTCCCACTCTGTTCTCACCAGATACCCTGAACAGTATTTCAAATTCATCAACAGCTTTCCCTATTGAGTGGTTCTTTATATAGCCTCCTATGGGTCCAGAGCTGTCAAAGTTTCTCTGCAATATTTGTTTTGTATTCAAAGATTACCTGCTGGATATCCTTGAAGTGTTTTGCTGGTGATGGATAATAATGGCGGCAGTAGTCCAATCCCCATGCTGTCCTCCATAATCAAAGTTGACAGTGCAAATATGGGGCTGTCTGTTTTTCCACTTGTGAGAAACCTATTACAGACAGGCTGTAAACAGCTTGGGTGGTATTGGCATGACACTGTCTAACTTTTTTGCCTACTCTTTTTAGATTTTTCTGCTTGTTAATTTGCTCACGTGTACCCATGTGTCTAAATATGTTACTGAGGCCCTGGAAGATAGTTTTAATTCAACTTCTATGTTGTTAATTTTAAAAATGTAGGTAAAATTTGCATACAGAGAAATATATGCATCCTATTATACAATTCAATGAATTCCAACAAATTAAACATTCCAGTCAAGATATAAAATATTTTCATCACCCCAAAATGTTTCTTCCACTTTTATCCAAGAAATCCATACACCTCATAAGCAACCACTGTTTTGAATTCCATCTCCACATTCTTGAAATTCATATAAACTTAATCAAACAATATCTACTCTTCTGTGTCTGGCTTCTTTCAGTTCTGACTATTTTGATATTCATCAATGTTATTGGGTATATTGGTGGTTTATTATTTTCTTATTGTTGAGAAGTATTCTGTTGTATGAATATGCCATAATTTGTTTATATGTTCTACTGTTGATGGACCTTTTGGGTTGTTTCCAGCTTGGGGCTATTATAAATAAAGTTGTTATGAACATTCATATAGAAGTCTCTTCTGGACCTTTGTTTTAAACTCTCTTGGGTAAATATGTAAGGGTATAATTGCTAGGTCATGGGCTAAGTGTATATTTAATTTTGTAAGAAACTGACAAAGAGTTTTCAAAATAAACTGCACCATTTAATATTCTTAACAGGAGTGTATGAAAGGTCCAAGTTTTCTACTTTCTCACTAACATTTGGTATAATCTCTCTTTAATTCTTCCCTTTTGGAGCAGGTATGCAGAATGTGATTCTAGCAGGTGTGATATTCATTTGCATTTCCCTAATAATGCTGGGAACCTTTTTGTGTACATTTTCCTCCATTTGAATGTCTTCTTTTGCAAAGTGTCTAAGTCTCTTTTTCACTTTTTTATTCTGTTATTTTCCTTTTTATTTTCCATTTGTAAAACTTCTTTGTATATTCTGGATAAAACTGATTTCTCAGCTCTTTATATATTCCCAGTCAGTGGCTTGTCTATTTATTGTCTTCATGTTGTCTTTTGATGAGCAGAAGGTTTACATTTTCATGGTCTAATTTCTCATTTTTCTCTTTTACGGTTAATGGTTTCTTCCTGCTCCCTAACAAATATTTGCCTACCTCAGTACGGTGAAGATATTTGCCTATGTTTATTTTCTAAAGATTTATAGATTTAGATTTTATGTTTACATCTTTAATCCTTCTTGAATTAATTTTTGGTTGTGATGGGAAGTAGGATTTTTGTTTCATTGCATTTCATATGCTTGATCCATTTTTAGAGCACTATTTATTAAAAAGATTGATACCTTGATAGAGAAAAAATTTACTGTGTAAGTGTGGGTCTATTTTTAAACTTTCTTTTCAGTTCTCTGATCTATTAGCCCACGTATATGTCAGTACCACATTGTATTGATTACTATAGCTTCAGAATAAATCTTAAAGTCAGGTAGTATAAATCTTTCAGCTTTTCACTTCTTTTTCAAATTTGTCTTGGCTATTCAAGCTCCTACATTTCCATATAAGTTTTTGAATTGGCTTGTAAGTTTCCTTTAATTAAAAAAAATAAAAACGGCCTGCTGGGATTTTGACTGGGATTTTATTTTAATAAAAAGTAAGTGTAGAATTTTGTTAAATATTTTTGTACCTATCCAAGGTGATCATATTTTTTTTTCTTCTATTTTGTAAATTTGGCAAATTACACTGATTGTTTTTTCAAATGTTAAACCAACCTTGCATTTCTGGAATTAACCTTGCTTGATCATGACACATAATCATCATCTTGTCCTTTCCATAAACTGCTGGAATCAATTTGCTGATGATTTATCAATATTTTTAAGAGATGTTGATCTGTAATTTTCTTTTCTTGTAATGTTTGTGTCAGGTTTTGGTATCACAGTTACATTGGCCTCATAAAACTAGTTGGGAGGTAATCCCTGTTTGTTTCCTGACAGAATTTGTATAAGGGTGGTACTATTTCTTGCTAAAAGATGTTATTAAATTTACTAATCAAACCATTTGTGTCCGGATTTTGGGTGGAGGAGGAAAGAAGACTTTTTATTACATTTTCAGTTTTTTTTTTTTTTTAGTAGATACAAGGATATTTAAATCCACATGTTAATTTTGGTAATTTGTATTTTTCATGACGTTTTTCTATTTTATCTAAGTTGTATAATTTATTAGCATAATGTTGCTCATCATATTTCCTTATTACATTTTAATCTCTGTAGCACTCATAGCCCCTCTCTCCTTACTTTATATTTTCTCTTTCACTGATGTCTCTTATGTTTACTATTTCCTTCTTTACTCCTTTGCTAACTTTTTTAGATAGAAATTTGGATCATTTTATGCCATTCTTCTTTGATAATGTAGACATTTAATGTTATATATATCTTTCTAAGCACTGCTTGAGCTGCATTTCACAAATTTTGATATGTTGTGTTTTAATTATCATTCTACTCAAAACATCTAATTTCTATTATACTTTATTTTAAACCTTAAATTATTTAGAAGTGTGTAGTTAATTTCCAAATAGTTGGGACTTTTTAGAAATAATGTTGCTGATATATAATTTAATTCCACTCTTGTCAGAAAATATTCTTTATGATTTTAATACTTTTAATTAATTGAGACTAGTTTTATGGGCCAGCATATGGCCTATCTTGGTGAATTTTTCATGTTCACTTAAAAATAATGTGTTCTTTTGTTGTTGGATGGAGTGTTCTATGGATGTTAATTAAGTCAAGGTGGTTCATAGTGTTGTCCAAATCTTCTATATTCTTGCTGATTTTTGCCTACCTGTTCTATCCATTGTTAAGAGGAGGGTATTAGAATTCCTAGTGATGATTGTGTATTTATCTATTTCTCCATCCAGTTTTGTCAGTTTTTTGTTCATGTATTTTGAGGTTCTCATATTTAGTGTATACACATTTATAATTTTATGTCTTCCTAAAGAGGTGACCCTTTTATTGTTTTGAAATGCCTCTCTTTATTTCTGGTAACACAATTTGCCTTGATGCCTGTTTTTAATCTACACACACCACCTTTCTTATTATTATGGTTTGCATTGTATATTTTTCCCAATTTTCTTAGTCTGTTCAAGCTTACATAAGAAGAAAAAAAAACACCATAGACTGGGGACTAAACAACAGAAATGTTATGGAAGCTGAAAGTCCAAGATTAAGGTCCAGCAGGGTCAGTTTCTGGTGACAACTTTCTTCCTGGTTTGTAAATGCCACCTTCTTGCCCTGTCCACCTCTGGCAGAGGGAGAGATTCTCTGGTGTTTCTTCATTTTTTTTATAAGGACACCAGTTATATTGGTGATTTTTATGCAGTATGACAATCTTTCCTTTTTAAATGGAGTGTTTAGTCTATTTATATTTAATGAAATCATCATTTTAGCTAGATTTAATTCTACTATATTCCTCTTTGTTTTCTAGCTTTTCTAGTCTTTTTTTCCCCTCCTATCCTGCATTCTTAACTATCAGACCATACAGAAACAGGCTGTGAGCTGGATTTGGTCCATGGGCCATGGAATTTGCCTGCTTCTCCTTTAGTAAGTCAGTTGTCTTTAAAAAAAAATTTAAAAAAAGGATAAGTTTTCATATTTATCCTTTTCAATGTTCTTTCTTCGTTGATGCAAATGTTAATTTAAGCTGACATTATTTTCCTTCAGCCTGAATAACTTCTTTTAACATTTCTTGTACTACAGGTCCCATGAGTTCTCCCTGTTTTTAGTTATCTGAAAATGTTTTCTATTTTACCTTATTTTCAAAAGATATATTGCTGGATAGGGAAATCTAGGTTTCTTTCTTTCTTTTTTCTTTTCCTTCTTTCTGTCTTTAAAGTGTCATTTCATTGTCTACTGTCACACATTGTTCTGATAAGCAATAAGGCAAATTTTTGTAATGTTTATGCAGTGTTTCTTTTCTGTCTGACTCCTTGTGGTATGTAGAATCCTGAAGTACCTCCTTCCCAAGATTTGCTATCCTAATTCTTGGGACTGTGAATATGATGAGATACTGTGCCCTGACCACATTACAAGGCAAAAGGGATTTTGCAGGTGTAATTAAGGTTACTGATCAGTTGACTTTAAGTTAATCAAAAGGGGGATTACCTGGGTGGGTCCGATGTAAATATGTGAGACCTTTAAAAGCAGAGAATTTATCCAGCTGGGAGGGGAAGAGGAAGAGAGATTCGATGTGTAAAGGAGTTGATGCATCATTGCTGGTACTGGAGATAGAAGGGACAATGTGAGAAGAAATGTAGGTGGTTTCTAGGAGCAGACATTAGCCTCTGACTGACAGCTCTAAAGGAAACAAGGACCTGAGACCTACAACCACAAAGACCTGCTTCCTGCCAACAACCTGAATGAATCTGGAGTGGATTCTTCCCCACAGCTTCCAGATAAGAGCCCAGTCCAACCAACACCTTGATTTCAAACTTCTCAGATGCTGAGTAGAGAACCCATTTCATCCCACCTGGACCTCTGACCCAAAGAACTGAGAGATAATAAATGGGTATTGTTGTAAACTTCTATGCTTGTAGTGATTTGTTACACAGCAGTAGAAAACTAATAAACTCCTATCAAGATATTTCTCTTTATTGTCAGTTTTCAGGAGTTGGACTGTGATATCCTTAAGTGTGCTTTTCTTAGAATTTTCTTGTTTGAAGTTCAGTGCACTTTTTGAATCTGTAGGTTTATGTTTTTCATAAAATTTGGGAAATTTTCAGCCATTACTTCTTCAAAAATCTTTCCCCTCAGATGCCCTCTCTGCTCCTTTGAGACTCCAACTGAGTGTATCCTAGACCATTTGACATCTCACAGATCTCTAAGGCTCTTTTTTGTTCCCTTATTTCTTTTTTCATTCTTTTTCCTCCCTGTTTTTCAAATGTGATTATCTTTATTAATCTCCCTTCAAGTTCACTAAACATTTCTTCTGCTATCTCTAATCTGTTAATCCCATTCAATGAAATTTTCATTTCAGATATTGTACCTTGAAGTTGTAGAATTTCCTTTTGGCTTTTTAAAAAATGTGTTCCATTTCTCTGCTGAAATTACATACCTGTGCATGCATTATGTCCATCATTTTTCATTAAGTACTTGCACATATTTATTAAAGTCCTTATCTGCTTATTTCTGGACCATCTTATAGTCTGTTTGCATTGACTACTTTTTCTGATTGCGAGTCTCACTTTCCTCCTTTTTCAGCTATATAGTATTTTTTTCTTTTTTTAAGATTTAGTGTTGTAACTGATATAAAAAGTTACACACATTTAATGTATACATTTTAATGAGTTTGAATATATGCATACACCTATGATATTATCACCACAATCAAGGTACTAAATATATTCATCACCTACAAAAATTTCCTTGCATTCTTTTCTGTTTTGTGTTTGTGTTTGTGTGTGTGTGTCTGTGTCTATGGTAATAGCATTTAACATGATATCTATCCTCTTAACATATTTTAAAGTGTACAATACTGTTTTGTTAACTATTGTTACAGCAGATCTCTAGAATGTATTAAATTGCATAACTAAAACTTTATAACTATTAAATAACAATTCCAATTTTCCCGTCTCCCCACAACCCCAACCCAAATGTCTATTGATAGATGAATGTATAAAGAAAATATGTTATATACATACAATGGAATAGTATTCAGTCTTAAAAAAGAAGGAAATCCTGTGATTTATGACAACATAAATGAACCTGGAAAACATTAGACTAACTGAAATAAGGACGAATACTGCATAATTCCACTTAAATGAGGTATCTAAAATAATCAAATTCATAGAAGTAGAGAATATATAGTAATTTAAAATTTTTATCCTGGATACTATGAAACATGCACTGGAGGAAGTCTGGATTATGTTGTCTTCTTAAAGAATGTAGAATTTGTTCTGGCAGACATTTAAATATAACAGTATATGTATATGTAACTATAACTATAATTTAACAATACTGTATTGTGTATTTGAAAGTTGCTGAGAGTAGATTTTAAAAGTTCTCTTCACAAGGAAAAAGTGTAACAATGTGAGATGATGGATGTCACCTAAATTTGTTGTGGTAATCGTTTTGCAATATACATATATAAAATCATTATGGTGTACACTTTACACAAATACAAATGTTACAGTCAATTATATCTCAATTAAACTGAAAAAAAGTTTTAAAAAATGACTGCCAGCTCATTTAGAGTCCCCGGGCTTTGCTTTATTATTTATTTGGGTGGGATTCTTTAGGTTTTGTTCTTAGTCCAAGGGTGAGTCCCTTACTCAAGGGTGTGGTTTTTACTCTTAAGATATGGTCTCTTTGGGATCTAAGATTAATGACCAAGGAGTTCAGTGTAGTCCTGCACTCTGATTGAGCTGCAGTGTCCAATGTCTTCTAGACTTGAATAAACTCTGTTATCTGTTCTATCTTTTCTAACTCAGCAGTCTTTGTTCAGTTCTCAGCCTCAGAGCAACTACTCTCTACTAGGTTTAAAATTATCTGGACTTGTATATGCACAGCCAAGCCTTTGGCCAAAGATCCACAGGGAAGCCTCATGTGGATTTGGAACAGTTTCTACATGGCTCTCTACATTCTGGTACCCTTCCCAACAGGTTTCCAGTACTTTAGTAGCTCTGAACTGTGACTTTTGTCCCACTCATCTTACTTTGGACTACCCCTCCAAAAATTACTCACAGGCAAAAAGCCAAGACAAATATGGGGCTTGACTCCTTCCTTTTCTAAAGGAGTACAGTTATGGGCTGCCTATTATCCAATCCCTAAAAAATTATTTTTCATATAGTTTTTCCAACTTTATAGTTGTTTGTGGTGAGAAGGCAAGTCTGGCATCAGTTATTCAATCATGGCTAGAAGCAAAACTTGCCATATTGGCTCTTTCAGAATATTGCCTATGAATTAGGAGTATCCAAACTGAAGGTCATGGACTTGTGGAGTTAATAAAAGGAGGCAATCAATAAATATTGTCTAGTAGCTGAATGAAAAAAATGTATTACCCTGTTTGTCAGCCTTCTCCACTGTAAAGTTACTCTTTTTCCCATTCTTCATACTGTCCTCTTTGGAAAAATTCACTATGCACAGCCCACACTTGAGTGGGCTGTCACCTCATTAGAAGCAGTGTAACTATATAAATTACTTGGAATTATTCTGTATGGGAGAGTTTTCTTCTCTTCCCCATTTATTGCTGGACCTAATCATTGGTATTCAGTCTGGAACTGATTATTTCTGTTTGGAAGACACTTGATGTAGACAAAGGGGCTTTAGGTATGTACTTGTATGTTGGGTTTGAGCCCTAGATCTCCCACGTGATTGTTCTGTAGCTTATGGGATTTCTTTTGTCATTAATGCTAAATTTCTTCATATGTGAAGTGGGGATAATAATATTTACTTCTTGTATTATCATAAAGTTAAGGAAGAAATAGGAAAAAGACCTTTAAAAAATCTTACATTTTTGTCTTCCTGCATCTCCTCTAGATAAAGAGGAAGTGGGGTGGTTTAAAGAAATGGTATCTGAAAAGCAATAGTGAAAGTTATGTATAAGAAAATATTCAGATAAAGAACAACAGATTAAATTACTGAAATGTGTGTGTGTGTGTGGGTGTGTGTGGATATGTGGGTGATGTCTATAACAAACATTTATACTGTCATAAAAATCTAGACTATGTATTCAATTTTTACTTTTCAAATTTTTGGCACTACTCACAGTTGAAGCCAGAGAGATAATTGGCCATCTTCCTTCATTTAGTATCACCCATAAACTTGAAGATGATTATTAATTTATCTCTTAGCACTGTCACCTCTAAGATAAAGCAAGTACCACTTTTTTTAACCTTTCACCATATACTATATTTAAATTCTTTAGTAAATAGTCCTAAAATACATCCAAATTTTATAAATCCCTCTACTTCCTTGGAGTCTGGGATTAACATACTTTTCTCATAGGAGTCTAACAGAAAGAAGATGTGTGCACTGAGAATGGTATACATAATTGGGATTTACAAAGATTGTCAACAACTGAAATAAATTCTAGTCTGAGAAGAGTTAGAGAATTCTTATCACCCCAACACTTGATCTATCTGTTTTGATTAAAATAGAAAATGGGATGAGAAATTAAGATGTTGTAAATTTTCTTTTTGAAGGACAATGAAATGTTTTGAACAATTACATCCCAGATGGTTATCCTGGTAGAGACAGAAAAACACAGGACTAAGGGTAGACAATCTCTTTCCTTAGATCAGGGCAAAAGAGACCCCTGCTTTAGGCCTCTGCATTTTACAAGCCTCCAACTCTGATCCTCCTGTATCTATATTTCACTATGACAAGCAGTCTGCAGGGCCAATAGAACATGCCCAGCCAGAGGCAGCACCCACTTCTCCACCACCACCACTAGACCAAGTTCTGCTTTGTTGGGATTCTGAAATGCACTGAGCAACAGTTATGAGCCAACTTCCTCCACCCAAGCAGGCCTCTCGCCTTGGTCTGTGATCCCACAGGCAGACTCCATCTCTGGAAAGTGCACCCCTAGGCCTTAGAGTTGGCCAAGAGTGTATGAGGAGTGTAGATGGGGCTCGGACGTGCCTGGACATGCAGACTGGGTTGTGCAAAGGTATGCCTGGGAGGCCTGTAGTGGTGTGAGATGGAGCCAGGAATGAAAAAATGGTGGTGAGTTGCAGACCAGGGGCTGTATGCTAGGGGTTAGGTCTTTTCAAGTGCTCCAAGGAGCACAAGAACTGAAACTTCATTCAAACCGAACATTTCAGGTTATGATGAGGTATGTTTGTCAAAGTAGAAGTATACAACATATTTTTAAACAATTTTCCAGCTTGATTAATAACGTTTAAGTGTACATGTCATGTAGCTTCCATAGGTACTCTTGCCTTGAGTTCAGAATATATTTGGGACAGCCTGGAAGTGACCCACACTTTATTTCTGGTCCTTCCACCAACCAGCACATGCTTGAAAAAATGACTTAAAATATTAGGGTTCCACTTTTTTTTTTTTTTTTTTTGCGGTATGTGGACCTCTCACTGTTGTGGCCTCTCCCATTGCAGAGCACAGGCTCCGGACGTGAAGGCTCAGCAGCCATGGCTCACAGGCCCAGCCGCTCCACTACATGTGGGGTCCTCCTGGACTGGGACATGAACCCGCATCCCCTGCATCGACAGGCTGACTCTCAACCACTGCACCACCAGGGAAGCCCAGGGTTTCACTTTTTGTATTTGTAAAAGTAAGTGCCTGATTTAGTTTCAGCATTATTTCTATCACTTATTAACTGTATAACTTTGAGCATATTGCACAAAACTCTGGGTCTCAGTCTTCTCATCCGTCAGATTTAAGGTTTAGGTCAGGCAACTATATGGTCTGTTTTAGTTCTACTCTTGGAAGACAATTTTAATTAGACATTTACTAGACATCAGACAATTTTTATGTAGATATTTTGTTAAAAGAAGGAAGCATGTTAGAATAATAATTAAAGCTGATAAAAGTTACCTTGCATTAAATCAAGTTCTTTCTTCCTTGCCATACCCTCTCTGCTGGTTCATAGTTATCT
The DNA here is from genome assembly GCF_025265405.1 of Mesoplodon densirostris. Classification (NCBI taxonomy): domain Eukaryota; kingdom Metazoa; phylum Chordata; class Mammalia; order Artiodactyla; family Ziphiidae; genus Mesoplodon; species Mesoplodon densirostris. Next base: position 231,907,419 of record NC_082661.1, read on the forward strand.
GATAGCTCAGGTTTTTTTTAAGTTAAAATTACAATTGAAAAATATGGCTCAAGGTCAAAAATCAATTAAATGGAAATTGGTTATTTGTTTTAAAGTTCAGGTAGTAATTTACACCATGAGTCTGTTGGATGACAGTTGATATGGATTAATCAGCAACCTGCTTTCTTTTTGATCATGATTCAAATCTGCTCTGGACAGGAGTGGTAATAAGGAAATAATTATGAGCCATTTCCTTGGAGTGGTGTACTTGGAAAGCTTTGGATAAAAAGCCTCTCTGAATGAAAAGTGAAGCCTTGTTGTTATGTAGAAAACTCATATTAATGGTATCAATCCATGTCCTAGAGCACATAGAGCAGCCCCTGATCAGTCACATCAATCCTTCTCTGCCCTTTATTATTCATTGATTACCTGTGAGGCAAAGGTTGATATGTTACCTTTTGTTTTACAAGGGGAGAGGAGAGCCAGTGATATTTTCTGGGCTATGCAATGGGCTGAAAACTCTGGAGCTGTGTGTTCTACCTCTAGTTTTCTCTTGAACCATTAGAGAGCCTACGAAAATCATAGAATTTAGTCTCAAAGGATTAAGCTAATTGGGGCAATAATTCCTAGGGGAGAAACAGGAAGAGTATTCCAACTGCAGCCACAGGGACCACAGGGATGGATCATGGTAAAATCTTATGTCCTCAGACTTTGTTTCTGAACAGTAGGTGTCAACTTCAAATTTTCTCTCTACCATTTGTTTCACCTATAAAGCTAGCTTTTACTTCTATTTCACTGAAATACTGTGATGTATAAGAATGATTAACAACACTTAAACCACCACTTAAAAGGCTCACATGCAGACTCACTTGCCCCAGTATCTGTCACAAGAGGGATAATTTGGGGGCTTCCGTGGTGTCACAGTGGTTAAGAATCCACCTGCCAATGCAGTGGACATAAGTTTGAGCCCTGGACAAGGAAGATCCCACGTGCTGTGGAGCAACTAAGCCTGTGTGCCACAACTACTGAGTTGCACTCTAGAGCCCACAAGCCACAACTACTGAGCCCACGTGCCACAACTACTGAAGCCCATGTGACTAAAGTCTGTGCTCCACAACAATGAGAAGTCATCACAGTGAGAATCCTCCACACCACAATGAAGAGTAACCCCCACTCGCCGCAACTAGAGAAAGCCCGTGTGCAGCAATGAAGACCCAATGCAGCCAAAAATTAATTAAATAATTAATTAATTTTTAAAATTAATTAATTAATTAATTAATTTTTAAAAAGCCAGAAAACAATTAAAATGGCAATATGTGCATACTTATCAATAATTACTTTAAATTTAAATGGACTAAACTCTCCAATAATAAAACATAGAATAGCTAAATGGATAAAAAAAAAAAAGACCTATCTATATGTTGCCTACCAGAGACTCACTTCAGATCTAAGGACACATACAAATTGAAATTGAAGGGAAAACGATATTGTATGCTAATAGATATAGAAAGAAATCTGCCATCCTTACTTACATCAGACAAAGTAGACCTCAAAACAAGACTGTACTAAATGCAAAAAAAAAGCATTGTGTAATAATAAAGGATTTAATCCAACAAAAGAATATAACATTTGTAAATACTGTATTTATGCATAGGAATACTGAAATATATAAAGCAAATACTAACAGACCTACAGGGTGAAATTAATGGCAGTACAATAATAGAAGAGGACATCAATACCCTACTTACACCAATAGGTAGGTCATCCAAACAGAAAAACAGTTAGGAAAAGTCAGGATGAAAGACACATTAGACCAGATAGATCTAATAGATATTTATAGAACATTCTATTCAAAAGCAGTAGAATAAACATTCTTCTCAACTGCACTTGGAACATTCTCCAGAGTAAATCATACATTAGGTCACATAGCAAGTCTCAACAAATTAAAGAAGATTGAATCATATCAAGCATATTTTCCAACCACAAAGGTATGAAACTAAAAATCAATTACAGGAAGAAAACTGGAAAAAAACCCATAAATATGTGGAGATTAAGTAACATGCTACTGAATAACCAAAATGTCAACAAAGAAATCAAAAGAGAACTCAAAAAACATCTTGAGAGAAGTGAAAATGGAAATACGCATACCAAAATTTATGGGATACAGCAAAAGCAGTTTTAAGAGGGAAGTTTGTAGTAATAAAAGCCTACCTCAAGCAAAAGGAAAAATATCAAATAAGCAATCTAACTTTACACCTAAAGGAACTGGAAAAAGAAGAATGAAGCCCAAAGTCAGTAGAAGGAGGGAAACAATAAAGATGGAGCAGATATAAATGAAATAGAAACTGAAAAGACAGAAAAGATCAATGAAAGTAAAAGCTGGTTCTTTAAAAAGATAAACAAAATTGACAAACCTTTAGCTAGACTTACCAAAAAAATAAAATAAAAAGTGGGGTGGGCTCAAATATATGAAATCAGAATCGAAAGAGGAACAGTTACAACTGATATCACAGGAATGTAAACAATTAAAAAGATTTCTATGACAAAGGAGGCAAGAATATACAATGGGAAAGGGACAATATCTTCAACAATGGTGTTGGGAAAACTGGGCAGCCACAAGAAAAAGAATGAAACTAGACCATTATATAATATGCAAAAAATTAACTGAAAATGGATTAAAAGACTTGAACATAATACCTGAAACTGTAAAACCCTTGGAAGAAAATGTAAGTGGTAAGCTCCTTGACATTGGTCTTGGTGTTGAATTTTTGGATCTGACTCTAAAAGCAAAGGCAATTAAAGCAAAAATAAACAAGTGAAACTACCTCAAACTAAAGAGGTTCTGCAGAGCAAAGGAGCCATCAACAAAATGAAAAGGCAACCTACTGAAAGGGAAAAAAATTTGCAAATTTTATATCTAATAAGGGGTTAGTATCAAATATATATATAAAGAACTCAACTGAATAGCAAAAACCCCATATATTCAAATAAAAAATGGGCAGAAGATCTAAATAGACATTTTTTCAAAGAAGATAAACAGATGGCCAACAGGCACAAGAAAAGATGTTCAACATCACTAATCATTAAGGAAATGCAAATCAAAACCACAGGATATCACGTCATACCTATTAGAATGGTTATTATTATCAAATAGGCAAGAAATAACCTGTGTTGGAGAGGATGTGGAGAAAGGTGAACCCCCATACACTGCTGGTGAGAATGTAAGTTGGTGCAGCTCACTATGGAAAAACAGTAGGAAAGTTCCCCCCAAAAAAGATTAAAAATAGAACTACCATATGATCCAGCTGTATCAACTCTGGGTATTTAACCAGAGAAAACAAAAATACTAATTCAAAAAGGTATATGCACCTCAGTGTTCACTGCAGCATTAATTACTATAGCCGAGATATGGAAACAACTTAAATGTCCATCAATGGATGAATGGATAAAGAAGATGTGGTGTGTGTGTGTGTATGTATGTATATATATATATATATATATATATATATATATACATATATATATATATACATACATATATATATGTATATATATATGTATATATATATATATATATATATACACACACACACAGTGGAATCCTACTCAGCCATAAAAAAGGAAATCTTGTCATTTGTGACAACATGGATGGAAAGAAGTCACACAGTGAAAGAAAAATACGATACAAGTTCACTTTATTTGGAATCTGAAAAACAAAACAAACCAATACAACAAACAAAAAAAAAACCTCATAGATACAGAGAACTGATTGGTGGTTATCAGAGAAGAGGTTTGCAGGATGAACAAAATGGGTGAAGGGGGCTAATTTTATGATGATGCATAGTAACTAGACTTATTATTGTGATCATTTTGTTGTGTACACAAAGATCAAATTATTGTGTTGTATCCATGAAACTAATACAAATTTATATACCAATTTTACCTCAATGTAAAATTAATTCATTCATTAATTTTAAAAAACCCAAATAATGAGAATATTGTTCACCTTATTGCTTGGTTGGGAGTGAGGGGGTGAGCGATGATGGAGGGGAGGGAGAGCTGAATTCAGTAGTGTTCTTTCAAAGGTACATAGAGGGATTTTGCAACCTACTCAAGTTTAATTAAAAATAAATGTGGAAAATTGTTTTACAAGATTGTACAGAATGATTATCTCAAATTACCATGGGAAATACAGAAACGCCTCATTAAAAAACACATTTAGACTTTTTTATGTATACACTCCATCATTTATATTCTAGCTTAGAAAAACCTCCTCACTTCTAAAAAATAATAAATAGCTGAAATATGTCATCATCATTTTTATGTATCCCAGAATCTTATGTATGTGTGTTCCGATGATTTTTGTATACATCTACATCATAGAAATCATTTTAAAGGAGAATTGCAAAGCTTTGTGAAAATGAATCAAAACCACTGAACAATTAAAGGATTACAGAATTATTCACAGAAGTGAAACCAGGATTAAGATTGAGTCAATCCTGGGTAACCTACAAAAATTAGGCTGCCTGGGTATCATGTTGCTGCTTCCCTGTGTAATTTCTTGGCATCAGGCAGAGGTTTTACCTCTTCCCAATTCTATGCTATGTTTGTACACTACTTAAATATCTTGATGTTTTTAACTGAAAGATTTAGTTGAACAAAAAATATAAATTTTAGTGATGCTTTTGTCATTGAGTTGAAGAATAGTTTGGTAGTGTATAAACATATCAAAGAGCTACACAAAGTCAGGCTTTCCTCAAAAGCCAAAAAAGAAATACTTAGGTAATTTCTGCATTTTCCTTTCTGATCCTAAAGAGACCAAGCATCTCAAATGTAGTTGAGTAGTTGAAGATGTGAGCAAGAGGTTATGGAGTGGACATGATGTGGAAAATCAATAAACCAATAAAAAATTTTGATTGCTGGAGTAATTTGTTCCACATTTTAAAGAATGTAAACTTAATTTCTGTGGTTTCACAGAGAAAATATATCTATTATTAATAGGCATGAATAGCTTTAGAGTCAAGCCTGAATGATAGTGCAGAAAAAATAATGGCACACTGTACAATTAAATTATTGTTCCTAATAACATATTGCTTCCTTTTAATTATGTTTTTTGTGATGATGACTTTTTATGAGCCAGATTATCTATGATTATCTAACATATTTCTTCCTTGAAATTCCCCCAAATTATCAGCATATATGATGAATATAATATGCATACAAGTGAAACTGTAAAATATTAAACACTAAAAAAATTTCCTTCTTAGGTAGAACTATGCATAGACAATTTTATCACCAGCAGGGTGCCTTGGGGAATAAAGTTTCTAAGCAATTATTATATTTTGTGTCAACAGCTGCTTTTTTATGCACTATAGTGTTAACAGAACTCTAGAGATGAGTGATAGAAAATTTCAGAGGCCAGCAAAATGTATTGTTTCTTTTTTCACCCTTGGTAACTCTGTGGTAGGGATTGTGTTTGTCCTGGGGTATTATTTGCTTAGTCAACTCAGACTCGGGCAAGTTGTCTGCCTCTTGCAGTTTATCTGAGGCAAGTCTTGCTTTCAAGTATTTACAGACAGTTAACACCTGCCAGGGGAAATTAACTGCTTGGTTATCATCTTACATTGGCTCTATGAACCCAGACTTTCTAAAGACTAAAACCTAAATGGTAGAATTTGAAATTGAAGTACTTCCCTACATTAGCTATGGTGGAGGAAGTTTCAAGGGGAAAGATATACTGTGCTAGGGATGTTGCTTTGGACCAATATTATACCTTGCTTTGGGGGCACAGCTAGAGGATTGGCATAAGGAGAGGAAGTGGGAATAATCAGGAACATGTCCCCCCCCATCAAACATTTGACTTCCCCCTTCAACTAATTCATCTACAAAATATGCATTCAGTAAAAGGAATATAAGCAACAGAAAATATTTAAAGGTGGAACCTACTCAAAACAGGGCATGACAAAACTACCCAAGGAAGATCTGAATAAGCACCACCTTAGCAAGAGATCTTTATGAGAAAACAGTCAAACCATCAGGCAATGTAGAGACCTGTATGTGCTTTCCAGCTCTTCCTGAATCAAAGTGTCATAGAATACCATGTGACCATTTGATTGGCTAAGGTAAAACAAAATCTGACAATGCCATGTGCTGCTGAGGATGTGGATCAATGGAGTTCTTGCACACTACTGGTGGCACTGTAAACACAGAACCACAATGGACAGTAGTTTCGCATTATTTACCAAGTTGAAGGTACAAGTGCCCTATGATCAAACAGTTCCACCCATGGGTAAATACCTAATAGAAATGCACACCTAAATATTAAAAATATGTACAAGAATTTTAAAAGCAACATTATTTGTAGTATCCACAAACGGAAGACAATCTAAATGTACATCAGCAGTAAAATAAATTAAATTGTGCTATTTTTAATAAGGCAAAGTTCTGTAACCAATAAAATTAAAAATAAACAAAGCATATAAAATAAAATAGATGATTCTTACATACATAATACTGACCCCCACATAACAAGACCCCAAATTATATATCTAGTTAAGATTTTATTCTTATAAAATTCAAAACAGACTAAACAAAATTATATTCTTTACTGATGGATGACAGGAGATAAATGTATGTATATCACAAAAGTCAAGGAGGTGGGTTATTACTGTACAGGAGACAATGAAATAGTAACTCAAAGAGTGGATCTGGGTAGGTTTAGGGATGCTGGAAATGATCTATTTTTTAAGCTATGTGATAGTATATGGGTGTTCACTTTATAATTATTTGTTTAACTGTATATTTATGTTTTGTGCCTTCTTTTCTTAGTGAATACTATTTTTCTCAGTTAAAAAGAAAAGCATCAAGAAAGACTTTATAGTATGATTTAATACTTTTTTGGGAGGCATTTTGTGTTCCTGGAATTCAAAACACAACTACAATCATACCTAAGTAAAAAGAAAAATTTGTAGCATAGGAAATTTTTACTAAAGTTATATTTTGAGGAGACCATCAACATGGCAGAAGAGTATAACGTGGAGATCACCTTCCTCCCCACAAATACATCAGAAATACATCTACATGTGGAACAACTCCTACAGAACACCTACTGAACGCTGGAAGAAGACCTCAGACCTCCCAAAAGGCAAGAAACTCCCCACGTACCTGGGTAGGACAAAAGAAAAAAGAAAAAAGAGAGACAAAAGAAGAGGGGTGGGACCTAGGAGGGAGCTGTGAAGGAGGAAAGATTTCCACACATTAGGAAGCCCCTACACTGGCAGAGATGGGGGGATGACGGGGGAGATCTTTGGACCCAGGGAGGAGAGCACAGCAACAGGGGTGCAGAGGGCAAAGCAGAGAGATTCCCGCACAGAGGATCGGTGCCGACCAGCATTCACCAGGCCAGGAGGCTTGTCTGCCCACCTTCCAGGATGGACGGTTGGGAGCTGGGAGCTGAGGCTCTGGCTTTGGAGGTCAGATCCCAGGCAGAGGACTGGGTTTGGCTGCGTGAACATAGCCTGAAGGGGCTAGTGCACCACGGCTAGGCGGGAGTGTGTCCGGGAAAAAGTCTGGACCTGCCGAAGAGGCAAGAGACCATTGTTTCGGGGTGTGTGAGACGAGGGAATTCAGAGCACCACCTAAATGAGCTCGAGAGACAGGGCCTCAGCTATCAGCATGGACTCCAGAGACGGGCATGAGACACTAAGGTTGCTGCTGCAGCCACCAAGAATCCTGTGTGCAAGCACAGGTCACTATCCACAACTCCGTTTCTGGGAACCTGTGCAGCCCACCACAGCCAGGGCCCTGTGATCCAGGAACAACTTCCCCGAGAAAACATATGGTGTTCTTCAGGCTGTGGCAACGTCACGCTGGCCTCTGCCACCGCAGGCTCACCCCACATTCCATACCACTCCCTCTCCATGGCCTGAGTGACCCACAGCCCCTAATTAGCTGCTCCTTTAACCCCATCCTGCCTGAACGAAGAACAGACACCCTCAGGAGACCTACATGCAGAGACGGAGCCAAATCCAAAGCTGAGCCCCGGGAGCTGTGTGAACAAAGAAGAGAAAGGGGAACCTCTACCAGCAGCCTCAGGAGCAGTGGATTAAATCTCCACATTCAACTTGATGTACCCTGCATCTGTGGAATACCTGAATAGACAATGAATTATCCCAAAATTGAGGCAGTGGACTTTGGGAGCAATGATATATATATTTTTTCCTTTTTCTCTTTTTGTGAGTGTATATGTTTCTGTGTGTGATTTTGTCTATATAGCTTTGCTTTTAACATTTGTCCTAGGGTTCTGTCTGTCCATTTTTTGTGAGTGTCTTTTCATTTCTTTGGTGCAGTTTTTTAGCACTTCTTATCATTGGTGGAATTGTTTTGGTTTGGTTGCTCTCTTCTTTCATTCTTTCTTTATTTTTTGTTATTACTTTTTAATTATTATTTATTATTTTTTATTTCAACAACATCATTTTATTTTATTTATTTTATTACTTTTCTTTCTTTTTTTCTCACTTTTATTCTGAGCCATGTGGATGGCACGGTCTTGGTGCTCTGGTCAGGTGTGAGGCCTGTGCATCTGAGATGGGAGAGCCAAGTTCAGGACATAGGTGCACCAGAGACTCCCAGCTCCATGTATATCAAATGATGAAAATCTCCCAGAGATCTCCATCTCAATGCCAAGACCCAGCTCCACTCAATGACCAGCAAGCTACAGTGCTGGACACCCTATATCAAACAACTAGCAAGACAAGAACACAACAACACTCACTAGCAGAAAGGCTGCCTAAAATCATAATAAGGTCACAGACACCACAAAACACACCACCGGATGTGGACCTGCTCACTAGAAGACAAGATCCAGCCTCATCCTCCAGAACACAGGCATCAGTCCCCTCCACAAAGAAGCCTACACAACCCAATAAACCAAACTTCACCCCTGGAACAGACACCAAAAACAACAGGGACTACAAACCTGCAGGCTGGAAAAAAGAGACGCAAACACAGTAAGTTAAGCAAAATGAGAAGACAGAGAAACACAGCAGATGAAGGAGCAAGGTAAAAACCCACAGACCAAACAAATAGAGAGGAAATAGGCAGTCAACATGAAAAAGAATTCAGTAATGATTGTAAAGATGATCCCAAATCTTGGAAATAGAATGGAGAAAATACAAGAAGTGTTTAACAGGGACATAGAAGAACTAAAGAGCAAACAAACAATGATGAACAACAGAATAAATGAAATTAAAAATTCTCTAGAAGGAATCAATAGCAGAATCACTGAGGCAGAAGAACAGATAAGTGACCTGGAAGATAAAATAGTGCAAATAACTACCACAGAGCAGAATAAAAAAAAAAGAATAAAAATAATTGAGGACAGTCTCAGAGACCTCTGGGACAACATTAAATGCACCAACATTTGAAGTATAGGGGTTTCAGAAGAAGAAGAGAAAAAGAAAGGGACTGAGAAAATATTTGAAGAGATTATAGTTGAAAACTTCCCAAATATGGGAATGGAAATAGTTAATCAAGTCCAGGAAGGGCAGAGAGTCCCATACAGGATAAATCCAAGGAGAAACATGCCAAAACACATATTAATCAAACTATCAAAAATTAAATACAAAGAAAAAATATTAAAAGCAACAGGGGAAAAGCAACAAATAACATGCAAGGGAATCCCCATAAGGTTAACAGCTGAACTTGCCACAGAAACTCTGCAAGCCAGAAGGGAGTGGCAGGACATATTTAAAGTGATGAAGGGGAAAAACCTACAACCAAGATTACTCTAACCAGCAAGGCTCTCATTCAATTCTATGGAGAAGTTAAAACCTTTACAGAAAGTGCAAAAGCTAAGAGAATTCAGCACCACCAAACCAGCTTTACAACAAATGCTAAAGGAACATCTCTAGGCAGGAAACACAGAGAAGGAAAAGACCTACAATAACAAACCCAAAACAATTACAAAACCAGTAACAGGAACATACATATCGATGATTACCTTAAATGTAAATGGGTTAAATGCTCCAGCGAAAATACATAGACTGACTGAATGGATACAAAAACAAGACTAGTATATATGCTGTCTACAAGAGACCCACTTAAGACCTAGGGAAACATACAGACTGAAAGTGAGGGGATGGAAAAAGATATTCCATGCAAATGGAAGTCAAAAAAAAAGCTGGGGAGGCAATTTTCACATCAGACAAAATAGACTTTAAAATAAAGACAATTACAAGAGACAATGAACACTACATAATGATCAATGGATCAATCCAAGAAGAAGGTATAACAATTGTAAATATTTATGTACCCAACATAGGAGCACCCCAATACATAAGGCAAATACTAACAGCCATAAAAGGGGAAATCAACAGTAAAACAATCATATTAGGGGACTTCAATACCCCACCTTCACCAATGGACAGATCATCCAAAATGAAAATAAATAAGGAAACAAAAGCTTTAAATGATACATTAAACAAGATGGACTTAATTGATATTTATAGGACATTCCATCCAAAAACAACAGAATACACTTTCTTCTCAAGTGCTCATGGAACATTCTCCAGGACAGATCATATCTTGTGTCACAATTCAATATTTGGTAAATTTAAGAAAATTGAAATCGTATGAATTATCTTTTCCGACAACAACGCTATGAGACTAGATATCAATTACAGGAAAACATCTGTAAAAAATACAAACACGTGGAATCTAAACAATACACTACTTAGTAACCAAGAGATCACTGAAGAAAGCAAAGAGGAAATCAAAAACTACCCAGTAACAAATGACAATGAAAACACAACGACCCAAAACCTATGGGATTTAGCAAAAGCAGTTCTAAGAGGGAAGTTTATAGCAATATAATCCTACCTTAAGAAACAAGAAACATCTCAAATAAACAACCTAACCATACACCTAAAGCAATTAGAGAAAGAAGAAAAAAAAAACCCAAATTTAGCAGAAGGAAACTAATTATAAAGATCAGATCAGAAATAAATAAAAAAGAAATGAAGGAAACAATAACAAAGATCAATAAAACTAAAAGCTCGTTCTTTGAGAAGATAAACAAAATTGATAAACCACTAGCCAAACTCATTTAAAAAAAAGGAGAGACTCAAATCAATAGACTTAGAAATGAAAAAGGAGAAGTAACAGCTGACACTGCAGAAATATAGAGGATTATGACAGATTACTACAAGCAACTCTATGCCAAAAAAATGGACAACCTGGAAGAAATGGACAAATTCTTAGAAAAGCACAAAGTTCCAAGACTGAACTAGGAAGAAATAGAAAATACAAGCAGACCAATCACAAGCACTGAAATTGAAACTGTGATTAAAAATCTTCCAACAAACAAAAGCCCAGGACCAGATGGCTTCACAGGTGAATTCTATCAAACATTTAGAGAAGAACTAACATCTATCCTTCGCAAGCTCTTCCAGAATATAGCAAAGGGAGGAACACTCACAAACTCATTCTTCGAGGCCACCATCACCCTGATGACAAAACCAGACAAGGATGTCACAAAGAAAGAAAACCACAGGCCAATATCACTGATGAACATAGATGCAGAAATCCTCAGAAAAATACTACAGAAACCAACAGCACATTAAAAGAATCATACACCATGATCAAGTGGGGGTTTATCCCAAGAATGCAAGTATTCTTCAGTATACACAAATGAATTAATGTGATACACTATATTAATAAATTGAAGAATAAAAACCATATGATGATCTCACTAGATGCAGAAAAAGCTTTGGACAAAATTCAACACCGATTTAGATAAAAACCTTCCAGGAAGTGGTGATAGAGGGAACCTACCTCCATATAATAAAGGCCATATAAGAAAAACCCACAGCAAACATCATTATCAATGGTGAAAAACTGAAAACATTTCCTGTAAGATCAGCAACAAGACAAGGTTGCCCACTCTCACCACTATTATTCAACATAGTTTTGGAATTTTAGCTAGAGCAATCAGAGAAGAAAAAGAAATAAAAGAAATCCAAACTGGAAAAGAAGAAATAATGCTGTCACTGTTTGCAGATGACATGATACTATACATAAAGAATTTTAAAGACACTATCAAAAAACTACTAGAGCTAATCAATGAATTTGGTAAAGTAACAGGATACAAAATCAATGCACAGAATTCTCTTGCATTCTTATACACTAATGTCAAAAAATTTGAAAGTGAAATTAAGAAAACACTCCCATTTACCATTGCAACAAAACGAATAAAATATCTAAGAATAAACCTACCTAAGGAGACAAACGAATTATATGCAGAAAATTGTAAGACACTGATGAAAGAAATTAAAGATGATACAAAGAGATGGAGAGATATACTATGTTTCTGGATTGGAGGAATCAACATTGTGAAAATAACTCTGCTATGCAAAGCAATCTACAGATTCAATGCAATCCCTCTCATACTACCACTGGCATTTTTCAAAGAGCTAAAACAAAAAAAATCCCAATTTGTATGGAAACACAAAAGACCCCAAATAGCCAAAGCAATCTTGAGAAAGAAAAATGGAGTGGGAGGAATCAGGCTCCCTGACTTCAGACTATGCTACAAACCTACAGTAAACAAGACAGTATGGTATTGGCACAAAAACAGAAATATAGATCAATGGAACAGGATAGAAAGCCCAGAGATAAACCCATGCACATATGGTCACCTTATCTTTGATAAAGGAGGCAAGAATATACAGTGGAGAAAAGACAGCCTCTTCAATAAGTGGTGCTGGGAAAACTGGACAACTACATGTAAAAGAATGAAATTAGAACACTCCCTAACACCATACACAAAAATAAACTCAAAATGGATTAAAGGCCTAAACGTAAGGCCAGACATGATCAAACTCTTAGAGGAAAACATAGGCAGAACACTCTATGACATAAATCACAGCAAGATCCTTTTTGACCCACCTCCTAGAGAAATGGAAATAAAAACAAAAATAAGCACATGGGACCTAATGAAACTTAAAAGCTTTTGCACAGCAAAGGAAACCACAAACAAGACCAAAAGACAACCCTCAGAATGGGAGAAAATATTTGCGAATGAAGCACCTGACAGAGGATTAATCTCCAATACATACAAGTAAACCATGCAGCTCAATATCAAAAAAACAAACAACCCAATCTAAAAATGGGCAGAAGAAGATGGCGGAAGAGTAAGACGCGGAGATCACCTTCCTCCCCACAGATACACCAGAAATACAGCTACACGTGGAACAACTCCTACAGAACACCTACTGAACGCTGGCAGAAGACCCCAGACCTCCCAAAAGGCAAGAAACTCCCCACATACCTGGGTAGGGCAAAGCAGAGAGATTCCCGCACAGAGGAGCGGTGCCGAGCGGCACTCACCAGCCTGAGAGGCTTGTCTGCTCCCCCGCCGGGGCGGGCGGCGCTGGAGCTGAGGCTCGGGCTTCGGTCAGAGCGCAGGGAGAGGACTGGGGCTGGCGGCGAGAACTCAGCCTGAAGGGGGCTAATGTGCCACAGCTAGCCGGGAGGGAGTCCGGGAAAACTCTGGAGCTGCCGAAGAGGCAGGAGACTTTTTCTTCCCTCTTGGTTTCCTGGTGCGCGAGGAGAGGGGATTAAGAGCGCCGCGTAAAGCAGCTCCAGAGGGGCGCGAGTCGCGGCTGAAAGCGCGGAGCCCAGAGACGGGCGTGGGACGCTGGGGCTGCTGCTGCCGCCGCCAAGAAGCCTGTGTGCGAGCACAGGTCACTGTCCACACCGCCCTTCCGGGAGCCTGTGCAGCCTGCCACTGCCGGAGTCCCGGGTTCCAGGGGCGGCTTCCCTGGGAGAACGCACGGCGCGCCTCGGGCTGGTGCAACGTCACGCCGACCTCTGCCGCTGCCGGCTTGCCCCGCACTCCGTGCCCATCCCTCCCGCCCGGCCTGAGTGAGCCAGAGTCCCCGAAGAGGCTGCTCCTTTAACCCTGTCCTGTCTGAGCGAAGAACAGACGCCCTCCGGCGACCTACACGCAGAGGCGGGGCCAAATCCAAAGCTAAGACCCAGGAGCTGTGAGAACAAAGAAGAGAAAGGGAAACCTCTCCCAGCAGCCTCAGAAGCAGCGGATTAAAGCTCCACAATCAACTTGATGTACCCTGCATCTGTGGAATACATGAATAGACAACAAATCATCCCAAATTGAGGAGCCAGGAGTCAGTGCTGTGCCTCTGAGGTGGGAGAGCGAACTTCAGGACACTGGTCCACAAGAGACCTCCCAGCTCCACATAATATCAAACGGCGAAAATCTTCCAGAGATCTCCATCTCAACACCAGCACCCAGCTTCACTCAACGACCAGCAAGCTACAGTGCTGGACACCCTATGCCAAACAACTAGCAAGACAGGAACACAACGCCACCCATTAGCTGAGAGGCTGCCTCAAATCATAAAAAGTCCGCAAACACCCCAAAACACACCACCAGACGTGGACCTGCCCACCAGAAAGACAAGATCCAGCCTCATCCACCAGAACACAGGCAGTAGTCCCCTCAACCAAGAAGCCTACACAACCCACTAAACCAACCTTAGCCACTGGGGACAGACACCAAAAACAACGGGAACTACGAACCTGCAGCCTGCAAAAAGGAGACCCCAAACACAGTAACATAAGCAAAATGAGAAAACAGAAAAACACACAGCAGGAGAAGGAGCAAGATAAAAACCCACCAGACCTAACAAATGAAGAGGTAATAGGCAGTCTATCTGAAAAAGAATTCAGAATAATGATGGTAAAGATGATCCAAAATCTTGGAAATAGAATAGACAAAATGCAAGAAACAGTTAACAAGGACCTAGAAGAACTAAAGACGAATCAAGCATCGATTAAAAACACAATAAATGAAATAAAAAATACTCTAGATGGGATCAATAGCAGAATAACTGAGGCAGAAGAACGGATAAGTGAGGTGGAAGATAAAATAGTGGAAATAACTGCTGCACAGCAAAATAAAGAAAAAAGAATGAAAAGAACAGAGGACAGTCTCAGAGACCTCTGGGACAACATTAAACGCACCAACATTCGAATTATAGGGGTTCCAGAAGAAGAAGAGAAAAAGAAAGGGACTGAGAAAATATTTGAAGAGATTATAGTTGAAAACTTCCCTAATATGGGAAAGGAAATAGTTAATCAAGTCCAGGAGGCACAGAGAGTCCCATACAGAATAAATCCAAGGAGAAATACACCAAGACACATATTAATCAAACTGTCAAAAATTAAACACAAAGAAATCATATTAAAAGCAGCAAGGCAAAAACAACAAATAACACACAAGGGAATCCCCATCAGGATAACAGCTGATCTCTCAGCAGAAACTCTACAAGCCAGAAGGGAGTGGCAGGACATACTTAAAGTGATGAAGGAGAAAAACCTGCAACCAAGATTACTCTACCCAGCAAGGATCTCATTCAGATTTGATGGAGAAATTAAAAACCTTTACAGACAAGCAAAAGCTGAGAGAGTTCAGCACCACCAAGCCAGCTTTACAACAAATGCTAAAGGAACTTCTCTAGGCAAGAAACACAACAGAAGGAAAAGAACTACAATAACGAACCCAAAACAATTAAGAAAATGGGAATAGGAACATACATATCAATAATTACCTTAAATGTAAATGGACTAAATGCTCCCACCAAAAGACACAGACTGGCTGAATGGATACAAAAACAAGACCCATATATATGCTGTCTACAAGAGACCCACTTCAGGCCTAGAGACACATACAGACTGAAAGTAAGGGGATGGAAAAAGATATTCCATGCAAATGGAAACCAAAAGAAAGCTGGAGTAGCAATTCTCATATCAGACAAAATAGACTTTAAAATAAAGACTACTAGAAGAGACAAAGAAGGACACTACATAATGATCAAGGGATCAATCCAAGAAGAAGATATAACAATTGTAAATATTTATGCACCAAACATAGGAGCACCTCAATACATAAGGGAAATATTAACAGCCATAAAAGGAGAAATCAACAGTAACACAATCATAGTAGGGGACTTTAACACCCCACTTTCACCAATGGACAGGTCATCCAAAATGAAAATAAATAAGGAAACACAAGCTTTAAATGATACATTAAACAAGATGGACTTAATTGATATTTATAGGACATTCCATCCAAAAACAACAGAATACACATTTTTCTCAAGTGCTCATGGAACATTCTCCAGGATAGATCATATCTTGGGTCACAAATCAAGCCTTGGTAAATTTAAGAAAATTGAAATTGTATCAAGTATCTTTTCCGACCACAATGCTATGAGACTAGATATCAATTACAGGAAAAGAGCTGTAAAACATACAAACACATGGAGGCTAAACAATACACTACTTAATAACGAAGTGATCACTGAAGAAATCAAAGAGGAAATTTAAAAATACCTAGAAACAAATGACAATGGAGACACGACGACCCAAAACCTATGGGATGCAGCAAAAGCAGTTCTAAGAGGGAAGTTTATGGCAATACAATCCCACCTTAAGAAACAGGAAATATCTCGAATAAACAACCTAACCTTGCACCTAAAGCAATTAGAGAAAGAAGAACAAAAACATCCCAAAGTTAGCAGAAGGAAAGAAATCATAAAAATCAGATCAGAAATAAATGAAAAAGAAATGAAGGAAACGATAGCAAAGATCAATAAAACTAAAAGCTGGTTCTTTGAGAAGATAAACAAAATTGATAAACCATTAGCCAGACTCATCAAGAAAAAAAGGGAGAAGACTCAAATCAATAGAATTAGAAATGAAAAAGGAGAAGTAACAACTGACACTGCAGAAATACAAAAGATCATGAGAGATTACTATAAGCAACTCTATGCCAATAAAATGGACAACCTGGAAGAAATGGACAAATTCTTAGAAATGCACAACCTGCCAAGACTGAATCAGGAAGAAATAGAAAATATGAACAGACCAATCACAAGCACTGAAATTGAAACTGTGATTAAAAATCTTCCAACAAACAAAAGCTCAGGACCAGATGGCTTCACAGGCGAATTTTATCAAGCATTTAGAGAAGAGCTAACACCTATCCTTCTCAAACTCTTCCAAAATATAGCAGAGGGAGGAACACTCCCAAACTCATTCTACGAGGCCACCATCACCTTGATACCAAAACCAGACAAGGATGTCACAAAGAAAGAAAACTACAGGCCAATATCACTGATGAACATAGATGCAAAAATCCTCAACAAAATACTAGCAAACAGAATTCAACAACACATTAAAAGGATCATACACCATGATCAAGTGGGGTTTATTCCAGGAATGCAAGGATTCTTCAATATACGCAAATCAATCAATGTGATACACCATATTAACAAACTGAAGGAGAAAAACCATATGATCATCTCAATAGATGCAGAGAAAGCTTTTGACAAAATTCAACACCCATTTATGATAAAAACCCTGCAGAAAGTAGGCATAGAGGGAACTTTCCTCAACATAATAAAGGCCATATATGACAAACCCACAGCCAGCATCGTCCTCAATGGTGAAAAACTGAAACCATTTCCACTAAGATCAGGAACAAGACAAGGTTGCCCACTCTCACCACTCTTATTCAACATAGTTTTGGAAGTTTTAGCCACTGCAATCAGAGAAGAAAAGGAAATAAAAGGAATCCAAATTGGAAAAGAAGAAGTAAAGCTGTCACTGTTTGCAGATGACATGATACTATACATAGAGAATCCTAAAGATGCTACCAGAAAACTACTAGAGCTAATCAATGAATTTGGTAAAGTTGCAGGATACAAAATTAATGCACAGAAATCTCTGGCATTCCTATATACTAATGATGAAAAATCTGAAAGTGAAATCAAGGAAACACTCCCATTTACCATTGCAACAAAAAGAATAAAATATCTAGGAATAAACCTACCTAAGGAGACAAAAGACCTGTATGCAGAAAATCATAAGACACTGATGAAAGAAATTAAAGATGATACAAATAGATGGAGAGATGTACCATGTTCTTGGATTGGAAGAATCAACATTGTGAAAATGACTCTACTACCCAAAGCAATCTACAGATTCAATGCAATACCTATCAAACTACCAATGGCATTTTTCACAGAACTAGAACAAAAAATTTCACAATTTGTATGGAAACACAAAAGACCCCGAATAGCCAAAGCAATCTTGAGAACGAAAAACGGAGCTGGAGGAATCAGGCTCCCTGACTTCAGACTATACTACAAAGCTACAGTAATCAAGACAGTATGGTACTGGCACAAAAACAGAAAGATAGATCAATGGAACAGGATAGAAAGCCCAGAGATAAACCCACGGACATATGGTCACCTTATCTTTGATAAAGGAGGCAGGAATGTACAGTGGAGAAAGGACAGTCTCTTCAATAAGTGGTGCTGGGAAAACTGGACAGGGACATGTAAAAGTATGAGGTTAGATCACTCCCTAACACCATACACAAAAATTAGCTCAAAATGGATTAAAGACCTAAATGTAAGGCCAGACACTATCAAACTCCTAGAGGAAAACATAGGCAGAACACTCTATGACATAAATCACAGCAAGATCCTTTTTGACCCACCTCCTAGAGAAATGGAAATAAAGACAAAAATAAACACATGGGACCTAATGAAACTTCAAAGCTTTTGCACAGCAAAGGAAACCATAAACAAGACGAAAAGACAACCCTCAGAATGGGAGAAAATATTTGCAAATGAAGCAACTGACAAAGGATTAATCTCCAAAATTTATAAGCAGCTCATGCAGCTCAATAGCAAAAAAACAAACAACCCAATCCAAAAATGGGCAGAAGACCTAAATAGACATTTCTCCACGGAAGATATACAGACAGCCAACAAACACATGAAAGGATGCTCAGCATCTTTACTCATTAGAGAAATGCAAATCAAAACTACAATGAGATATCATCTCACGCCAGTCAGAATGTCCATCATCAAAAAATCTAGAAACAATAAATGCTGGAGAGGGTGTGGAAAAAAGGGAACACTCTTGCACTGCTGGTGGGAATGTGAATTGGTACAGCCACTATGGAGAACTGTATGGAGGTTCCTTAAAAAACTACAAATAGAACTACCATATGACCCAGCAATCCCACTACTGGGCATATACCCTGAGAAAACCATAATTCAAAAAGAGACATGTACCAAAATGTTCATAGCAGCCCTATTTACAATAGCCCGGAGATGGAAACAACCTAAGTGTCCATCATCGGATGAATGGATAAAGAAGATGTGGCACATATATACAATGGAATATTACTCAGCCATAAAAAGAAATGAAATTGAGCTATTTGTAATGAGGTGGATGGACCTAGAGTCTGTCATACAGAGTGAAGTAAGTCAGAAAGAGAATGACAAATACTGTATGCTGACACATATATATGGAATTTAAGAAAAAAATGTCATCAAGAACATAGGGGTAAGACAGGAATAAAGACACAGACCTACTAGAGCATGGACTTGAGGATATGGGGAGGGGGAAGGGTAAGCTGTGACAAAGTGAAAGAGCGGCATGGACATATATACACTACCAAACGTAAGGTAGATAGCTAGTGGGAAGCAGCCGCATAGCACAGGGAGATCAGCTCGGTTCTTTGTGACCGCCTGGAGGGGTGGGATAGGGAGGGTGGGAGGGAGACGCAAAAGGGAGGGGATATGGGAACATATGTATATGTATAACTGATTAAATTTGTAAAATAAAAAAAATTAAAAAAAAAAAATAAAAAAAAATAAAAAATAAAAAAAAATAAAAATGGGCAGAAGACCTAAATAGACATGTCTCTAAAGAAGATATACAGACTGCCAACAAACACATGAAAGAATGCTCAACATCTTTAATCATTAGAGAAATGCAAATCAAAACTACAATGAGATATCATCTCACACCAGTCAGAATGGCCGTCATCAAAAAGTCTACAAACAATAAATGCTGGAGAAGGTGTGGAGAAAAGTGAACCCTCTTGCACTGTTGGTGGGAATGTAAATTGATACAACCACTGTTGAGGACAGTATGGAGGTTTCTTAAAATATTGAAAATAGAACTACCATACGACCCAGCAATCCCACTACTGGGCATATACTCTGAGAAAACCATAATTCAAAAAGAGTCATGTACCAAAATGTTCAGTGCAGCTCTAGTTACAATGTCCAGGACATGGAAGCAACCTAAGTGTCCATCAACAGATGAATGGATAAAGAAGATGTGGCACATATATACAATGGAATATTACTCAGCCAATAAAAGGACTGAAACTGAGTTATTTGTAGTGAGGTGGATGTACCTAGAGACTGTCATACAGAGTGAAGTAAGTCAGAAAGGGAAAAACAAATACCATATGCTAACACATATATATGGAGTTTAAAAAAATAAAACAAAATGGTCAGAAGAACGTAGGGGCAAGATGGGAATAAAGGTGTAGACCTACTAGAGAGTGGACTTGAGGATACAGGGAGTGAGAAGTGTAAGCTGGGACAAAGTGGGAGAGTGGCATGGACATATATACACTCCCAAATGTAAAATAAATAGCTAGTGGGAAGCAGCCACGTAGCACAGGGAGATCAGCTCAGTGCTTTGTGACCACCTAGAGGGGTGGGATAGGGAGGGTGGGGAGGAGGGAGATGCAAGAGGGAGGAGATATGAGGACATATGTATATGTATAACTGATTCACTTTGTTATTAATCAGAAACTAACACACCATTGTAAAGCTATTATACTCTAATAAGGATGTTAAAAAGAAAAAAAAGAGCCAACTATGTTTGTGGATTTGTTTGTTTAGTTCTACCAAATTTTACTTCATGTATTTTAAAGTCCCTTGTTTTTAAGTACATAAGCATTCATTATTGTTATATCTCTCTGGTGAATTGATATTTTATCATTATGAAATATCAATTTTTGTCCCTAGTAATAAATGCCCAGAGAGAACTCTTCAAGTTTATTTGATATTGATATAGTTACAGCAGTTATATTTTTTCTACCTTTTACATTTCAATTTAAAGCCAGTTGATAGACTGAATATAAATGCATGACCCAATTATTTGCTTTTTATAAGACATGGACTTTTTGAAGATTCAGATAAATTAAAATTAAAAGGACAGAAAAAGATATACCATATAAACACTAAACTGAAGAAAACTTACTATGCCTTAAATGAGAAACAAATTTCTCTTTTTAAAAAGACTCTGCACAAGTTACCAGGGGCCCAATCTTCTTCTAGTTTGTTGCTCTGTCATCCTCAGGGTATTACATTCATCTTGATGTAAGGTAACTCATTTTCATGTTCATATACCAAGAGGAAAGATCAGGGTTGGGGGTGGAGAAGACCATCTTCTTTCTCTTTATGGGCATGAGAGAGGAATTTTCACATATTACTGGCACTTAGTCATATGATGGTCAGTAAAATGTTTACAATGTAAGGCTAAAGAAATGCTCCAGAAATGCAATAAAAAATAAGGGCCTGTAAAATAGGAAAGAAAATATTAGATCAAAAATATAAGGAGCTCTGGAAAATAAAAGGAGGGAGTAGAAAGTTACCGTATGTGTGTTTATGTATATAGACTCATATGATAACTGAAGGAAATGCATTTCTCAGACTGAAGGAAATGCATTTCTAGATTAAGAGGAAATTTCATAACTGTTGATGAAGGGAAAATCTTAATATTTTTTCAAAGAAAACTGGTCCCATGAAATAAATTGGAAATATGAATTACATAGGATTTCTCACAACAACAATGGAGGCTGGAAAGAAAGAGCAGTGCCTTTAAATTTTGATTTGAAATGCTTTCCAACTTGTAATTCTATTTCCAATGAAATAGCAACAATATCTGAGAATAGAGTAAAGCATTTTCAGACGTGGGAGTTTTGAAAAATTTTATCTAACATACACTTCTAAGTAATCACCTGAAAGATGTGCTTCATCAAAACTAGGAGGTAATCCATGAAAAAACAAGTCCATGATCCAGGAATTAGGGATTTAGTCCAGAAGACAGATAAAAGGGTTGTGGTAAACATAGATCTGTGATTGAGAATGAAAGAAAAACCCCGGAGAATAATCACTTCTGGCTGTAAAAATGGAGCTGAATGATCTAGGAGACTTTGCAATAAGAAGTTAAAACTGTGTTGCGAGGGGATTTTACCCTTCTGACAGAGAGTTTAGTGATGTATTAATGATAAGTATATAGAATTCTAAGCCATAAAAATTGAGATGATAAAAAGTTGTATATAAAACAAAATATAATAATAGTATTCTACATGGCTCAGTATAAATGTTTATACATTAATAATAAAGTAAACTTGAAAGTGGACTTAAGAATTGTGAGATGATTGTGTTTGTGGGAGATGAGCAGAAAGATCTCAGAGAGCTAAATCTTTATCTTCTACAGCAGAAAATCAATAGATAATATATGAAAATGAAAATAATCAAGAAATAAGAGTATAAGCATGTTATTCAGAAATATGAAGGGAAAGGAAAACAGTGAATGTGGCTTCCTCCAGAGAATGGCAATGAGGCTTTAGAAGCTTTGGGGGCAGGAAACTGCTGTTTCTCATTATGAACCTGGTAGAACTATTTGACTTTCATAATTATTTTCATGTGTAATTTTGATGATAATAAAAACAACAATTTAAAAAGAAGTAAGTTGTGAATTAGTGTGATTAAATTCTACAGCTTTCTACTAGAACATTGTTTCTCCAGCAAATAGGACAGTGAAGTGTCTTTAATTTAAAACAAAAATTAGGGACTTCCCAGTGGTCCAGTGGTTGACTCCAAGCTTCCACTGTAGGGGACACAGGTTCCATACGTGGTCAGGGAACTAATATCCTGCATGCCCCATGGCATGGCCAAAAAAAAAAAAAAAAAAAGAGAGAGAGAGACAATGAGGTATTGGCAAAGGAATAGACAAATTGGGCTTCCCTGGTGGCACAGTGGTTAAGAATCTGCCTGCCAATGCAGGGAACACGAGTTTGAGTCCTGGTCTGGGAAGATACCCCATGCCATGGAGCAACTAAGCCCATGTGCCACAACTACTGAGCCTGCACTCTAGAGCCTGTGAGCCACAACTACTGAGCCTGCGTGCCACAACTACTGCAGCCCACGTGCCTAGAGCCCATGCTCTGCAACAAAGAGAAGCCATGAAATGAGAAGCCCCCACTTACCACAGCTAGAGAAAGCCCACTTGCAGCAACGAAGACCCAGTGAAGCCAAAAATGAAATGAATAAAATAAATAAATTTATTTTTAAAAAGGTTAATAAACATAAAAATAAGAATAGACAGATAGATCAATGGAAAAGAATAGAGAGCCCAGAAATAGACCCTCATGGGTATAAATCAACTGATCTTTGACAAAGGAGCAAAGGTAATACAATGGATCAAAGATAGTCCCTTCGATAGGGGGTGCTAAAACAACTAGACACCCACATACCAAAAAGTAAAAAAATAAAATAAAAGATAAATAAATAGGAAAATAAATAATATAAATGATCAATTTAGGAAATTTCCATGGACAAAATGACTGCATCATTTAGCATTTCATAGGGCTCAGGATTTGCTCTCAGGACCATGGTGAAAGAGATCAAAGGCCTTCTTCCCTTTGTCCAGAGACAGAGAGAGAGGTGCCCTTCTTGGGAGCCCAGAATACTGAAACAGACAACTGGGCACATTTTATACGTAGAAATACCCTACTTCAGAGCATGTGCAAAGCAATTAATCCCAAGGAAAGGTTAAAGCATCTTCTAACAGACGTTGGCAGATATGAAGAAACATAGCAAATATGGAGCATTTTACATTTTATAGAAGTAATAGTCATTTATCAGAAGTCTCTGGCAACACCACTACTGCATTCTCTGGCCTAGAAATATGAAGAGAGGAGAAAGGTACCTGGGAAGAACATTTTTTTACCCAACGGATGCTGCATTTATCCAAGCCTTAAGGCTCAACTCAATCAAGAGCTCCCAAAGGAATACAAAACAGAAAGCTGGAGCACCTCCAACTCTGTGAGAAAAGGAGAGAGCAGATGGAGAGGAGGGATGATTTAAACCTGCAATGAGTCTCTTGAGATCCTTGAGAAAATTCTAGAAACTATATGAAAATAATTTGCAGATCATCCTGAAGAACATCAGATACTACCTGAGGGAGTTATGAGGGAGCAGAAACAGGATCTGTGCTGCTCCTTCCAGAGGGTTCTATCTAAGAAGTATTGGCGAATATCTGTAAACGTTCTTCATTGACACACATATGACCTTGAGATTGAATTTTAGAGGAGACAACTCATTCTTCCATGACAGGCTTAGGCATTGAATATGACAATCCTGCTTTTCTTCTACAATAAGGTCTAAGAGCTGAGGTGGTAAAACAACAGTGAGAATGCAATGGTAACACTGGAAAAAGAAAAAAATCACTTCTAACATTTCCACTTCCCAGAGATTTCTTATTCCTTCCATCTCTTCTCCTTCCAGGATTAGAGCTGTTTCTGGAAAAGGCAAAATTGGTCCTTGCTCCAAAACTCTTGATTTTACAACTAAGTCAAAATGCCTTAGCACTGCAGTTCTGCTTCATTCCATCTTCCTGGCATTCCCTCTCTCCATTTCCCCCACCACTCATGGGCTAGCTAGCCTGTTTTCAGCAGTCTGGGATGAGCACTGTTTCTATCTGAAATATTATTCTGCCCTCTTTGTAAAGCCAAGCTCAACACCACCTCTTTTCTGGTACTTTCCCTGACTTCCTTGGGCAGAGTTCATTATTTCTAGTGCAATGTCCCTATAGTTGACTATAGTGTCATTGCATTTATATAATTATATTTTGATTATCTATTTTTGTATATATTTCTCCCACTAATTTGTATTCCTCAAAGGTAGAAAACTTATCTTTCATATATATATATATATTTCATATATATATGAAAGAAATATATGTATATATAGTCCCCAGTACATCCAACAGATCCTGACACAAGTGAGGTGCTTCATAAAATTTTGCAGAAGTTATTAATGAATACATGAGGAATTGAGATTTTCATGTTGAAGGATGAGAAAGATGCTAGAGGGTATTCTGAGTGCTTGACAATAAATCATAATCAATCTGGATAAAAGTCTCATTCTGTTCTTCTGTTCTTAGTCCAGATGCATTAGAAATTTGTCTTTGTGTCTGTCCCAGTCATCCTTATAGCTGAATGTCCTTTGTTTCTACTACAACCATGGGCAACAGGCAAACATTTCCAACGGTGCTCTTTAGAAAGAGGTAAATAAACCCAATCCCAAAGAACAGAACAAAATAACAGAGGTTAGGAAAAGATAGAATTAAACCAAATACAAAGAAAATTGCTACCATGAGCATTTCATATTAACCTTTTAAAGGGATGGATTATCCATTCTGAGCACAAATATATCAATCAGCGGAAATTATAGAGGCAAGAGATGTGACAGCAGCTGTGTGGTTTGCCTAATGATTCTGGATTCCCAAAATTTCTCAGCTTGGTAGTACAGAGGATGAGGACCAGGAATTATGTGAGGTTGTGAGAAGAATACAAATGTCTTGCAGACCAAGGAAAAAGAGACCCTAAAGATTAAGACTTCAGGATGTTGCTGGTGAAATGACTTCCCCTGGATTATTGCAAGAGGTTTTTTCACTACATCATTACACTTCAATATCTGAGGCTTTCTAAATTGGAGATCTTACAACCCTTATTAAAAAAATATGACAATCCGCTGTTCTTTGTTCTTAAATGACAGAATTGGAGGGAAAAAAAACCCAAATCTACATTATACATATACATACACTTATTGAATACAAATACACATATTTAAGGAGCCATCAAACACAAGTCAACACCGAAGAGAACTGAGAATTACCTGTTGTAAATGTTTAGAAAATTCCCCACCTGAGATTCTATGAGCTCACTTCTGTCTAACACAATACATGGTGGATATCTGGTTTTCAGCAAATGGTAAATTGATTTGTGGAATGTAGACAGGATTAAGCTTAAAAAATAAACCTTTTAAAGTTCAATTTGCATCTGGTGATTTTAGATCCTCAAATTTGCTTTTCAACTTTCTGTTTTGTTTTAACAGACCTAGAGTATTTGAGAATTTGTAAGATAATTTGTAATTTAAAAAAATAAATGAAAAAAGTTGGTTAAATCCCAGGCTGATGAAAGAGGGTAGGCAGAGTGTGATTTCCACAAATGAGCTGGAGTGTGATCCAGCTGTGTGATCACACCAAGAAGGCACTTTCCAGATCCCCTTTTGGCTAATCTTTAAGAGCAATAGCAGGAAAATTTCAAAGAACAGAGAGATAAAGAAAGAAACTTGTTGCCCTTAACAGACCATTAATAAATTACACACAATATTTAGTTGTGATATGATCTAAATGATTATTTAGTCATCCACTCAATGAGCAATTTTTGAGCACCTATTATGTGCCAGGAACTGCTGTTATAGGTACATGAGAGACACCAGTAAATAAAACAGATCCCTGCCCTCAGAGAGCTTACATTCTAGAGAAAAGATCATGATTTCTAGAGAGGCAAATCTTTGGGATGTGTGGAAAGTGGGAAAAAAAATTTAAGTCACGTTGTATTCTCCTCCCAATTACCAATCCACCTATTTTCCTGAAGGCAAGAGATTCAAAACTGTCAGAGGTTATGTGAAATGTACACAACATTAAGGTTAAAATATTTTTAAAGATTTAAAACATGACAGCAACCTCTTGCCCCAAAGGATGAAATCTTCTGCTGGCTAAAGTTAGAGTTCTGTCAAATCCCAATCATTCTTTAAGGTGGGAGGACAACTGATAATTTATACATATTTTTATATTGATGAAATAGCCCATCATGGGATTATTTTCTTTAATCCTATTGGTTGCAAAACACAGGACAATTACAAGTCCACTCCGCTTCTGGATAGATGAAAATTCCATGAACAAATATTTATGGTGAATACTATATTAACATGTCCAAGGATCAGAAAAATAAAAACATCACAGAATAGCAACACAGAAGATTATCTGTTGCAACTGTTGCTCTCCTGAGATATTTGGCTAGAAGATATGTGGCTTATAATTTTAAAGTTTTGCATTCATCAGTTAGTAGAGCCAATATAGAAAAGCAGTCTTTAAATATTTGATGTTTTTTCTTGATACCCATCACTGAAAATCTTTTCAAGGTCAAGAACTCTTGAAAATTTTAATGGGTCATTCGCCATCATATTGCAGGGCTGAGTTTGTGCAGACAGAAGAAATATGCATAGGATTCCAAATAGATCCTTGGAGTAAAGCTTTGAAAATATTAGAAACGACTAGTATTGATTAAGAGCCTATTAAGTACCAGTTAGTGGGCTTGGAACTCTGTGCCAGTTACTTGATTATACTCACCACAACCTTATGAGATTGGGTATTAGTATATACATTTTATGGATCAGGAACTCAAGATTATGTGAGCACCAAGACTTGATTTGAACCTCAATCTAACTCCAAACTTTATGCATTTTTCACAATGCAACAGGTCCTCTCTCAATAAGAATTGGAATGGATGACAAAATAAACAATTTACTTTCCCTTACTGATGCATGATTTTGTGAGAGCTGCTTTACTAATACTTACTACTTTTGTACTAAAACCAAAAACTGGTTGTCCAACTAAGAGCGTCTATAAATTATAAGAGACTAGAAAGCTTATTAGGTATTTTCAATACACCTTATAAAAAAAGAGATTTTTTTCTTTTCTCTTTTTGTTAACATAAGTAATCAAACAGAATATTCATTTCAATATATTCTGTTTCAAAATATTCTGGGCATCAAATCATACACAAGAGCAAAAAAAAATAAAATTCATATAAATACCTAATAAAGGTTCTTTGTTGAAATGAATTCATTTTAGGTCCACAGAATGATAAAAATCTTTAAAGTTGAACCCATTAAAATATTATATCTCTAAAACTGGTGTTGTTTGGCTTGCAGTGTGCACAAAATCAGTGGAAGGTAGAAAAGAGTTTGGCCAAAAAAAATAAGGGGAAACACACGTTTCTAGGCTGCATGATTCTGTGCTTGATGGCTTAGGTTTCTACTGTACATTTCATTTAAAGAAAACTCTTTTCTAACATAAAACCTCAGTAGGCATGCATTGTCTGACAAGGGGAAAATTCTGTCCCAGTTTTCCATAATACATTCATGAAGGGATTTGAAGCAACCAACAGTTACTGCAGAAGGAAAATGAAAAAATGTTGTCCCCTGGCATTTTTTAAACAAACACAAAAGTTCAAGCTCTGCAGCTATTAGGCTCTTTGGAGGCAACATAAACACCAGCTTATTTCTAACCCATTATAATCCCTGAAACAAACCCAGCCTTCTTTTTCTGTTGTAATTTTTGCTGCAATCCCCCAGAATGGAGGAGTTTGTGAGGCCAGGTCACCAGCCATGGGTCTGAGTTGGATTCCTGCAGTAGCAACATTGGAGTCCAGGTCTTCATTTTCTCTCTCCTGCTTGAGAGAGCTTCCATAATAAGTACCTTCTTTGCTACTCTGCTTAGTATACCAAGAAGCCCTTCTCTTTGGGGGAAAAGTATCATTTCTTCTAATGTTCTTTTTCTTCAGAAAAGGAAGGAGCGTATTCTGGTAGGATGTAGTTGACATGTTTGTCTTCCGTGTGAGCAGGGGGAAGGAAATTCTTTTCAAGATGTAGTTTGATTTATGCAGAATCTCCTGGGATACTGTACCTGTCATGTGATCATTGTGCTTAAGGAAACCTCAAGGGAAACAAGGTCCATCCTCTGCCTCTCGACAGGCTGCTTACAAACCACTGCACAAGAAGACACAAAAAAGAGCTGATTTTATAGTTCTTAATGAAGTTTCCACAACTTCTGCAGCTCTTCCTGTCAAGAGATTTACCTAGTTTTGTCTGAAATCCTTTTTGTCATCATCAAACAGCTTTTTAAAGATTTCTCTCTCAACAGAGAAAGAGAACAGCTGGTCACCATCCCCTGAGTAATCTCCCCTCAGGTTATTTTTAAATACTGTTTTAACACAATAGACCTGATGCTATAGGGGCAATTTCCTAAATGGACACAGAAGTCCTGAAGAGGATGATGTATGGGCAAAAGTTACTCTACTGACTCCATTTATATGTCCACAGCCAGGCCCAATTATGACAGGTGAGCAGTGCAAACTCACAGCTAAATGCAAGGCTAGAGGGTTTTCCCTCCCATCCATAGTCTTGCACCAGCAGTGAAATGCACACAGTACATGATCAATACAAAGGCCACCAGCCCTGATGATACCAAGGCTCATTTATATAGAGATGAGTATTAGTAGGGTGGGTAGGGGAAGGAGGCAAAGTCAACCAGAAAGATCTACCAGCAAACTTCACTGAAGCAAGGGTAATTTTTTGTTTTGAATTTTCCTTGTGGGTGCTTAATACCTATTAACTATAAGTTATGAGAATTAATGCTTATCTACAGTGCAGTGGTGATTTGCACTTTAATTGATGGATGCCTGCAGAGCTCTGTGGATGAAAGCTGCAGTGCATGGTCCATGCAAAATATTGTTTTTAATACAATTCTAATTAGTTAAAATTTGAGGTTCACCTTCTGCTAAGAATTCCTTTAAAGGGACTTTGAGCAAGACACTTAATCTTTGGTCTGGACCTTGATTTTCCCATTTGTAATACAAGGAGGTTGAAATAGATGGTCTCGAAGGTCCCTCTTAACTCTAACATTTTGTGATTTTAATTAACTATACAGACGGAGACTGATAGAATTTTGGATCAGTAAGAGATTCTGAAGTGGGTTATATAGAATTGTTCTTCTGACAATCATGGAGGCATTTCTTTTAAGATTTCATTTATTGAATATTTATTATATGCCAGTCAGTACACCTTCATATATCCTCTCCTCTGCATCTCAGAAAAGTTCTGTGATCTAGGCAGTTATAGTCTTCATCTAAGGAAACCAAGGCTCAGGAAAATTAAATAAACTGCTGAAGAACGTACACCCAGGAAAGAGTAGAACAGAAACTTGAACCCAGCTCTCTTTGGCTCCAAAATCTATGCTTTTAACGATGACTAAACTGCTGTTGTCATGGCCTCTCCATAACCCCAGTGTCCTGGGGAAAGTCTGAACTTGCTTTCACACATTTCCTAGCCACCCTGTGATCTTCCTGCTTTCCCTCAGCTTGGAGCCAAGATTCCTTTTATCTCAGAGAAGCTAGTTTTCTGTAAGTGAGAAAGAAAAGCCTCATTTCATCTCAATGTGCTTAAACATCTGTGCAGACAGGATGGGACAAGTGACTGTTCTGCCAGTTTTGAGTCCTAACACAATAAGATTTTTCTTTAGAATTTCATCCAGGGTCACATGGTATTCCAAGTTCCCCTTTCCTAGCAGAAGACTTTATGCACACCACCAAAGTGTGGGTCATTCTCCTACCCCGTGGGCTGACTAGTGAGGATCCTTCTGGTGAACCCTTACCTTTCTTTCTTTCTTCCCTCCTTCCTTTGTTCTCTGCCCACTCTGCAAGCAATTAATGCAGTCAAATCCTTAATAAGCCACTTTAGTTCAGCCCACATAGCTATTTGGCTCCTGATAAATTGATTAATTCAGCTCACATTGAGGAGACTGTCATGTTTACAACATCACAGTCAGTATCTACACAATTCTGTAAGAAATAAGACGCTGGGCTTCCCTGGTGGTGCAGTGGTTGAGAATCCGCCTGCCAATTCAGGGGATGCAGGTTTGTGCCCCGGTCTGGGAGGATGCCACGTGCCACGGAGCGGCTGGGCCCGTAAGCCATGGCCACTGGGCCTGTGCATCCGGAGCCTGTGCTCTGCAATGCGAGAGGCCACAAAAGTGAGAGGCCCACATACCACAACAACAACAAAAAAAAAAAGAAAAAGAAAAAAAGAAAGAAAAGAAATAAGATGCTGAGGAGTATTTTTAGAATAAGATCTCATCTTTCTCTCTGTGGAGTAGGGGCTGGTGGTGCTGTGGCTGTTGCTAGGATTTCCTTGTCTTAACCAAATGCTTTAGAAGATGACTTAACAGTCATTTACAATATTTGTTTCACTGAAGGGGACTGAAACAGACAAAGTCCACGGTGCTGTTTATACTGGGTACAAGGGGCTTGGAAAAGGATGGAGCAAAACCCTTTTGTGGCAACACTTCTCAATGCTTTGTTTTCCACCATCCCATTGGGATAGGTGTGTCCTATTAAAGAACATAATATTAAAGGTTTATCTTCAAATGACCTTTATTTGGTAGGAATTATCACTACTTATCCAATCTTTTTTGATTGCTTCAACAATGCTAGCAAGGTTATTAAATTAAGATTTGAAACTGAGGTCCCAAATATTCCCATAGCTCTACCCTAGAATGGAGAAGGTTTAGGAACCACACATATAAGCTGGATTTAAAGAATTTCCTTAGGGCTTCCCTGGGGGCACAGTGGTTGAGAGTCTGCCTGCCGATGCAGGGGACATGGGTTCGTGCCCCGGTCCGGGAAGATCCCACATGCCGCGGAGCAGCTGGGCCCGTGAGCCATGGCCGCTGAGCCTGCGTGTCCGGAGCCTGTGCTCCACAATGGGAGAGGCCACAGCAGTGAGAGGCCCGTGTACCGCAAAAAAAAAAAAAAAAAAAAAAAAAAAAAAGTAAAAGAAAAAGAAAAAAATATAGAATTTCCTTAATAAGTAGCACCAATGGATCAATAATGTGGTATGATTGCTCATATAACCCACTGATGAAATCCCTAGAGAGAGAAGCTGATGCTTGTGTTTTTCTCTACATTTTTCAGATAATTGGGCTCAGTCCTGGGAGTCAGTACCCTCCTATTAGACTATTATTAGGTAACTATTTTAAGGAAAATAGTGTCAAATCTTAGTCTACTCCAGGGAGAGTGTCAAAATGTCAAGTGGATAAGAAACTCTGACAAATAAGAAGTTGTAGGGAGATGTTAACATATTTGTTTAGAAAAGGGAAGGCAGGGAGTTCTGCCCTAAGAAAGGTCAAGGCATGTTGGATGATGTTAAGTACTTTACCTCGTTCATGTGGAAGAGGGGCCACACTTATTCAGTGTGACTCTAAGGATAGAACTAGTGTCATGAGTGAAATGAGAGGCAGCCAGATTACAACTAAGTAGAACAAAACACTTTCTAAAAGCTACAGCTCTGAGAAGATGGGCGACATTATATTCCTCAACTCTAGGGAGGTATAAGCAGAGACTGAGTGTCCAAGTTAGGGAGATATTACAGTGTTGGATTTGGGGAAAGAGGGTGGGAAATAACTAATGCTTAAAGTTTCCTTCTATGAAAGACTACAATTCTATAGTTTATATTCTCACTGGAAACACGATCCATATTTGTTTGATTTCCTTGAAAAACAGTTTGAGCTTAATAAAGAGAGAGAGAAATCTAAGGATAGCTCAGTGGCAAGTCCAGATTTGATTGCAGTGAGAATGTATCCTGCACGCTTGTTCCTCAATCATCGGCAGTATAATTCCCTTCACTCTGCAAAAGTGCCTAAAACTCAGGGCTTATACATCTTGACATAGCATCAAATATTTATTTTCTAGAAACTACTCAGCAAATTTGCTTGCAGGATGCCAAATTGAGTAAGACAATAGCACTGGGTTAGTTTAGGTAACTTGTGTGAAAAGTCATTCTTGTTAGAGTACAGTGGAATAGCTATTTTTCATAACTTTTCCAACTAATTCAAAAATTACTATAATCTGTTATTAGGTAGAAGAAGCACGTGGAATTTCTTAGAGTTATAACATTGTAAGGTACAAATCTCTCTGAAAAGACACACCCAACATTATGCAATCAGAATAACAAAAAGCTTTGTCCCTTTTGAGAATAGTCATGATTTATTTTGCCTTCCTTTAGTTTTAATGACTGTCCTTCTTGTCTAAAAAGCAAAATAAATCATCCCAGTGTTCAGCTCTTTGTTCACACAAGTAAATGAAATCTCTTTGCAAATTCCATTGTTAACATAAAAATCTAATTTTGAATTCTTAGTTACACCCAATACCCTACCAAGATAACATCACAAATATCAATTAATTGTATTCCTTTTACACTTTGGTTGAAATAAAGATAAAAATTTACAGATTACCAAAAGGAAATTTTTGTAATCTTGGAAATGTCAATATTATGAAGGTTTCCCAGGCAGCTAAGTTTTGTTAGGATTCTTATATCGTCTTTGTACTGTAAGCAGAATAACATGATTGCAACCTAATGTCTCTTTTTTTCAGATGGAGAAAATTTTCATCTCTGAAATAATGTGTGTTAGTTACCATATGCCAAGCTGAGCTACAGTAACAAATGACCCCAAATCATCTGTCATTTAAAACAACAAATGTTTACCGCTTGTTCTTATTACATATTCACTGTGGGTTGGCCCAAATGCGAGACCTCTCTGCTCCATCTCTTACTTATTCAGTGACCCAGGGTTGATTGAACAGCCCCAATCTCGATTGCTCGGTTCATGGCAGATGGAAACACAAAGCCACATTGTCACTTCTGCTCTCATTTCATTGGCCAAATCAAGTCACCAGTGTGATGTATGTCAATAGGGTAGGAGCATATAGGAAGGAGATGTATAAGCTCTTGGCTACTGAATGCAAAGCTAGAGCCATAAAAAAGATACATAAAATGCACCCGAAGTCATTGTGATCAAATATGTCCTGGAAACATTTTACCTAGTCTGCTTTGCTCCTTCTCCACTATTTGATTGATGTGATCAACTGAGGGATTTTGACCAAGTTGCCAATATTTCGTCATTTTGTATTGTGTCCTTAGCTTTTGGTAACCTCAGATTATTTGCCTGTAAAATGACAGTTCAGTAAATTTTCATTGTGGATAATCAAGGAATATGGATGGTACTTTGTGCAAGGTTTTCTTTGTTCCCTAAAGTAAGAGAATACAGTACTACAGGAAACTGCCACATGTATTTTCTCATTAACATGTCACAGTAAATGGATATTAACTCATATTACTATAAATTATAATGGAGTGTCTAAGCTGCTATGGAATTCCACCTCACAGCTACATGAATACCTAGAGAGTTGTTGGGAAGTAATGTGACTATCACAAGCAACACCAAGGAAATAATATAATTTGTTGCCTACTATAAAATGTTACCCCATCTTTCTTAGAAGCTTGGCAGGTTGAAATAAATTCTTTTAAAGTTGATTTATTATATTAAAAAAAATCCCACCATTTCCTCCTTCCTTTTCTCACCCAGAAACCTTTAAGAAGCAGATGTAAAAATCAGCAGGCAACTAAGTGTAACTGAGACCTTTCTTGGAGAGAAGACTTTTGGGAATAGCTAGGATAGCTATCTTCTGAAGAACATTGATAAGATCACTGCCCCAATATTTGGAGTTAGTTATCTTGACTTACTCTGTACACTTTGAAATTTAAATTATGATTAGATAGATAAGTGGAGAGAGGAAAGAAGGGAGAGAAGGGAGCAAGGGAAGGGGAAAGAGATAAGAGAGAGAAAGGAAGAGGGAAAGAGGCACAAGATTGTGTTATCAGAGAACAACAAGATTATTTCACCTGGTGGTGTAGATTTATCAAAGCACGGGAGATTGTAAGAGATGCCAGTGCTGATATAAAGCCAATTCTTTTCTTCATCAGAAAGTAACACCAGTTGACAGTCACTTTTACTTAAAACAGTTTCCCACTAGAATCCCTCAACTTGGAAAGGTCTCTTCCCTCTCCTTTGGCCATCCCACTAGCTTGAAAACATCGTTGTTCTATATAAGTAGGTATATTGATTGCCTGGGACTCTAATGTCCACCGTTGCTCAGACTGTGCTTTGGATCATTATTCTGTGCCTGGTTGCCCAGAACAGACAGATATCCTGGCTCCCTTTGAAACTATGTGTCTAAATGCTTTTTTGTCCCTCAGGATCCAAAACATTCATATATTATCTCTTTTTTTTCAAATTCCAAGTCACCCCTGTGCGTCTTCTACTACCTGTTTGCATATTATATTAACAAAGACTACTCTTTTGAATTAAAACATAATAACACAAAAACTAAAGAAATGCCTTAGTATGAAAAAGGAACATAGTACATTCATGGGTTCATCACTGAATTATAATTTCACAATTATAAATGTAATTTGTGATTTCTTTCCATATGCAATCATTGAAATAACCTCAAGGATGAAGAGAACAGGGAAAATACATCTAGTACATCATCATTACTGTTTTTTTTTCTTTCATTTCTTACCTCAATATTCAGGTGCCTCCTTGTAATTTCTCCATTGCTGAAGCACCTCACATGTTCTGCCTCTGAACTACTAATAATTTTAAGTCTGGCACCATCTTGATCAGCTAATCTCCAGGCTGACAGTGTATCTTGGTATGATATGAACATTTTCCATATAACAAATTTTAGACAAAATGATTTTTTCTCCTTGGATGCACAAATAATCATTCTTCTTAATTATTTCAGCTGTCATGTCAATAATAGTTTTCAATGATAAGAGAAACAACTAACTCTTCAGCCTCTAAAAGAGAAAATATGAACACCACACCAGTAAGACATGTTTTCTGTTATAGCAACATTGGAAACAACACAATAATCACCAGTGCTGGCTGAAGTATGATTTAAATTGACCCTTTCTATTTGCTATTACTGTTTTAAAGAAAAGTTTCAGGAGTTTTTTTTTATTAGTAAAATGTATGCCTTTAGCCTAAGAAAAGATGTGGTTGTCAAAGGAAATTGTTCATATTTTTTTAAGTAATTTTGTGTGGAAAACACTGATTTCATAGTATGCGAATGGTAATTAACCTTTACTTTATAAGGGCTAGAAAGAAAATGTTATACTTTGCCAAAATGATGTTCAGAGATTTCAAACAGAACATTCATATAGAAATAAAGAGTCGGACTTCTGAATTTGCTTATCCCTATGCTGTGGTTTAACATGCATGATGAAATCAGCATTTATCTAGGAAAAAAAGTGAAAACTGGGGGACTTTAGTTCTATGAGTGCAAGATTATTACATATCCCTTTTCCTGAAATATCATTGTCAAAAACAGTAAGTTTAGGATTATTGCATTCATTGATTAATAATGATAAACATACTAAATCCCCTTCATTTTTTTCCTTTTTTAAAACACATTTCCATTGTTAGAATACATCTATTTTAAGTGGCGGTGACTTTTTTGAGTATGGAGAATAGATTGTTTAAATTGTAAAAGCAGAGCTTCATAATGACAGAACAATAAGGATAAAGGTATTATCTTTTTTACATACTTACTCCAATTGTATAGCAGAACACATGAAAATTTGTTTTAGTTGTTTTGTTGTAGAAGATGCTCACCAATAATTAGACAATAGTAAGCTACCGTTAATAATTCTATTATCAGCTTCATGTCTAGTGATGCATTTTGAGATACACCTTGAAGACAAAGTGATTAGGACTTGTTGGTGGATTTGGACTTGTTGGTGGATTTGGACTTGTTGGTGGATTTGGACATAGGTTATGAGAGAAAGCAAAGAGTCAAGAATGACTCTGAAATTGCCTGAGGGTCTGGGTGAATGAACACATGAAGGAGCTGAATGTGGGGTGGGAGGATGTCCAGAATTCTGGTTTGTATCTGCTGAGTTTGGGATGTTGAGTGAATAACTGGGTATACAAGTCAGAAACTCAAAAAAGAGGCTGGAAGTCGAGTTTTATCAGAAGAAAGATATTGCTTTAAAAAATGAGATTGGATGGAGTCACATAAGGAAGAGGGTGTAGAATTGAAGAGAGGAGGTCTGGGGACTGATGGTAAGAGCAGTCAACTGAAGGAAAGGAGCATCTAGTAAGTTAGGAGAGAAAGGAGGAGAGAGAAGGTCACATTTCTTCCAAGAAGTTTTGCCATAAAGTGGATCAGGGCAATGGGTGGAAGCTGAAAGGAAAACCTGGGTCAAGAGAGAGGCTGCATTTTAAAGATGAGGCATTACATCCTGTCTGTCCACTGATGGAAATCATCCAAGAGAAGAACTTAAAGAAGAAAGCAGGATTCAATGCAAGAGCAAAAGCTTTGCATATTTAAGAGGGGATGGGAATACGGTGCACAAGTGAAGGAGTTGGTCTCAGAGGGAGCAGAGACACCTCGGAGGAAAGGCAGAGTCTATGGTGACAGATACAGATAGAATGGATTTTGTGGTGGGAAGATGAGGACACTGGCTTCTGGTTGCTTCCAACTTCTAGGTAAAACATCAAACAAGTTTTATCAGATGAAAGTGAGGATTGGAGAAGATGTGTTTGAGCAAAAAGGAACGATTGAAATAGTCGTGGAAGGCAAATTGACAAGGAAGCTAAAGTAGGATTTCCAGGCAATACTACAGATTGTAGTTGTAATTTTGAAGCAAGACCAGTCATCACAGTTGTGGACATTTTTTAAGCCACTTTCTACTCTGAGGATGCATTTTTAACTATGGCTGGTGTTTTCTTATGTGAGTTGATAGATGGAAGAATGGAAAAGCTGTTGAGGGAACTCTCAAAGAAAGACTGTAGTGAAAGACTACAATGGATCATATGGAACTGAAGCTTGGAAAGAAAGGATGGAAGTCATCATGAGTGGTACAGTGGATAAACATTCCCAAAATTGAATTCATAAGCTTTCTCTCCAAACCTGATTCTTGTGTTTTATTCTCTCCTCAGTGATGGATCACCTAGTTCTCTGAACCGAGAATCTGGAAATCATCCTAAATTTCTGTTGCTTTTAAACCCCCGATCAAATTCTATCAAGTTGTTCTCATATTTTTCAAGTCTATTTCCTTTTCTTCTTCACTTGAATTTCCTATGATTATGTTCCTTGGTCACTTACATGGATATTGCAAGAAATTCCAAACTGATACTTTTACTCCCCTCCAGCCTTTCACCTTATTGATCCATGATCTGCAGTTACCAGAATGATTTTTAAGATCGGATCATACTACCTCTCTACTTAAAAATATTCATTGTCTCCAAATATCCTACAGAGTAAAGTCCCAGATCTTTAAATGAAGAAGAAAAATGGTAGTTAATGGGTCTTCAAGTGCTACTATGTGCAAAACACTGAGCTAAGCACAAAGGATCCTGATACTGGGATGACTGACTGATTGATTGATTGATTGATTGATTATTCCATAGAGATAGTGTGTTATAGATAAAGAAATGGAAGGAAAAATAATTAAGTAATGTGAACAAGGTAATACTTGGAAGAGGAAGAGCCAGAGTTTGGACTTATGTCTGACTAATTCCAGAATGTGCTGTCATGACTGTAAGGCATTAGTGTCTAAGTCTTGGGGTGATCTGACACTTGCTTATCATTCAAACTTGTCTCTTGCCCCCTTTGACTGACCTTCTTCTGTAAAATCCAGTTTCCTAACTCCATGCCTGTATTTATACATCCTCTTGTGCTTACAATGCTTTCCCCAAATGTCCTTTCTTCTCTTCAACTCCATATACTGCCCACCTACCATTCATCCCTTGCTTGGACAGTCTTCATGAGTTGATCTAAAATTTACCTCCTTTCTGAGGCCACTTGATAGAACTGACTTTTTTTCCAATCCCCCATTTACTTTTGTATTATTTTGTCACTAATATTATGTTGCACTTTTATGTTTATCTGTCTAAATATCTATAGTGGGCTGAATTGTGTCACCTCAGTAAATTCATATGTTGAAGTCCTAAACTTTAGTTTTTCAGAATGTGAAGTATTTGGAGATAAAGTCCCAAAGAGTTGATTAAGTTAAAGTGAGACCATTAGGGTAGGCTCTAATCCAATCTTATTGGTGTCTTCATAAGAAGAGGAAATTTGGACACCCAAAGAGACACCAGAAATGTGGTCACAGACAAAGCAAAGATCATGTAGATCATGTGAGGACACAGTGAGAAGATGGTCATCTGTAAGCCAAGGAAAAAGTTCTCAAAAGAAACCAAACCTGCAACACTTGATCTCAGACTTCCAGCTGCCAGAACCAAGAGAAAATGAATTGCCATTGTTTAAGCCACCTAGCCCGTGATCTTTTATTATGGCATCCCTAGCAAACTAATACAGAATCTCTACGACTAGATTTCAGGGCAAGAACTAATCTTATTTGCCTCATTTGCCCTTAGGATTATTATCCTGCAGCCTCCTCCGTCCCCCACACAATTTTTTCATCTGACTAAGGTTTCAGATATTCAATACTCTTTACCAGATGCATGAAAAAATAGGTGGGCATGAATGTGCTTGCCAACAGGAATAAATTATGGGCCTCCTGAATATGGGTCTGCATCCATTTAATTTATCAAGGTCAAGGGTGAGCTATTTTGTACCACTAATTTTCACACCTCTTCTTTCACATGTTATTGAGGAGAACTGTTGGATAGTAAGAACTTTGGCAGTGCTTGTAATACATAAACAGAACTCCAGTGTTTTATCTGCTAAAAATGTAGTAGACTGATGCCCATACCTTTTGACTTTGATCTTCAGAGTCATCACATTCAAACATGGCCCTTTCAGTGGTACACTGACAAAGGCATCATGATTGTAGGTGTAATCAGACATTGAGCTCCTACTCAAGTTTCTTGGTGTGGCGAGCATCAGGGTTACCTTTCCCCTCTCAAACCCCCCGTTCTTTTCTTAATGAAGAGAAAAAGAATTGCATTTACCTGCCAGACATTTTCTTGTTCTCATAGTTCCAGTTAAAATATTCCAACTTAATGTTGCCATACTTTAACAAATAGCAGCATACTTAGTCAGGAGCCCTTGAATGAAGTTACTCAAATATTTGGGGTATACAACATACGAAACCAGCATCACATGTGTTAGAGGGATTCCATTCCTTATACAGAACTGTAATTTCACTTAATTTGATTTCATGGCAAAGAAAATAACTTCTTACCAAGCAATTATTTCCCCTTTTAGAAGAGCCACAGTTCTGGCTGAAGTGAGAAGAAAAAAAAAAAAAGTCTTGATTTTTGCATTTTGTAAGGCTACACCATATTGCTAGACCCTGAGGGCCTTTAAAGGACTTGAATTGGATTTTGAACCACTTTTGTTACCATATCTTCATTTTTCCTTAATTGTATACCTAAAGTCACAGGACTTTGTTTCTTCACCAGGAAATTTCAGACGGGGTCTGATAACTTTGGTCTAAATCAATGCAATGAACACAGCTTTTGTAATAACTAAAAGAACTACTAAGTGTGATTTTGATTTTTTTTCAGAAATTGAGTTGGGGCTAGGAAGAAGAGGGCACTGAAGCAGGAAAACATTTTCTGTTCAAACAAGCCATTAGTCTGTTCTTGTCAACTTCCCAGGGCCCTGCAGAGCTAAGTGAGCAAAGATAGCTTTGAAGGCTCTCTTGCTCTCCCAGTTCTTTCTGTCAAACTCCTCTACCCGCTATGACTCTTACTTTCTAGTCTTCTATTAAAGATTTCTGGAAAAACACTTATACTGCAATTTTATTTCCAGCTTAATTTTTTTTTTTATTAGAGGCTTACAATCCCATATCCATCATTGTTGAATTCTCCACTCTCCCAATCCCACTGTTGACATTTCCTTTCTGCTGACTTTGTGGAATTTGCGTTTTTCAACTACGCCATCTCCCTTTCTGTACCTACTCTTTCCTATTCCCTAAGGGAGTAGCAGGAATTGTATGAGAAAATGATTCAAAAAGCCAAGAAGTGAATGAGTCTCAGGGTAGAAATTTATGTGATATCATGGCTCCATCAGTGTTTCAATCTTCAAATAACCCAGAATGTATTACCCTGATTTAGAATATAGTATTCTTTAAATAAGGGTTTTTAGAAACTGTGCAAACCAGACATCTTATTTATACTTTTCTTATCGTTGTACAGGATCTCCATAAATTTTGCTGAAGAGTCCTTATAGCCTCTATACCTATTTAAATATCAGGATGCAAAAGAGAAGGACAAAGAGATTTGACTTCGTACCTTGTTACCTGTTACCCAAGGCATACACTAGGACCACACTGAGAATATTTCTGAAAATATCTGACGTAATAAAAGACTGATTTTTGTGATGGAAACTTTGGATCTGGGGAGAGGAAAGCTCAAAAAGAAGAAGGTCCCTTAATATGTCACCTTTTACTCATCCTTTCCTGAAAATTCCCAGCTCTTCCGAAAACAAACCCATTTTGTAAGAACAAGGAGACTTTTTCAGGTTTTGGATAGCTTCAACTCTTTGATGAAAACTGAGCAAAATCTAAACATTTCCATCTCTTCCACTATTTGATGATCGATACATGCCCCAAGATTCAGAAAAGAGGAAGGCCCCAACCAGCAAAGAAACACTTCTTCTCTGTGAAAATCAGAAATGGCTGGAGAACAAAACAAAACCACAATGACTGCTGCCACGATGCTGTGGATTCAAGTCTGGTCTGTATTATAAAGGCTGAGGGAGCTGTAACCTCATTCTAACACTGCCCACCGCCTCCCACACCCCACCCCACCCCGGAGCCCACTGTCCTTGACTCACAAGCAGGGTCATGCTATACATTTGGTAGCATAGTCCAAATACTCTCCTCCTCTCTTGTCTATTAAAAAGAGTCTCTCTTGGGTAACATGTCTCTGAAAGTATCCACCCTCTTGTACAATTCAATTCAAGAAAGCTATATCACCTTATATCTCCACAGCTCTGAACAAAAGAGCAAAGTCATGGCACATGCAACATTCTTCCACAGGACAAAAGGTCCCCCATGTTGGAAGACATGGTCCTGCTGTTGTGGAGATGGCTCAGGGGAGTAGGAGGTGGGACCAGAGGTGAAGATATGAGAACAGGAGAAAAGACCTCCAAAGAGAGAGGCTGGGACTGGGATGTGTGAAGCCTTGGCCCCATTTTATGCACAGCTGTGTTATAAATGTGACGAACTCGCATTTCTTAGATCGTGTTCAGCCTGGGTCACAGGACAGCTAAGGTGGGAATAAAATTAATGTTACCTTAGGCCTGCCCTCCTCCAAGATGTGTGTTGCTAAGAGCTGAAAATTGCTGAAATCTGTCCTCACAACTACAAGGGCTCAGAACTGTATGAATGATGTGCCTTTTGTGACACCTAGTTCCTAGCTGCCCAGAGTTGAGGGGAGGGGAACTCTCCATCTTCTTCTGCCTTTGTCTCCTTCACTCTCTGTTTCTCTCTGGATCATCTATCTCAGGATGGGTGGGCACAGAAATTCCTCAGGCCACCTCAAACTTCCTCCTGAGTTCAGACTTTGACTGAGGCCATTCGTCCATTCACTCCCACAATCATCAAATAATAGGCCTAATATTTGTGTGAATTGTTGAGTGACTGTGGTCCAACAGTTCTTGGATTGCAAGACAGCTTATGGGTGTCCTTATTCCACTGGAAAACCACGTTTGAAATTAACAAAATGCATAGGCATCTTCTCAAATATCTGCTCGCCCTGTATCCCTGCTATATAGAATGTATCCCTCTATAGAATACTTTCCTTCATAGACCAGAACTCCACAGACATTATTTTATGTTTCATCTTAGGAATTATGATTTATAGGGATGGAGGCCAAATTACGAGTGGAGAAGCTGAGTACTTCAAAAGAGGTGTTAACTATCAGAGCC
Source organism: Mesoplodon densirostris (assembly GCF_025265405.1). Classification (NCBI taxonomy): domain Eukaryota; kingdom Metazoa; phylum Chordata; class Mammalia; order Artiodactyla; family Ziphiidae; genus Mesoplodon; species Mesoplodon densirostris. Next base: position 231,949,967 of record NC_082661.1, read on the forward strand.
TCACCACAAGGCAAGGGTGGGAACAAAGAGAGAACAGTGTTTACACATCTCATGGGGCCGCCTTCCCCCTGAGAAAAACAGCACACCCTTTATTTATTTCCATGTCTTAATGATCCAGATGTAATTATAAATATGAGGGTGGGAAAGACACTGAGGGAAATTGATTTTGAAAAGAAACAGACAGCTTTTTGTGTCAGAGGAAAGTTTCCCTCAGTGAAGACTGAGCAAGCAGGGGGTAGGGTAAACTTCTCATGTTTCTTGTCCACTGCACATAAGAACATTCTCTGAGTAGAACTCCGTTCAGAGTTTGCATCAGTTGTTGCTTGTTTGAGCTTTAATGTTGAGCCTAAGTGAAAAGACTCACTCCAGGGATGATGTAAAAAATGTTCACATCAAACAGGATGAACTTCTAACTTCCCTGTACTTGGATAATGAGTAAATTGGCCTAGAAATTACTCTCTAGCCAGAAACCCACTCCCTTATATAAGCCTTTGGTCTTAATGTTCAAATCCCTACAAAACATGGATTTAAGCCTAATATATGTGATATGATCAAAAGTAAGCACACGAAATTCTTGACAACCTTACCCAAATCAGCAACTATGCTAATAACCTCCCGATCCTTGAGATTGACAGGACACTAACTTGACTTAGTTTAGATGCCATTCCTTTAGAAATGGGACTGTTCAAGAGGGCAAGGCAAGTTGCTGGCTCAAGCAGATCCCCGGGGGACAGAGCTCTGAGAAAGCTGGCTTGTGGATCATCTGTGTCAATTCTTTATAGAATCCCAGACTAGGACACCAGTGACTGTTCCTGAAAATGCACCCAGTTGGATTTCTTTTCTGGGAGAAGTAATCAAAATTCCCCCTCCCAGCTGATAAAGTTCCATGTACTTAATCCATTTCATGTTCAATACACAATACATAAAAGGAGAACAAAAGGTTGTAGGAGACTGATACACTCAAAATAATGGCCACTCTACAGGGCCAGCACCCAGAAGTGCTTGTGGGAAAGCTGATGAAATGACCCTGAAGAATTAATGGAAATTTTCTAATGGATCTAAGTTAAGTTTAATATGCTCTCTGTCATATTTTCTTTCTCTTTGTATTTGAGAAACCCTTTGACAGAGAACTCTGTGTGCGTGTGTGTTTACAGGAGACTTTTTTTTAGTTCTAAAGATTATAGGAAGGAATAGAAATAAACAAGGAGCAGGAAAACAATGGAGTAAAACTGTGAAATGTAGGTTGTATCAATGTAAAACATGTCACATATATACTTTCACAGCCGATGATTTGATAAATGGAGTTTGCATTCCTTTAACCTAAAAATTAAGATCCTACACAAGTAACAAATTAATCACTTTTTTTATAGTGGCCCAATGTTAACTGAAACTGAATTCATTTTAAAGCACACAGTATTTTCAGAGCCTCCTCAAACCCAGACCTACTCTCTCTTTTTTTCATAATGAAGTTGGAAGTGAACTTCATTTAGACTCGTTTCCCTGAAACAATTCAATTTTCGAAAGCTACTGAGACACAGGTTCTTTTTCCCCCCACTGCTTTCTCACCCTCTTAATGGTCTTTTATTCTAAAAGCACTGCGACTGCTATATTATTTTTTTATTATCTAGTTTAAAAAAATGGTTTCATCAAATACTTTTGCATAAAAGGGGCCCTAAAACATTGTTTCTCTTAAACTTTGATCACCTTAATTTCTTCCAGTCCTATAAGACTTCTTTAAGTCTGTAAGAGTCAACAGAGCCCAAATTAATTTTGTTCAATCTCCATCATTTGTTTTACTACTTAATTCCAGACACTTTGAAAACTTTAATAGTAGTTGTTTTTCATTTTTGTTTTCTGCAATACTTTTCTCCAATTATCATGCCTTCCATGTATTGCTATATTATTTCCATCATTTATTTCCCATGACCTAGTCTTCTGCTTCTCCGTTTCCTCTTTTATTTTTCTTTTTTGGCTTATATGTCTGGGATCCATTCTAAGCATTTCCAAAATCATTTTCACCCATTATTCCTTTCACAGAGTTTTAGCCTGTTAGAGAAGGGAGAGTATCATTGTGTGGTATAAACAAGAATTCATACACAGTAAAGAAAAGTGTGTCGGTCTTTCTTGGATGAGTGGGCTAATGACTCTTTTTAAGGCTGAATTAAATACTGTAATTGTTAATTAACTCTCTTGATAAGAAATAACTCAAAGCAAAGCATGATTAAATAAAGCAGCAGTATACCAACTCTCAGTAGTACAGTATTCCTCTCAAGGTTTTTGCCCTCATTGGCAAACTCCTTATAAGAACTGAATTTATTAAAATTTTGACTCGTTTTCCTGCTTGATAGTTTCCTCCCTCAGAATGTAGAAGTTACCAGTGACTGTGGTGGAAAAATGCTAACAAACTGAGAAAGAACTTTTTAGTATCAAAGTGTTCTAGTAGGTAAAATATTTTTTCTTTCAGTCTCTGACTGACACCAATACTAAGATTCTATAAAACTTTTTTCTTTCAGTCTCTGACTTACACCAAAACTGATTCTATTCTATAAAAATTCTATAAGATTCTATAAAAATGAGAAATAAGTTTCTTAAGCTTACTTCCTTAATATTAGCTTATGAAATAAACAATGTAGAAATACTAACAGTATCTTTAATTTTCTTCAGTAGTTCCTATCTGATTCCAAGGGACAAGGATATAACATTTAGAGATGGAAGGGAACTACTTTAAAATAGAAAGAGCAAGTAAGGCCCATGATTTACCCATTTTTATGTTTGGCCTACCTGGCATAATGCCATGACATTGTAGGTGCTCAGTAAGTATATTTTGAATGAATGAGGGTGAACATAAGCATTAAATATTTTAAATGGACCCAATCCTAGATAAATAAATTGGAAAGATATCTGTGACATATTTAAGTTATATCCCAAAATACCAATTAGAACTTTGTATATTCTTGGTGTTCAGGACATGAATGACTTAAAATTAATTGTTGTAGAATATTCATTCGATTTCAACTTCCGTCTTTCCCCGATGTATGTGCTGAAAATCCTCTCCCTTTTTATTTCCCAATGAGCTGCCTAAAGAAAATTGAGTTAGTATCAGATCTTTTAAGGAGCATTTTACAATCAAAGAAATATAAGACCCTTATAATTAAGTGACAAGTCCTGCAGACTATCAGAGGTAAAATTAAGAAAATACACTAGCTTTCTAATTCTGGGGTATTTCTTTGTGATCCAAATAAACCCTGCATTAATGACATAGAATCTGGGTTGGGTCCTGAAGATCTCAACGTAGCAAATACACATCCCAGGTTTGTTTTAAGCCCATACATATTTTGCCAAGAGATTAGTTTTCATTGGAAGCAAAAACACTCTGAAAGTTCTAATACAATTTGAGATATTGAAGTCATCATGTTTAATTTTTAAGAATTATAGGATCTCCAGGAAGCCTTTAGAGATATATTTTGCCAAGAGCAAACTCATTTAAACACCCAAACACTCATTTTTTTTTTCTGTTCAAAACTACAAACCCTTATGAGGGTGGGACGATTTCTAAATTTGGCAAAGCTCCCTCTCGTGGCACTCCAGAAGCGACCATCAATCACCCCAAACAAGCAGCCCACAACTAATCAGCAGCCACCTAATGAGTCTCATTGAAAATACTTTAAGCTATTTCTTGTGTCAAGTTGGAAAAAGCTGGGGGGAAACATTCCACTTTTGATTAAGCATCACAAATGAGAATTTTATTTAAGCAAATGCTTTCTGCTAACTAATTTGGAGGATGCACAGGAGACTAACATTTTTAGTGAGGACATGAGGGGAAATACAGAAAGAAACATGAGTGTATTTATGGATGTATTATCCTGAGATAAGTGAATATCTATCACAGCTAAAGACAACAGTTAATATTTACAGAAAGGATATATATTTTTTATTCCAAACATCAATTCTCAAGGAGGAAAAGAAAAATATAAGTGTGATTTGACAGGCTCAAAAAACCCTATTTTGATGCATTAAAACCACACAGGAGTGGTGCTAAACCAGGCACCCTTACATCAGGACCACTCACCCTAAAGAGATCTTAGAATTCAAGGGGAGTTGCAAATTTAGTGGAAAAAAAATACATTTTTATTTTTACTAAACTGTAATTCAATTTTCAGCATTTCCTTCTTTTATGAATTTAGGAAACCAACCACATTATCGTTAGCAATATCTATGACTTTGTGCCCAATATAAATCACAGGTATTTTCATAAGATCATATTTTCATGTATTGTAGGTATCTAGAAATTTTATTATCATCACCATTTTGAAATTATGGTGTTTATAAGACCAACTGCTAGATTCTGTTTTTTACTTAATGTTTAAATGAAGAAACATTATTTATCACAAATATTTTCTTAAAATTTTGACACTATTTCAATATAATGCATTTCCTATATAATGCGATGCATTATTTTATGTATTAAAAACACTATTCGAAATCAGTATCTTTTAACTTTTCCAGTCTGCAAAATGCATACATTTCTGGGATAAACCAACCATTAGAGTTTGGAATAGTCACCAACATATTTTGTCCATATTTTGCGATTACTGTGATGGGAACAGACTTGGGCAGGTTGGGGGCAAAGATGAGAGATCAGTGGGACCAAATGGCACAGTTGTGAGTAGACATGGATACATTTTTTATATATTTTTAAGTAAACCAATAGGATTCGCTGATGATTTGATATAGGTTGTAAGAAAAAGAAAGGAACTAATGAGGTTTGGGGTAGAACATCTAGAAAAATAAAGTTGCCATGAACTCAGATAGGAAAGCAAGTTTAGAAATTGGTTGCTGGACATAGTTCACGTTTTAAGTTTGAGGTGCTTCTTACATATCCAAGGGGAGATGTCAAGTAGGTGGCTGGTTACGTCAATTTAAATTTCAAGGAAGAGGCTCACGCTAGTGAGATGAATTTGGGAGTCATCAGTTAGTAGAAGATAGTTAAAGACATGGGTCTGGATGAGATTGTCTAGGGCAGTGGTCCCCACACTTTTTCACACCGGGGACTGGTTTCATGGAAGACGATTTTTCCAGGGACGAGAGGTGGGAGTGGGGGATGGTTTTGGAATGATTCAAGTGCATTACACTTATTGTGCACTTTATTTCTATCATTATTACATTGTAATATATAATGAAATAATTATACATTTCCCCATAATGCAGAATCAGTGGGAGCCCTGAGCTTGTTTTCCTGCAACTAGATGGTCCCATCTGGAGGTGATGGGAGACAGTGATACCCAAAGTGTGTTGCTTATGTCCAGACTACTCCTTAATTGTCACTTGCCACTCACTTCACTGATAGGGTTTTGATATGGGTCTGCAAGTAACTGATTTATTACGGTCTCTGTGCAGTCAAACCTCTCTGCTAATGATCATATGTATTTGCAGCCTCTCCCTAGTGCTAGCATCAGCCCCTCAGCTTCACCTCAGATATCAGGCATTAGATTCACACAAGGAGTGCACAACCTAGATCCCTTACGTGCAGTTCACAGTAGGGTTCATGCTCCTATGAGAATCTAATGCCACTGAGCTGACAGGAGGCGGAGCTCAAGTTGTAATGTGAGTGATGGGGAGCAGCTGTAAATACAGATGAAGCCACTTACCTCCTGCTGTGTGGACTGGTTCATTATAAGTCACAGACCGGTACCAGTCTGTGGCCCAGAGTTTGGAGACCCCAGTCTAAGGAGTGGATGTAAACATGAAAGACCATAAAAAAGAAGATGTCCAAGGTAAGGACTTTAGGACACTCCATCAATTAGAGGTGTGGGAGATGAGGAAGGACCTGCAAAAAACTGACAAAGAGCTTGCAGAAGGATAGGAGAAGTACCCTGCCATGGTTCTTCCAAGTACCTTAACTCTCCCTGATTTGGAGGCACTATAAATATGAGCAGCTATAGCTTAATCCCGGAAATGCTGTAAGGATGATGTTGTTTATTTCAAATATGTTTAAAGATGCTGAGGAGTGTACCATATGCAGCCCATTGATATTTTTCTTTGGTTTGAATTAAAACTTGCAGGCTGCAGAAAACTAAAAATACATAACGCTGAAAAATGGCCACAGAGAACACTATGTGTGTGTGTTTTTCACAGTTTCCCATGACTTTTTTTTTTTTTTTTTTTTTTTTGCTGTACGCAGGCCTCCCACTGTTGTGGCCTCTCCCATTGCGGAGCACAGGTTCCGGACGCGCAGGCTCAAGCGGCCGTGCCTCACGGGCCCAGCCACTCTGTGCCATGTGGGATCTTCCCGGACTGGGGCACGAACCCACGTCCCCTGCATCGGCAGGCGGACTCTCAACCACTGCGCCACCAGGGAAGCCCTCCCATGACATTTTAACTGAATTTGGAGGATACTGTTCTCCTTTCCGTACACTTGGTGTGGCTAATTCCAAATGTGTGGGGATTACAATCCCGCCATGTGACAGATTGCAGTGTCACACACAGGACTTTGCCTCCGCTGCAGGGATGAAGAGAAGGAACTCATGGCTAGGAGAGAGAAACTATTTATTCAGCTGCAAAAGCGGCACAAAGGAGCAATGCAAATTATGAAAGTTACCAGCTTCCTTCAGGGTGTTCCCTCTTCTATATTACCACAAAATATACTTTTATTTTCTGAATTCATGCTACCTCCATCACTACTGGAACAATCAGTTATATTTGCAATAATACCCTACTTATGTTATGTTAAGAGAACATTCAACAAAGGTTAACTTTTAGTTTGGGAAAAACTGGCTTGCTTAGGCAATCAAGTAATGATGCCTAAGAGTAGAAAAATAGTGTAAGGGAAAGAGATAGAACACCTATGTTGCTTATATAAAACTGTATTTCCAATTTAAAGGTCAGGTACATTTGGTTGGGGAAAAGACTCAACCTCATTTTAAGATGCTAATAATCTAGAGTGTGGCATTGTGTAGGGTCCACCCTGTTTGTTCCTCTTAGGGCTTTGAGCTCCTTTTTCTGACCAATAGCACCTCCCCCAGAAGCAGATCAAGGAAGGAAAAGAAGGCAAACATTAAATGCCTTGGTTTTTCGAATGCTGTGCATCACTAGTCTTAAGAAGAAGAAAAATAGTTTTGACAGAAGAGTTAAATTTTGACTAAGACGAGTTTCCGGATATTTTGTGAAGTTAAATTGTTCATGCTTTCTCTGTCTCCCATTCTGGAGTTCATATCTTACAGACACAAACCCAGTGAGCAGATGACTTCATTTAGATGTAGGGGGACAATGCCTCTCTGTTGCTTCGCACCCCCCTCTCTCTGTATGGCTGTTTCTGTCTGTCTGTCTCTCTCTCTGTTCTGTTTCTCTTTCCTTCACAGTCTCTCCTCATCTCTCCCCTACAGTAATATTGTTAACTTTATAATTAACTGACATTTTTTTCTAGATGAGGTTTTTGAGGTTTATGGTATAACACAAATTATATTATTTGCTCTTTGGGCTGTATAAAGATACATTTCTCAGGTCTCATTTCATACTCAGTCAAGGGGGAAAAAATTCATACCCTGACTGATTTCTGTTTTGTGCTGTAATCATTTGCTTTAGGTAGTGGGTGGGGGATGACATTTTAATTCTAAGGTTCAAGTATACCAATCCGTGAGGTAAAAGCTGATAACTGGAATTGTTGAACTTTCATGTTCAAAATGCATTTAAATGAGTTTGTGGAGAATAACATCTCTCAATGTATTCTTAGCTATTGCTCTTGATAAATATTAAATAAAATATTAAGAAAAAGTGTGCGCACCTCTTTACAGCTTCCCTCCTCTTATGGAAATAATATGTCATAAAAGAAAGCCAAAATTTATTTAGCTTTATGTGTACTCTTCCAAGCAACACAAATGAATTAATAGCAATTTATAGGAATTAGCAAGGATATCTGATTGACCTTATGGAACAAATCTTTTATTTTATTTTATTTTATCTTATTTTATTTTGTAAAGTATTGCTTTACTCCTTTAGACTCCATGATAAAATTGGGTCAATGAAGGTGATACAGTTTAATGATGTGGTAAAAAGCACCTTGAGGAAATATAAAGTCAACAATAATTCAACTTGTGTTCAAGATTTATAGCCACCAACTTTGTGGTATTGAAGAAAATCCCATTAAGCATTTACTGCATCTCTTTTTCTCCCTGCAGGAAAACAAAGTATTTATCTCTCTTTACTATGATTAGATAAATGTCACCTTTAAAAAACAATGTTCTTTGTCCCCAGAGCAGAACACAACAAGAAAATCACAAAGCATTTTCTTCTGAACTTCTTGGGAACTGCATTTGATGATCCCAAGTTTACTGAGGCATTTCCTGTAAGTGTGCAGAGGTGTGCTTTACTGACTGCTACTTGGTGTCAGACACTGAACTGTGCACTTCACTTACTTGAAACTTTTCAACAATCTCAGAAGGTATGTTTTATTACCCTCATTTTCCAAATGAGAACACCAAGTTTCAGAAAATTTAAATGACTTGCTGGATGCTATGGCTTGAAGTGCTAGAGCCAGGATTTGAATCTAGAGCTGAAGGTGAAGATCTATATGCTATGACGAATTATTTCATTTTGTAAATTACATAGATGCACTTGTGTGCATGTGGTGGGGGACAAAGGGCAGCCTATGCAAGCCTGCCAACAGAGCAGATGACAGTATGGTTCTTTTGTCCTCAGTTTGGAAAATGAAATATAAGTGAATGGAAGTGATGTTATGATTTGGGGCTGGAAAGCTGCCATGCCATTGAGTGATCTACTTTACACATGAGGCCAGTTCCCTCAGCATAGGAGACAAGGAAGGATCTCAGGTCCCAAAGCTTTTAAGTTATCACCAGAGACCTGGACTCCTATTCAAAATATTTCTGAAAATGTACTTTGGATTCTCTCATTATATTAGCTTAGAGCATATCCTAACTAATATGGAATTGAACATACTAAACATTATTTAACAGATTAAACATTAATGATCTGAATTACAATCAAGGACTTAGAAAAATAATAGAGTAAAACTGAAGAAAGTAGGAAAAATATAACAAATAGGAAAAATGAATGTAGAGGAACAAACTAGAAAAAAGAGAGAGCAATGAAAACACTCAATTGTAGAAAAATACTATTAACATAGACAAAATGTTGATCAAGGGGAAAAACGGGGGAGAGAAAAACAATACAAGGATGGATAGATAGATACTTAAAAGAAGACTGTAATTGTAGATAATATTGAGGATTTTTAAAACGTTAAAAATAGGAGAAGCTATTGATAATGAATTTAATGCACATAATGAATAATGAATGATAATGAATTTAAAAGCACAAAATGTTAATTATCTAGAAATATGTAAGTTAACAAAATGTACTCATTGTAAATTTAAAAATCTAAATAGATCTATATTAATTAATTAATCTAAATAGACCTATATAATCATCACAGAAAAATACACATACAATAAAAGCAACAAACCCAGATGTTTTAACTGGTGTGTTTTACCAAGTTATCAAGAAATAGATTACCCTTTTCTTAAAAAACTCTTCCAGAGTTTAGAAAAAAATAAGATTCCTCAACTAAGTTTGTGAAACTAGTATGAGCTTGATAATGATTCTGCCAATAAGTAAAGCCAGGAAAATTATTACTGGTTATCATTTATGAAATAGATACAAAAATACTATATGAAATAGTAAGCTGATTCACACTCTTGTGTGTGTTTGTGCGTGTATGTACATGGGTAAAACAACCTCATGACTAAATATGTTTTAAATCTTGAGAATATTAAGATACTTTACATTTAGAAAATACATTGATAGAATGCATTGACAATGTAAAGAAAAAATTTATATCAATCAATGCAGCAGTCATTTAATAAAACTCAAAACCAACTTATGAAAGAAACAATGAGTAGGGTAATAATAGAGGTAAGTTTCCTAATCTGATGGTTCATATCTATGAAAAAGCAGGCAAATTCAATGACAGTGAAATGTTAGAAGCATTCTCTACCTTAGTTATCCCTCCACATTTTACCTCTAAGTTTAGACTAATGAGATCTAAGTTCAGTTTTATGTGGTAACTTCCAAGAGACTTCCTTAAGAGATATCTGGCCCATGACTTCTGTCCTTTCTCTTTCTACTCTTCCTCCTTCCTGTCACCACTTCCATGAAGGCTGCTGTGCACCAAGGGTGTTGAAGTGGGGAACTGGAAAGTCTGAGTCCTTCACAACATGGAGCACCGTGGCATCTTCAAACTGAAGCTTCCAGTATACTTAAGGTCTAAGAAAGAAATAAACTGTTTTGTTTAAGCCATTTTTACCATGACTGCTTCTTCTCAACACTCCATTGGGAAATACTAGCAAATGTAATGAGAGAGTAAAAAGAAATGAGATATCAATTATAAATAAATAAATATACATAAGTTGAAGTTCGGAGAATTATACAAATCACAGAGATTTATACTGCAACACCCCTCAGCTACAATTTCACAACCAAAAAATTGTCAGAAATTAAAAGGTCTCATAATACCAAATGCTGATAAAGTCATTGAAAAAATACAAATTCTC